>NW_027437193.1:33360996-33678496 GCF_033239565.1 Halichoeres trimaculatus
CATTTACACCACTGAGAATTTCCGACTCTGTCTTGATGTCCAGTGTCTGCAGATGTTTTCTCTGTATTCCTTTCAGTCGCCATCTGTAGCAGCTCTGTGTAGCTACTTCGGTTCATACAGGCATCCTTTTGGTTCCAAAGTGAATGAAGCTTCATCGTCGCTGTCATAGTCACTCATTTTGAATTTCCTACGCTGCCTCACAATCCTTAGAGTACAAACAAAAGAATTACGATACTTGATCAAATTTACACAAGGCTACAACAGGCGCCCGAAGCATAGCTTGTTTACATTCCCTACAGCTGAAAGGAGGAGGGTGGACGGAGCGCACTAGCGCTGCGCGTAAGGACACATGAGTTAGTTAGGTCCAGATAAATGTTTGTATTTCCGAAGACTTAATGCACTTAAAAAATATTTTATGTATCGTACTCTTAAACTGTGGTATTACCTTTTGATTTTAGTTCTTGTAGGCAGAGAAAATAGCCTTTGAATTTGGTACCGTCTGTCCCTGTTAGCGTCTATTTCCTCGTCACCATCGATTAAAGTTTGTGTCTTACTGAGGGAGAGGAGACAACTTTCTACTGTATCTATTGTCCTTAGTGGTCACATAGAGCTCATACAACCCCACTTCAAAAAAACTGAACTATCCCTTTAATCCAGATCAGATTAATAATCCAGACTACATGCAGCAGAGTACAGATGCCTTCATAGTTAAACAGTGAGTAATATTTCACCTTTTTCATGTTTTTTTAAATTTGATTTTGACCTTAAAGAGTTCAGATTAGATTAAGATTTGACCAAACTGAGTCAGCCACCCCACACAGATTACAGATTACAAATCAAGCATTTCATGTGGAGTGAGTAAATAAACTCTGAGCTTTGATCCAGTCTGTTCACGTCAGGATAAACCTCCGACTGGCTGACTGATCGACGTGGAAAGATGCCAAACGGTAAATCTGCTTCTTCAAATCTGAAGGGATTATTTATTTTCTACTCACCGCAAACTTCAGCGCGCTGGACGCCTCTGGCCCGTCAAACTGGAAGTTTTTAAAGTCGGGGAAGTCTGCCGAGGCCCCCCCGCTCCGAGGAGCAAACCTCCTGTACTGTCTGACCTGAGAGTCTGGGTCCACATACAGCGCGTAGTCCGTCATGCTGTCACACACCTGGTCCAGGAGCTCGCTCAGGTGAGTCTGTGAGCGGGCAAGTGGTACCTGAACGCATCACAGAGACAGACAGACAGAGAATTTTACTTTTTGAATCAACTTCATTTGCTGCTCCTTGAGGACAAAAAGAAAAGAAGTCATCAAAACATAATCAAACACACACGCCCACCTACTTTTTCCTCAGAGTCATAAATAAATGAATAAACCACAGAAGCACATCTTCAAACTGCTACAGATCACAGCTCCTCTTTAAAAGCCCAAACCTGCTGGATTGAGTCCAGTTCTCCTGCTGCTGTGTAAAAAGTAGAATCAAAAGCCGCGTTTCCACCGAGCAGTCTGGTTCGGTTCAATACGGTTTGGCATGGTTTGGTACAGTTAAGCCTGATCCCGTGTGCGTTTCCACAGCAAAACTGTGCCCTCTTGTGGTAGATGGCATGTAAGGCGGATGCCGAAAGCCGCAGCTGTTCACAATAGCATGACGCCGTAGCAGTGCGACACAATTTACCCCCCTACTAAATCCAACGGAGAAGAAAAACGCGACACGCGTTGTGTGGGTAAGTGACGATTCTTTTGACCAGTCAACAGTCTGCAGTGTGTTGCTCCACCTTCCGAGAGTGGATCGGTTTAGTCTGGCACCCATACGGAAGGGTCCCAAAAAAGTAGGCCGGCTTGTCTCGGTTTTTGGGGATCTGTCCCGGGATAAGTCAGTGGAAACGGGATAAGTCAGTGGAAATGCCACAAAATGCTTGGTGAAACAGAGCTGATGAGGATTCTGGACTTTATCATGTTGACACACACAGTGACAGGTTCAACAGTAAAACCATCCTCCACCTTCCTCCACCAGCTAAAATACACAGCCATCTTGGCCTGCCCCAAAACAAGGATTGAAAGCTACCACCTGTTCTTGTGTTGGTGTGTGAATCTAAAACCCAGAATGAAAACCTGCTTGGTAAAAACTAGGGTTGAGCATTTCAAGCAAAAGAGCTTTTCAATATTTGTAAGTTACTTTTCGAAAATCATTGCTCAGTTGAAACCTTTCCACATCTGGTGAAAACAGTTTGTAAAAACAGAAATGAGGGTAAAAGATGAAGACACTCCTAAAAACAGAGAAACACAGACTCTATTTGCTCACAGTAGGGAAACTTGTCCTCTGCTGCTGGGTGGATGGTGGACACAGGAGTTCACTGCTAAAACCCAATGAAGGACTCTCCAGTGAATGTCTGCATGTCTCTTGGAGAGTGGAGGTTTATAGGTAGGTGGAGGTTTTTAAACATAGTTGCTGGCCCCGCCCCATTGTGGCTCCCTGCTGTGGCAACTCTCTCTTATTTGTCAGTTTCTTGTCATTTTTTCATCTCTTTATTTCGTCATTTTTGTATTTAGAGTGAGTCATTCCTTTGTATGGTTCATTTATTGGTCATGGACACCAAACTGGTTTTGTTTTCAGTGATATTTTTACTATTTTTTTCTCCTGTTTGTCTGGAGATCCTACATGTAACCATGGCTGCATTGTTTACATGTGAGATCAGTTGTAAGCAGCCTGTAGCATGTCAGTGCTAACTGGTGCAAGGCTTGATGTTTCCCCACAAGGTGAGGAGAAGGAGGTGAGGACAATGCGCTGGTTCTCAGGTGTAAGCTAAGAAGTGACGACATCGACCTGTCCTTCCATCCATCGTTGTTGGGAATGTAAGACCTATCTCCAATAAGATGGACAAGCTAGCCCAGTAACAGAGGGAATACCAGAAGGCAGAGTAGCATCATGCTATTCACAGACATGGCTAATGGAGCTAACATCAGACACCAATGCCATGTTGGAAGAGCTTCACCTGCTGTGAGCAGACAGGATCCAGGAGACAGAGACTGAACAGACTGCTGAAGAAGCTCAGTCCTGGACCCTGTGGAGGTGGAGACTGCCTGAACTGGAAAATGATGGACAAGCTGTCAGCATCTATTTTCTTATGGACCTTTTTACACTTTCTATACACTTTACTATTGTTTTTTTTTTGATTGCTGCTGTAACTCCTCCTGAATTTCCCCTCGGATATAAATAAAATATTTTCTATTTAATTGAAAGACCTCCACTCAGGTCTGAATGCAGGAGCCAGGTCCAGCTAGAGAGAGAAAGGTGTGAGTTTCCTGTTCCGGCTGTTCTGATGTATTTTCTGAGGCGGGCATCACTTCCAGAGGGGAACATGAACTCTCACTTTTAAATGTGAGACCCCCCCCCCGTGAACAAGAGAAGAAGCCATGTGATGGTGATAGCCAGGGGGAGTTGGGGGGTGGGGGGTGGGGGGGGGGGGGGGGGGGGGGGGGGGGTGACCTCCTGTTTCCGCTGTGCTTTCTATGTCTTCACAATCTAACTCTGACTTTTAACCTGAAGAAGACCCAAACCTCTCCTCCCCCTCTCCTCTGTCCTCCCCTCCCTCCTTTCCACCCCTGCTCCCTCCTCTTTCCCCCCCTCCACTCTCTCCCTCACCCCCTTTCCCTCTGCTCCCCCCCCACCACCCCTCTCGTCTAGACAGGTCAGAACAGGTGCAGAGTGCAGTACCCCCTCCTCGCCCCGGAAGGGACGGGTGACAGGGGTGACACCCAGAGGTGAGAGGATGAGGAGAGGGTGAAGAGGGCACAAAGAAGGGGGGAGGTGGGGTATACCTCTGAGAGGAGGTGAAGAGGGGTGAGTTTCCTGGGGGGGTGGGGGGGGGGGGGGCAAGGGCAGCTTCCTCTTCTCTGCTCAAAATGTGTGTATGTGTAAGTGTGTGTGTGTGTGTGTGTGTGTGTGTGTGTGTGTGTGTGTGTGTGTGTGTGTGTGTGTGTGTGTGTGTGTGTGTGTGTGTGTGTGTGTGTGTGATTTATGGGGATGTGTACTGATACTGTTGTATTGATACCAAAGCTGTTTTCAGTTCTGTTTCTGGACCTGGTTGGTTCCGACTCCTCCTGAGGACTCTGTGTGAGCGCAGAGTGACTTCACAGGTTTTCTGTGTCACCGTCATTTTACTGAAATCATAAGTGAACAAATATGACACTGATCACTGGATCTGGATATTTCTGGCGTGAAAAAAAAAATTATTAGGACTTGACATGAAATTTTCACTCTCCAGCCACTGAGGGCAGTGGTTTTCCAAAGTTATTAGCCACTCAGCATTTTTACTAGCCACAATTTAGTTGTTGTATAATTATGTTTAATTTCATTAAAGCTGACTGTGACATGTTAAAGTTTACCTGAACTAGATTAAAACCTCTTTAAATATAAATGAACCCTGTGCATTCTGGAACCAAGACTACATCAATGTTAAACTCCACAGGTCATTATCAGGCATTTAGCTCTGATCAGGCTGTGTGAGGTTGTTCTCCTTTAATATGAAAATATGCAGTCTGTGAAGACAAAGTCATAAAAGGAGGAGTTTATTATTGCATTTAATAAAAGAGGTTAAGCTAGAAGATTTATTGAAAAGATATAAACTAAACGGAAAAACCTAACAAGAAACACCGTCTGCTTAAACATTTATTGACAGTCATTTTTCAGTAATAAAGTACCATAGTTTCTGATCTACAAGTCACTCCGTAGTATAATTCTACATATTTTGAAGTTGTATCAGTCAAAAAATGCATCATAAAGAGGAAAACAAAAAATATAAATCACACTGGACAATAAGTCACCTTTTTTTTTAGGATGATTTGGTTTGTTTACAGTATTTCCAGAGTGAACTTTTTACGTGTAACTTTGATAAGTGTTTGTATGTTAGAAGCTTTATTTGTTCCTACAGCTCCCCATATCTGTGACCATAGTGAAGTTTCATTTTCTCCTCTCTACATACACTCCTCTCTTCTCTCCCTGCTCAAGGTGAGTGTTGCCAGTGAGATCGGTGCAGTGTGAGCTCCAATGAGTTACATCAGATAGATGTCCTCACTTAAGAAAAGTTACAGGAGTTTTAACTCTGGAAAAAAGCAGCAGTGATGTCAGGCAAAGGCTTGGCAAATGGACCACTGAACAAATACTGTGTGCAGGTAGTGCTCATGGGAGTTGTAGTGTTGTAGTCTCACATTGTATTTGGTTTAATATTTCAGATACTGTTTCAGAAAACTATAATTAAATAATTCAACCCACCAAAGTGGGTAGTTGGAGTAGAGGTGTTACCTGCCGCAGCTGAAATCCACCTGTCAAAGTGGTGGGGTGGTGGGTGTTAATGTTGAGTCCTGAACATATGTAAGAATCTTTGTATATGATGTAAGCAGGGCCCCAGATAAACAGTTAGCATAGGTTTCACTGCTGCGCCCAACTATGTTTTTAGGTGCACCAGCACAAAATTTAGGTGCATCCAAATTTTTCAGTGCGTTGCCTTTAAGGCCATCATGTTAACTTTTAGAGCTCTGCATTTCATGTAATGTGAATAAGGAAGAATAAAGTGTAGGGAAACGCTCGTCTTTGAAGCATGATATACAGAAACATACGCCCCTGCACAGAGGCACATGTAGACAGTGTGGTATGAAAGCTAACAGGCCTTTAAGGTTTGATCAACAACAGCTGCAGAAAAACTCCTCTGTTGATTTTTAAGAATGAGAGGAGAGAAAGAAGGAAAACTTCTGCTCCCCCAAAGAGAGCAGATAGGAGACTCCTGTAGGAGCAGGATGAGGATTAATGATCACCCAGTGCCTAATGTTGTGTGTGAATCCACATCCGGAGCACAGCACTGATTTCCCTAAACAATTTACTTTTGTTAATATCATATTGGTTAACAATATGGTCACATTTACACACACATGCTCACACACTGATAAACCGCAGTCTCCTCTCTCCACTTTCCTCCACGGCACAGGATGTACTTTCTGATCCGCCATTTTGAAGGCTGTCCCAAAGCGATAATTGTGCTCGGGGGAGATGAGAGAGGAGGGGGGAGACTGATAGGAGGAGGGATGATCGAGGAAAAACAAGAGCTGGCTTCAAGGAAGTCTTTGAAAGGGTTCAATTAATTAATAATTAATAATATCTTCCTGAGACAATAAACCAGGTTATATACAAAGTTTCAGAGTTCAGGATCAGATGCTTTAGTTAAAGGCTGAATAATTAATGAATAATCTAATAATGAGGCAATTTAGCAGGAAAGTGATCTGTGTGCTTCTTAACAGCACACAGAATAAACAGAGAGCAGGTTTTCTTCATGGTAACGTGTTTGTTGAACATGTCAAAGGAACAGACAAAGCTCTGTTATTGTTTCTATTTGATCAGAGTTATTACAGCGCACATGTTCAGACACAAACAGCTGTTAGAGCTGACTGACAGATGATCCAGAGGTGATCAGCTGATGCCGTCATCAATGAAACACGTCATGTGTCACGTCTTCATGTGACGCTCCGGAGGAGAGGATGTTCCATTGCTTTAAAAACGAATCTCCTCCATCCTCTCTCCTCTCTTCATTTCCTTATCTCTCCATAATCTCTGGTGAGAGGGACTAGGACACAAGGGAGCGACACAAGTGAAGGAGGGGAGGATGGAACTTTGGAGCTTTGAGATGCACCCTAAGTCATATCTTTGAGTGAAAGTGAACTGAAGCCCCTCCCTCCTCATCTGCAGGAAGGAAGTTGGTTGACCTGTGGACAGGACATGTAAAAGCTCAGGGTCAAAGGTCAGATGGAGGCAGGAGCAGGTCACACAGGCCAAGGACGAGAAACTTCAGCTGTCACCCCGATCCTCCAGATGACTTTGACACCAGCACTCAAACTGTCCACTGCATTTCCACTGCATGTCCAACACACGTCTACTATGCGTCCAGCACACATCCACTGCATGTCTATTCATGCCAATCACAGGTCTACTGCATGTGCACTTCAGGTTCATTCAGTGTCCGCTACACATTACTTCCTGTCCTACAGGTCCTACAGATCCAGCAGATCCTACAGATCCAGCAGATCCTACAGAACCATGGTCCCCTCAACGCCCTGACAAAAAGCGGTCTGTTAGTGGGTTGGAGGGATGGACTGACACTTGATGATGAATCAGGGCCTCAGTTCCTCTTACAGACAGAATCATCTCTAATCTCTGCTGACATTTAGACCTAAACCGAACCCTCTCCCTTATTCAAGCCCCATTAACACCCCCCGACCCCCTGATTGGCCCAGCCCGGCTCTGGTCTGAGTCATTATCATGCCAGGATACAGAATGGTGTTAAAGCCCTGCCAGTCTCCGGGCTGTGAAAGGAGCCGTCAGTCACAGCGCTGTTTGAAGAATGGAGGGGGGCGGAGGGGCGGGGGTTAGAGAAAAGGCTTCTCAGGATGCTCTCCTCCATTCAGCTCCCATCAGACAGACGGCCATTCTGAAACTGCTGCTGACTGAGACCTCAGCCCTTTGTCCTGCTGATGAGGGCAGAAAACAGACTAACATTAATATTCATCATAAATAATAAACTCATCACCAGGCCCAGCGTGGAGAAAACAGCTCCACCTCGTCAGACTCAGGTCTGACTCAGGTTTGACTCAGGATGGTCAGCTGACTGAGAGGAGGGCTGGGCTTAGGTCACATCATGTCTGTGCAGACCAGCCCTGCCGCTTTGATCTCATCTGTTCATTACAGTGTAATATTTAACCCCTGTGCAGAAGAAAGACGGGGCATACACAGCCGCCATGGACACAGCCGCCATGGACACGGGGAGTTTCTGCTTTACCCATTGTGAATCCCTCTATCATTTGTTCAACCGATACTCTATTCTGAATCAAAAAAGACAAACACTGACAGATGGTTCATTTTCTGTATTTTCTTTTTCTAAATGAAAACAATCTCTTTGTTTTTCAATATTGCAATTCATAATTTGCATCAAATAAAGGGAAGTGGAACAAGTTTGATGTAAGTTTGATGGTGGATGTACGTGTGATGATGGACAGTCATTATGTTTTATTCAAAGGAGCCAAACAAGGGACTCTTAAAGACGACGATATGACAACCAAAACAACAGCAGGGTCTTTCAAGTGTATTCATTATCTTGTAAAATATGCTATATGCTGATCTAGATCCAGGACCCACCGTCACAGCTCAATGACAAGCCACAGACCAAATCAAGGTGAAAAAATGAATTCTCAGCTGTCACTCAGCTGTCCGCCCTTCTGAATGCAATATCTATCTATCTATCTATCTATCTATCTATCTATCTATCTATCTATCTATCTATCTATCTATCTATCTATCTATCTATCTATCTATATATATATATATATATTTGTGTGTGTGTGTGTGTGTGTGTGTGTGTGTGTGTGTGTGTGTGTGTGTGTGTGTGTGTGTGTGCGTGTGTGTGTGTGTGTGTGATGATATATGATATATATCTTGATATTTTGCCTTAGCATTGAGATGTTGCTTTGATACATACAATTAAAGATCAAACCAGAATAACATCATTTGATGCGTATCACTGATTCTTGAGAATTTGGATAAGGCTCGATTTGATTTGATTTTTTTTTTTCTTTGAATGCTAATGAACCTAAACTCGTGTGTATATGAAGCATAGTCTCAGCTATCAAAATGTTTTGTTGCAACCCCCGGTCCTGTAATTTTATCACAAAAAGTTTTTTTTTTTTTTTTTTACTTACGTTTCTTAGTATTAGTAACACAGTCAGACACAATAAAAGGCAAATTGTTATTTCTGTTTATTTACTCTTATATTGGTATTGTGTTATCACATAAGTCTGTGTCCACCATAGGAATACACAGAGATTGTCAAATGTTTAGTATTGACTTTTGTCAATATTCATTCAAAATTTAAAAATACATAGTACATACTTGTATACATAAAAAAATCGCATGACTTATATTTAATAAAAAACTAAATTTCATACTTAAACTTTAAAAATTTCATACAACCGTTATCATTTGCATTAAATATTCAAAAAGACCAAATTTGGACATAAAGACATAAATGTTTTTTAAAAATGAGATAATTAAAAAAAATAACTGTATTTTTAAAAAATGAACGTGAATGTATTCATTTAAAATAAAACACAGTTTACTCTGGCGGTGGTGACACAGTTCTGATGGCTGTTGCACAACAAATAATTCAAACCTTTTTCCTCACAATTGATGTTGATTTACTGAACAAATCAATGAGCAATTTGGTTCAACAAATAAATTTGTCTTTAACATTTCATCTGTACTGTGAACAACAGTTATCATCAATCAGAAAGTCAATGTTTAAGCATGTACAACTCACACTGACTACCTGCTGTGAGCTGGCTCCTATATTCCACAGACTGTATGATTAATGGGCGTAGGCTCTGTGACATCACCCGTCCATTTCTAATACTGAGTTTTGCAGCAAAAGGTCAACGGGAGCCTTATTGAATCCAGTCAGGTTTCTGGCCTCCACACAGACAGCTACAGGGGGCCTGCCTGTCAATCAGCTGAGCTCTGCCTCTGATTGGGCAGACTCATGATCTTAATATCTTCTGAATTGCTGAGTAAGAAAAAAAAGATCCTGCCACAGAATGTGCTGCCAGAAAATTCAGACATGAGAAGTTTTTGTACCAGGCTGTAAACATGTTTGTTTCTGCTGTGCATATGTCTATTTTTGTGTAAATGTGGTTTGCAGTACTTCAGGAGGCAGCCTCTAGTGGACACTTCAGGAACTGTAGATTCTAGCGACGCTGCATTGTCTCATATTTTCAGACAGGAGGTTGCCGCTTGGTTTATTCTTATCAAACAGATCAAATTGATTTTGTCTCCAAAACCTTTCTTTTCTTTCATGGTGCTTTTCCTGATTATTTTAACCACTGACAGATTTAATTTTTCTCAGCATCTACCCTCTTCTTCCATCTTTGCTTTTCTTGTCTTTGGTATTTTTACTTCAACTCCGACTGATACTTTCAGTCTCTGCTGTTTTTGGAATTCCCTGTTTCTTCCTCTGCAACAGATTGATCCTGCCTAGCTATACCTAAACAGAGATTCATATTTTATTAGAATTACTCTGACATTTTTGTTTTAGTAAACAATCATAAAACTATTAAATGTTGCAACTACATTCATTGATGGTATAAATCATGAGGAATACAAATATTAAGGAAGTACTGTCGACCTCCACAGTGAACAAATGTACCATGACTTGCAAATTTCATAAATACAGAAGTATGCAAGCTATATCTCTATTTACTGTAACAAAAATAAATTCAAGCTTCCATCAAGGACATTTTGTTTGATTTAGTCAACACCATTATGCTATGTCACCATCGTCAGACAGAAAATCTGTCAGACTTGACAAAACACACTCTTCTACATAATATGAATGTGTTTTCCACATTGGATGTCTTTTTTTCTTTTAGCTGCCTTTGGCCTCAACAGAAAAACATGCATATATTTCAAAATGATAAAAAACAATTTCTTTAAGTCATGGTGTTGACATATCATGGTTGTGACGTGATAACTTCAATAAATATGGGAATTTTCCAGGAGAGTTCAAAAAGATTCAGCAGCTTCTGTGGCCTTGGAGCACTTGGCAGATGATGAGGAGAGATAAGGTGTCTTCAGGAATAAAGCTGACCAAGTGATTATCTCCATTTCTGCAATTAACTTCTGCACCACCACTGACCTTGGTCTTTATCAGTCTAAACTGAAAACTCACTTTTTTGGAATGGCTTTTAACCATGACTAAGGCTTTTAGGTCTCGTGCTCTTGTTAGTTAGTTTTATTTTGTTTTATCTCTTTCGAATGGCTTTTAAGCACCTTGCAG
This sequence comes from Halichoeres trimaculatus, assembly GCF_033239565.1. NCBI lineage: Eukaryota > Metazoa > Chordata > Actinopteri > Labriformes > Labridae > Halichoeres > Halichoeres trimaculatus. Next base: position 33,371,855 of record NW_027437193.1, read on the forward strand.
CTGTGTCACACCTCCTGTTGCATTTTTAATTAATTAATTAATTAAATTAATTAATTTATGTAGTGCTCTTACAGCATTGTTTTTGTTGCTTTTTTCCATAGTGTTCTTAACTATTCTTTGATACTGCTGTAAAACACTTTGGGGGGCCTTTTGGGTTACTGTAAAGGGCTTTAGAAACAAACATTGATGGATTGATTGATGATCAAAATATTGTCAAATATTCGCTGCTGGATGGTTTAGAGTTACTTTTAGTTCTACTTTTTTTTCTGGCATACATATTTTTTTATCTTTATTTTTTTTCAAAAAGACTATTTTTTAATAGTTTTATGACAAATTAAAACAGTAATCTGTTGTTTGGGGACGAAAGATTTTTTGGGCCCTGGGTTATCATATGGTCATATAATTTGCCAAAATAAAAACAAACAGGAAAAAATTAAATATTTGTGCAAAAAACCCTCTGATCATCACTGAATGCTGTAATTTGTTTAATTTAATTCACTTTCACTTGAGTTTACACTTGTTGTGGTGGGATAAGTTTTTGCTTCTGTGATGTGCTTCCTCTTGGCCCCATAATGAGGAAGCACAGTGAAACTTTCACTGCTATGCAGATGAAACTCAGCTGTCTTTATCAATGAAGCCAGAAGAAACCAGCTGCTGATTTAAACTTGAAGCATGCCTCAAAGATGTAAGGATGAGCACAAAGAGTGAAGTCATTATTCTTGGACCTTAACACCTCAAAAAGACTTTCTCAGACCAGATCACCACCTTGGACCACATCAGTCTAGAATCCAGCAACACTGGCAACATTTACCACAGTTTACATAAACCAAATTGTCTTAATTAAGAATTCCAGTTTCCTGATTACATACAGTCCATAACCTTTTCATATTTGGGATGCTAGCTATAACCCGGTTGCACAAGGGCCATATAAAGCACAACCTATAACCTTTTTTCAAATCTGGAATATGCTCATATACCTTTTTTTTGTTTGTTTTTTGGGGGGGCTTTCATGCCTTTAGTTGGACAGTAGAGAGGAAAGTGGAGAGAGCAGGAAACAGGGCGAGGGTGGGGGTGACATGCAGGAAAGAGGCTACAGGCTGGATTCAAACCTGAGCCAACTGTGCGAGGGAAAACTTTATGGAGCCTGAACTAAACTACTAGGCCGTCTGCACTCCATATTCCAGTTCTTTAAAACCTGAAAATCTGCACTGGGTTCCTCCTTCTCGAACCTGAATATTTGGTCATGTATACACCTATCAGGAAATCTCCATCCAAAGGAACATTCATGTGTGTTCTGCTCATGTTCTGTTCACAAGGAATCTTGGTCTTTGGAGTTGTTGTTGCTGCTGTTGCTATGGATACAGAAGAGGAAATGATGTGCATTGCGTCATGACATTCTTCATGCCTCGCGGTTTTCTTCGGTGTACCATGTTAAGAAGAATAACCCTTTTGACTCACGCATGGAGACAGGTTATTCTGAATATTTCAGAAACATGACTATTGACCTTCACCCAAATACTGACTGCATGGAAACACTGCCACTGTCAGGAACCTGGGAGTTCTTTTGGATCACGACCTGTCCTTTGACTCTCACATCCAACGGGTCTCGAGGACAGCAATTTTTCATCTTGTGATATCAGGAACATTAGAGACATCTTGTTTTAAGGTGATGCTTTGGTTTCCTCCAGGTTGGACTGCTGTAATCCAAATTTGTAAGGCTGCTTTAAGCTGCCAGCAGAACTTTCTGTTATTAAATGTTTTACAGATGTTTGTTTGTTGAATTTGGGTGGATCCATCATTTCTTGATGCGTTCAGTGAAGTCAGGAAATGTAAACGCTGAGTGACTGAAGTGACTGAAAATGGGGCAGATTAGTGTCTCAGAGTAACTGACTGAGCTGAACAGATTGTTAGCTGCTCTTCATGCAGATATCTGTTTTTTGAGAGGACTAGTCTTTCTCAGGTTCCTCACATCAGACCAGAGGAGAGACCATCACAGACTGGATTTTCAGGTGGACTCTGTAGACAGAGATTCTCTCCCTGATTAAAGCCAGAGGAGTGAAAATGATCAGCCCTGAAACCTGACGTGATGCTCTGCGTACACACCCCCCCCTCAGAGTCCAGCAGATAGAAGCCCCTCTCTGTATGAAACCTGGTGTGTCCTCATCCTGCCTGCTCACACCATGTGTCAGTGTGTCAGCCTGTCTTTGTGCTTCTTCTCATTCTCAATGCATGACTTCCCTCCGTCACTATGAGACCAGCTCCGCACTCCATCTAAGTTCAATGTCTTTGGAGGCCGGAGATGTGTCATTGTCTCTGCAGGCAGGTTTAACTTTTGTTTCCATGATCCCAGGAAGTCCTACTGTGAGGGGGCCAAAGAGCAGAGACTTAAAACCTAAAATCCTCCTCCCTGATGGCTCCTAAGCTGTGACAGCCCTCCCTCTGCAATTCAGAGCGGGTCAAACACTGCTGAAAGGACGGAGCGCGAGGGCAGGGATCAAGGTTTCTTCTTCTGCGGCTCAGGAACATTTGATGGAGAAACAAAGCAACAGGTGGAGGAGGGTGTCAGCTCAGGGCAGCGAGGAAGGAGGAGGGTATCAGGAAAAACTGATCCCAGGGTTAGTGACGGCTTTCAGTTCAAACTATTACTGCGGGATGAATCCAGCTGGTGAGGAGATGATTTAAAAGTCACAGAGCAGGACGAGCAGGAAGGGGGCTATCATGACATAATGACCACAGCTCCATCACTTTAAACACTCTTCTTCCTCCAGGGAATACTGACCCCACAGCGTTTCACAGTCGGGGTGTGTGGAGATGGATCAGGGGTGTCGCCCTCAATCACACACAGAGGCCAAAATCAAAAAGGCTGCATGTGTCTCACAGTGCTGGACGGGGTCAGGGTCTATAAACCAACAGAGTGAAAGTGACCACGAGTCAAACAGAGGAATGAACTCTGCTGCTCCTTAAAGCTGCTGTGAGGAGGATCTATACAATACTATACTAAACAATACTATACTATACTATAGTATACTTTACTATACTATACTATACTATACTATACTATACTATACTATACTATACTATACTATACTATACTTTACAATACTATACTTTACTTTACTATACTATACTATACTATACTATACTATACTATACTATACTATACTATACTATACTATACTATACTATACTAGTGCTGGATGTTAGTCTGGAGCCCTGAGGATGGGTATCTGATGTGTCCCTCTGTCAGGATTTTCCTCTTTCACAGTCAACAAAAACAGACAGAGGACCTAAACTTTTCTCAACATTTACAGTTTTTCATTTACAAACGTCATCCACAGAGGGACTGAGTCCCTGAGGCTACGAGGGTTAAAAAGCTTTGACCAGCCGCTGAAAGGGGTCTGCACTGGAACTCATGAAGCATATAAACCATCCACTTCTTTATGGAGACTATCAGACAAACAGGATGACATCTACAGCTGGACAGAGGCTGGATGAGCCAATCAGAGCCTCCCCCACCCCCTTTTTACCTTTTTGTCTGTCATGGTCCCATCAGGGTTGATCCTAAAGCCCCCCACGTTGATTATTTTCTTTGGGTCCACCTGACTGATGGAGTAGTTCAGTTCATCCACTATCGCTCTGCATGCTGGGAAAGAGACAGAGAGGAAAAACCCAGGATTAGCTCTGGGATCTTAGGTGACAGCAGCAGTCCAGGTGTGAGCAGGTATTTTTGGACCAATGAGAGAGATGTTGATCAATAACTCATTCTGACACCAGTCACATGACTGGGGCCGGGTACCAAACTTTAGTTCTTTTTATGGCAACGACTCAAATGTTTCCATTGCACCCAGTATCAAAGTGGCTAGTCTTTTGGTGCCAAGTTTCAGCACCCTAAGGGTTAAACACGTGATGGAGATCTGATAAAGCCACTGGTGACTGGCTGTGATGTTCCTCGTGGTGGCAGCATGCAGGGCACTGTGGCCAACTCAGCAACTTCACCTCAAAAATGTGTTTACCCAAGTGATCAAAATGAAGTGAAAGCAAGTTCTATTTCCAACAGCTTCTGCTTCTCAACAAGCAGCAGGTGCTGGGCCCCTACCCTATCCAAAACACTCACAGAAAGACAAGTCCTTCTCCCTGCAGCAGTCCCTCCAAGCTGCAGGAGTCTGCACTGGAACTCATGAAGGAGCAGGAGACTGCTGGATGCAAATGAATCACATTTGTGCTTTATTCTTTTGGGTCACTTTTGCCGATCCCAAGCTCAGATAAAAGACAGGGGCTTTTATTTTGATGTTAAAAAAGAATGGACAGAAGAAGGTTTATTTAAAGTTAATGACACCTGCAAGGTGTACTCGGTAAATGCTGACCTGTCACTTGTATCTGACTGTTCTTATTCTTTTAAATGGCAAATATTTTTTTGTTTATTTCTCATGTTAGAAAAAATGTTGTGAGTATAAAAATGCTTAAAGGCAGGGTTGGCAGCCCTGAAAAACTAGCATGAATTTGAATGTAGCATTTCGTCAAGGCCTCCTCCTAGCCCCTCCTCCCCCTCCCCTTGGGGCTCCCTCAAAGCAACGCCCCCGCTCACACACACGGGCACCGCTGATTCACAACTGTGATTGTGAATGACTGAAAGACGGACTCGGCACATCATTTTATGTTTTGCACTACGGTGAGTCATGTCTCATTTAGAGGTAAGGAAACACCAAAACGTTAAAACGTAAAACAATAAACAAACATGGCTTTTGTCAGTACTCGCGACTGTGATGTTAGAATCGTCCCCTTTTACCTGTGACATGATATCAGGAGTAAAGCTATAATACAAACAGTACATTTTCTCTAGGACTTACCAAATATCACATTTTTTTTTGGCTTGTTAGAGCCCCTGTGGTGAGAGTTTATTAGACTCTGATCCGAACTACAGCCCAGAGCCAAGTACCTCATCAGGTCAGAGGGGACATGCCCGAGGTCGAGCGAGAGGGGCAGTAGTTAGAGGCAGGGGAACAGAGCAAGAAAAGAAAGCCTCTGTCTTTCTTTTCTTGCTCTGTTTAGCTGGAGGAGCGGCAACGGGCAATCCAGGTATAGGTAGCTTCTCCGCCATTCTGCAGCGCTGCTCCTTCCTTCTCAGCTCGGACACGCGCACTGAATCATGTGCATGCCAGTGAAATGTACACGCAGGAAGCGGGCAGAACGGCGACGGGATTTGATTGGTTTACAAACAAGGTGTCCCTGGATGACGATTGGTTGGTGTTTTCTCTGTTTTACTCCTGCTGTAGATAGCGATATTTTCCGCTCTACTTTAAGAACACATGTATTTCTTGCCATCGGTACATATAGATCATTTTAACCAGCATAACAAAAAGTGTATCTAAATCAAACTACCAATTATACCTTTAACCTGAAAAATGAAATTAGGGCTGTGTGTTCAAAACTTCTTAGCTTCCTTGATCATGCTGTACCGGATTGATTTACAGCATGTCTAAGTCTCTATGACAGCAGCACGCCGGCTGATAAAGTTTAGTAGAGAAAAGAGAGATGCGTGTTTTTCTCTGCTGAAAACGATTTCTGTGATTAATTTTGTAGTGATGGTGGACACTGGAGCCTAACTTTCAGACACAAAAAGGACAGAGGAGCAGAGGAAAGATAAACAGGAGAGATATAGAACACAAGCTAAAGGCTAAAAGGGCTAATGTGTTTGTGCTAATGTTGACTCCAACCCACAGTCAGCAGTTATTCTGCAGCGGTCTGTTCAAACTTGAGAGTCTATCAATAAAATGAAGAGTGAGGTTACGTTAGCTCTGCTTGGTAGATGACTGACAGGACATAACCAGGATTTACTAACGTTACACATTACAGACATGTCTTAGAGCACCAGGCTGCCAGCTGTGCTAAATATAGACAGCTACTAAACTACGGTACAAACTGACAGAGTTTACTTGTTGTCATGTCAGCCTAAAGATACATTGGAGCACTGGGCTGCTGATAGCTCTATATAGCTAGCTACTACAACATTAGCTTGATGTCACGTCTCAGACTGTAGCGCTACGTAACTGTACTGATAAATACCTTACCTTAGCATGTGGTATCCAGTAAAAAGTTGTCTTGAACAAAGAAAAATTGTTTTGATCTAATCTCCATTTAATTCCAAAACTAACACACACAACTCACTAAAAGTCATTTACAGCAGTGTGCATGGATTGTTCGTAGTAGTAGGTGGTATCGTAGTGAAGGTATCAATATTGGCACGGGTATTAAAAAATTTTGATTGATACCCAGCCCTACCAGAGTGACTCTTAGTCACTCAAGATAAGACAAGATGAGAAAAGATAAGATCAGCTTTACCTGAAGGAAGGTGTGTTACCAGAGCCCAAAACAAAAACACACAGTTAGTGGAGGTAGAATACACAGGACAAAGTGTTGGTGAGTGAAGAACAATATACATAATATACAGCAGGTATCTCTGAAATAACACAACGTGTGGAGTGGAGATTCTACAAACAGGTGTGAATAATATTAGACTCTTTGACCCATTCATCCCAGCGGGGTCTTCCTCAATGGTACAGTGTTACATTCAGGCAATATTCTGACATGAAATCTTATAAATAGAGTTTTTTTTACGTTTTTTTTCTTTTAAGTTTTTACACTTTTTATAGCATGCATTGTAAAATGTTGAGCCATCAAGTATTATACATGTGTTATAAAAAAAAGAAATGAAATAAAAATAAAAAACTCTTTTTTCATTAATGACCATCATGGTTCAGTGTTACCTTCGGGCAACACACTCAAAAAATACCATTATCATTTATTTATTTATCTATTTTAAATTTCTTTGGATTGTGTTTATTTGATCTATTTTAAGACAATAAAAAAACACAATTGGCATCACAATAGAGGGTTAAAAAAAATAAGAACAGACTCACCTGAGCAGTAGAGCACATCGTCTCTCTTTCCCTGACTGCTGCTGATGAAGACAGAGAGCATCATCATCCTCAGCACCTGGATGATCCACCACATCATGCTGAACACCTGAGAGAAGATACAGAGTGACTACATGAGCCAAACAGTGTGTGTGTGTGTGTGTGTGTGTGTGTGTGTGTGTGTGTGTGTGTGTGTGTGTGTGTGTGTGTGTGTGTGTGTGTGTGTGTGTTATTACACATTCCCTTGTATTCGTTTATATTTTTTGATAATGACGTAAATGAAGCTTCATCATCTCAGCTGTTCGAATCATGACAGCGTAAACACACACCTCTAGACACCTGGGACTTCTCACACACACCTGCTGTGAAGATAACTGACACAGAGAAACAACTACAACTCCCAGAGTGCATTTCAGCACCAAACATCTAATCACCAAGTACTGGGACAGAAACACCAATGAAGGGCCAGACACACACAGTTTAACGTTACTGTTTACACTCTGAGGGTCAGAACACACACACACACACACACACACACACACACACACACACACACACACACACACACACACACACACACACACACACACACACACACACACACATGGTGTGTAAGGTGACAGCAGGTGCAGGTGTTCGGTCCGTCCCCTTCAGGTGAGGAAGCCTCTGAGAGCGTCCAGCTCTGAGCCGAACTGGACTCTGGGTCTGGACGGACAGGTGCATATTAACCATGACGGTGTGTTTCCCGTCACCGTTTTTTCTTTAGGAGATCAGTTCCCATAGAAGCATATGTGAGCGGGGTTTGGTGATCGCTCTGACCTGCGGGCTGACAGGTGTTCTTACCTGAAGAGAAGCAGCTAACGGAGGAAGGAGGAAGAGGAGGAAGAGGAGCTCTAGGGGGTCCGATGCTGACTGTGTGGGGCCCCGGAGACCTCAGAGAGGAGCTGACAGAAAACTGCACGCTGTCACCTGAACTTCCTCGGCTGTCGTTGCTCTCATACGGTATAAACTCTTTGTATTTCCTGTGTGTACTTTCAAGGTAAAAGCTGTGTATACCACCTGTCTGCGGTGTTGGGTGGTTTCTCAACCATCGTTTGCCTTCACGCATAAATCCACAGCGAGTTTTACCGTGTCTTTGTATTTCCGTGATTCACCACCTGTCATACTTTATTCTCAACACGACTCATGCTTTTACTTTGGAGGGACAATCCTCAGTCTCTGGGTTTCCGGATTTGTGAAATGAAGCTGGCAGTCTCCAGATGCAAGTCTGTGGTCGAGCCACGTTCAGTTTGTTATCAACCTGTCCACCAATCAGAGGCCAGCTGAACCGCCTCCGACCAATCAGTAGAGCACTGACTGATATCCATATAGGTAGATCGATAAAGGTTATGAACTCTCTCTCTCTCTCTCTCTCTCTCTCTTTGTGTTTGTGTGTGTGTGTGTGTGTGTGTGTGTGTGTGTGTGTGTGTGTGTGTGTGTGTGTGTGTGTGTGTGTGTGTGTGTGTGTGTGTGTGTGTGTGAGACAATGACAACAAGCATCTTTAGCAACAACAGCAACTAACACTGAGACAACCCTGAATCAGAGGGGGGTTTTGTTGTTGTTGTTGGCCCTCGCAGTGTGCCTTCAGTGGTTTTGTATGGAGCCAAAACGATGACTTTATTGTTTGGTGTTTAAAAATAAAATTTGGCAATGAAAAATGTGTGTTGTGAAAAATATGATAGCATCCAAACAGGTGATTTTTCAGTTTTCAACTTTCTGTCTCTCTTGTGGCATGGAGGGGAGGGTTTGAGGGAGGGGCTAGGATGGAGTGATTAACATGTTGTCTGGTCAGTCTGTTTCTCTGCTGTTGTTTGACAGGGAGTGGAATGGTTTAAAGTTAGTTTTAAAATGATAAAATAATAATCCTGGTAGAATAGAATAGAATAAAAAATACTTTATTTATCCCTGAGGGGAAATTCAGGAGTCACAGCAGCATTTAAGAAAACAAAAGTAAGAAGCTCGTCCATCCCGAATCAGAAATCAGCTGACAGCTGCTCTTTCAGAAGTAATGTATTTTACAGGTTGGCAGAAGAAGAGTGAAATGTTGGAAACACTCCTGGTGTCATCTATTTGAACTCTTTAAATATCAATCAGTGAACCTCCCTTAGTCTGTCTGAAAATGCTCTGCGCTCAGATGATCTGATGATTCTCCACAGACAGTTTTTCCTCTCTGCACCAAGCTCCCTGGGATCTCAGCACACCCTGCACCACCGTTCAGACCAATGAAAGCCAATCTGTGCATGGATATGAGCGTACACCCGTTTTTTGGTGGTACGCCCGTTTGGTAAATGAGGGCCAGTGTTTGTATTGATTTGAAGGTGAGCTCCTCTCTTCCTACAGGCTGATCTGCTCTTTGTGTGCCATCACGGCTCTATAATTAATAATTGCTCAGAGCTGCAGGGATTTCTACAACACAAAGGTAATTTTCCTGCTCAACGTCCTCTTGCCAGTTTGATTTCCCGTCCAGTGTGTTTGAAATCCTCTGTGACAGGGAGCTCCTCTGTGGGCTGGGCTGCGAGCCTGCTGCTGTGAGGTGTCATGTGGAATCATTTCATTACAGCGACTCAGGGAATTAACCCTGACGCTCGGGATGAAGCCTGTAATTTAGGTTTCGCAGCGTTAAAGAAGATTGCCTGTCAGCTTTGATCCTGTGCCAGCTTCTTCCTCGACTCACTGAGGGTTTCTGTCCAACAGCAGGACTCAGGTGTAGTCTTAGCTGAGGGCTCTGATGGGATCTGGTTTTTGGCCTCCTGGCTCCTCACAGAGAGCTGCTCACAGCCTTTGACTGCAGTGTGGCCATGGTGGGGGTTTGACAGTGAATCCATCCTATCCACTCACCGTCCAACTGTGACCGTCAGCTCAGGCTCTCTGATGGTGAAGTAGAGCTTTTTGGTCTGGCTGGATCTGAGCCTGAGAGCGGAACTTAAAGAGGGACGGGTACACACTGGATGGTGATACTTTAACCTCTTTGACCTCCAGTTTCTCACCTTCACGGCTCTAGGCAGCTCCCAGAAAGCTGTGTGCTTGTGGTATGATGAGATGAAGCCTTTTATCCCCTGGAGATGTGTCTTGTCCTTCAGGTAACGTCTTCTCCGCAGCTTCATCGCGAGCAGGGAGCTCTCACAGCTCCTCCTTCCTGGATGAGCGTAGTGTTGTTCTGTGTACTGCATGTCCTCTGTCATTAGGCTGATGTTTGTTTTCTGCACAATCCAATTAACCTCCTCTCTGTTTGCTCCCCTCATCTTCTCTGTAAGCACCCTTTCTCCTACTCCTTCTCCTTCTTCTTCTCCTCCTCCTCCTCCTCCTCCCCCTTTCCCTTTTCCTCTCTGTTAGAGTCAGAGATTAGATGTAAAAGAGCCTGCTCTGATCCACATCAGGTCATTCTGAAGTGTGGGTGATGAGTGGGTAAAGTGTGGGTGATGTGTGGGTGATGTGTGGGTGACGAGTTGGTAAGGTATGGGTGATCTGTGGGTGATGATTGGGTAATGTGTGGGTGATGAGTGGGTGATGTGAAAGTGACAAGTGGGTGATGTGTGGGTGATGTTTGGGTGATGTGTGGGCGATGTGTGGGTGATAAGTGGGTGATGTGTGGGTGATGTGTGAGTAATGAGTGGGTGACGAGCGGGTGATGTGTGAGTGACGAGCGGGTGATGTGTGAGTGACGAGTGGGTGATGTGTGGGTGATGTTTGGGTGATAAATGAGTGATGTGTGGGTGATGTGTGGGTGATGAGTAGGTGAAGTCTGGGTGATGTGTGGGAAATGAGTTGGTGATGAGTGGGTGATGTGTGGGTGATGTTTGGTTGAAGTGTGGGTGATGAGTGGGTGAAGTAAAGGTGATGTGTAGGTGATGTGTGGGTGATGAGTGGTTGATGAGTGGGTGATGTTTGGGTGATGAGTGGGTGATGTGTGAGTGATGTGTGGGTGATGAGTGGGTAATAAGTGAGTGATGTGTGAGTGAAATGTGGGCTTATGTGTTGGGGGGTTGTGGGTGGTGTGTGGGTGAAGTGTGGGTTATGTGTGGGTGATGAGTGGGTCATGAGTGGGTGATAAGAGGGTGAAGTGCCAGTAATGTGTGGATGAAGTGTGGGTAATGTGTGGGTGATGTGTGGGTTAAAGTGTAGTTGAGTTGTGGATGTTACGTGGGTGAAGTGTCATAGAAGTGTTGGTTGAATGTTGGTTATGTGTAGGTGTTTTCTAAGTGAAGCATGGGTGATGTGCGGGTGATGGTTGGGGGATGTGTAAATGGTGTGGGGGCTGTGGGTGAAGTGTGGGTGATATGTGGGTGATGTGTTTGTGATGTGTGGGCTGAAGTGCAGGTGATGTGTCGTTGATGTGTGGGTGTTTTTTAAGTGAAGCATGGGTGATTTGTGGGTGATGTGTGGTTGTTGTGTGGGTGTTGTATAAGTAAGGCATGGATGGCGTGTGGGTGATGTTTTGGGGATGTTTAAATGGTGTGAGGGTTGTGGGTGAAGAGTGGGTAGTGTTTGGGTGATGTGTGGATGAGCTCTGGGTGATGTGTTGGTATTAGTGCAGTTAAACTACACTTGTGTTTGTGTAGCTGTTGATGTCATGTTGGTGAAGAGTCAGGGAAGTGTTGGTTCAGTGTTGGTTGTGTGTGGGTGTTGTATAAGTGAATTGCTGCTAATGTGAGGTAGATGTGTTAATGTTGAGTGGGTTGTGGGTTAAGTATGGGTGAAGTGACTCCTCTAACCAGAATCTAATTCAGCAGATTAGCCCACAGACAGCTGTGACAGCAGTTGTTGTTGTGTGGTGGATTATCTTTTCTTGTCTTACCGTGTTTGACTCATGCAAACAGTCAGAGCAAACATGTGCTCATACAGTCAACAGATTTCTTGATAGGGGACATCTGCCTGCTCTGATAGGGGCTGGGGCCTCTGAAGGTCAGAGAGCCACAGTCAGACGGAAGCGGGCCTCAGAAGGTAGAACCAGAACCCCTTTGAGGTTTCTGGCTCCACCACCACTGACAGTAGAGGCTGAGCTCACAAGTCACATGAGACTGACGGAGTTTCTATTGGTGTGTTCACATCCCAGAGGAGCTAAAGGACCAATCGGAACTAGCTCACACAGGGCACTCTTTTAAGACCTCCAGCACTTCAGAACCTGGTGCTTCAGAAGCTTCCTCCACTGCTGCCATGCTATAGTTTTCATCATTTGATAGATAAACATGTAATGGATATTTAAAAAAATATTCAAAGAAGTACAGTGTCCTTTAAGGCTCAGTATGAGGAACAACACTCTTTTACTCTTTCATGCTCCTTCTCAGAAACATCACCATGAGGAAGGAGGACAAAGACTAAGGCTTTGAGGAGAAGGAGGAGGAGGAGGAGTAGGAGGAGACATCCTGATATTCAGCAGAGGAAGATAAAGACCACATACAGCAGAGAAGCAGAGAAACACCTTTCAGGTGATCCTGTTCCTCATGTGAGCGTGTTCCTCCTGACAAGTGTGCGCTGTCAGATCAGGGTCAGTGACATCACTTCCTGTGCTGTTGGGAGCAGGTCATGTGACTCTGTTCCTTAGTGTGACTCACAGCTATCAGATGAACTCTCTGCTCAGTGTGACGATATAAAACATACCTCCCATTCTCTGAGCCCTGCAGTGTGTGTGTGTGTGTGTGTGTGTGTGTGTGTGTGTGTGTGTGTGTGTGTGTGTGTGTGTGTGTGTGTGTGTGTGTGTGTGTGTGTGCTGTCAGCAGGGGAAGCTGTACTAAGGCTGAACCATCCCACATCTTCATTCACTGCCTGTCTGACTGATCCGACACACTGCTTCATCACTACACCGGAACCATCCACCCTGGCACTGTGTGTGTGTGTGTGTGTGTGTGTGTGTGTGTGTGTGTGTGTGTGTGTGTGTGTGTGTGTGTGTGTGTGTGTGTGTGTGTGTGTGTGTGTGTGTGTGTGTGCATGTGTGGCCTGAGGACAGTATCCTGTCACGCTCATCAGTTTGCTTTCAGACCTGCAGGTGCTCCACGCTGCTGCTAATCTGGTCATGATAACTGCTGGAACCGTACTGTACAACTGCTGTGTGTGTGTGTGTGTGTGTGTGTGTGTGTGTGTGTGTGTGTGTGTGTGTGTGTGTGTGTGTGTGTGTGTGTGTGTGTGTGTGTGTGTGTGTGTATGTGTAGATGTAAACAGATTAAATGATATCAAACTGAATTAATTCACAGGCGGCAGTCTGGTGGGGGGTTCACCTGCTCCACTTTCCCATGATCCTCTCTGGGCTCCAACAGAGACCCCATGTTGAATGTTTACAGTCAAACCTGGTGCAGCTTCATGTCAGAGCATAGACTGATCCAGACTGAGTGTGGGAGAAGAATACTTGTCTCTGGGCCCTGGATTAACACATTCAGGGTCTCTGTTTCCTGGTCTCATTTAACCAGATATTCTCAGTCCTCATCAGAGGGACTATGAAGCTGGACAGCAACTCAGTAAATGAACCCTGGGTTCTCCACTCTTGATCAGTGTGCGCTCACATAAAAGGGGTGGAGTTAGCAGTGGCTGACCAATCACAGACAGGGAGAAACCCTGCAGAGCAGCTTTCTTTACCCTGCAGGAGCAGACGGTTCTTCAGAAATACAGAGAACTCAAACACATCATCCATGACAAAAAGTAACACTGCTGCAAAATCCAGAGAGGAATACTGGCAGGAAGTTACCAGCTCTGTTAATGTGTAGATTCATCAGATTATCAAAAATTATTTCATCAGACAGTATAAATGGACAGCGCTCTGATCACTCAGTTTGACTGTATCACAGCACAGATGCCTGGCTCAGATTAGAATTGATGTTTTAATCTCGTCATGTTTGTAAGGTGAGGTTGGTCTGATCAGTCAGTCCTCTGTGTGAGTATTACTGTGGGTTTGAAATATCATGATGTCGTTATAAACCTCATCTCATGGTGTCAGTCAATCTCTTCAGCATGTCTCACATTTTTCCAGAACAGGTGCGTCCCCTAGTCAGTGTTCAGCCTGTGTCTGAGCTGTGCTGCCCTCTAGTGTCCAATGTCTGCCATCCAATCATCTCTGACCAGATTAAAGCTCAAACATTCAGACCTGTGACAATCCCACAGCCTGCTGGGGGATCTGAGAGGAGCCCCAAATGTTCAGACTTTAAGACATAAACCCAAGACCAACACTTTTCACTCTGGCTTTATATCAGGCTTTCATCACTCTAACTTTAATTTTTTTCAATGTTTTATTGTCTCAGCAGAAGGAGGAGGAGGAGGAGGAGGAGGATGGGGGGCTCTGATCTGGGACAGTCTGTCTGTCAGTTGAAGGTGTCCTTCATCAGCCTCCTGTAGAGACGAACATGCTGACTGAGGAGGCTCTGCTGGCGGGTCAGGGTGTCCGCCACCTGTCTAACTGCTCTCCCCTCACAGGCCTGAGGATAAATTCAGGTTCTGCTGGAGGGGCTGAGTCCTGGTGTCAGAACTGGTCTTGGTTCTTGTTTTTTAGCAGCTTTGAATGTGCTCAGGGAGACAGAGGCTTTTCATTAGTGGACTTCTGCTCCTAAAGAGCCCGTTTCTCCACTCACTTCTTCTGCAGACAGTGCGGCGTGCAGGTGAGGAGGTCTTTCCTGGGGGGGAGGGGGGATCTTGGCTGTCTCTCTGGCTCCAGCAGTGATACGGAGAAGCTGGACAGATGACAGCTGGTGATTTCAGAGCCTGTCTTTGAATCAGAGGTGGCGTCTGGATCCTTCAGGAGAGGAGTTGGCTCTGGATCAAGACCCCCATCAAGGTCATATTTAATGGGGGTGTGTGGGGGTCCTGCCTGGTGACCCCTGCTGTGTTTCCAAGCAGTGACTGTAAGAAGCTGTTGACATACAGCAGGACCATGAGCACACATTGATTGACCTCCTTCATCAGGGTCGTGTTCACAGAGCTCCTCAGCGAGCTCCTTTCTTCAGACTGATTCAGGAAGTTTCTGAGAGCAGCTCTGAGCGAGGACGGGACAGACACTCTGGTCTTAGTGAGGAGGTGTGGTTGACCCCGGGGTTAGGTATGACGTAGTCTGCTTAAAACTCTGATTGGTTGGTACAGAAAGGGACAATTTACCCTGAATGATCCCCTGAGACCGTATTTATTAACTGACTAATTATGATGTTTGTCGTTTAGTCTGTTTGAATGACTCACATATAAGGATGGGTATCAAATTAGGTATTTTTAAAGGTACCAACCAAATTCTGTCTGCAGTGCCGAGTGCTGTTAAATGTAAAATCAAAAGCCCTGTTTCCACCAAGCAGCTCAGTTTGGTTTAGCTCAGTTTGTTACAGCATGCACTCTGGGGCATTTCCACAGGCTATCCTAGGGACAGATCCCCAGATAACCGAGACCAGCCGGCCCACTTTTTGGCACCCTTCTGGATCCAATTCCAGAGGGTGGAGCCACAACCCTGCAGTCTGCTGATTGGTTGAAAGAATGGTCACTTCCTGTGTGACAGCAGCTGCTGTATTTTTCCTGGCAGCTCACAGTCTTCTCTGAAACAAAGCCTGATTGGTCTTTGTAACAAAGAGACACATGACAATCACAAAGAAGACGAAATGCTGTACGTCTTCATCGTTACTCTTTGTTTACTGTGTCACGTTTTTCTTCTTCATTGGATTTATTAGCGGGGTACACGCGAAGGTGTCACACTGTTGTGTGTATGTTACTGCCGCCATGGGTATTAGACTTACACGCTGCCTACCATGAGGGAACAGGGTTGGCTGTGGAAACAGGATCAGGCTTTACTGATCCAACCCGTACCAAACCATCCTGACCTAAACCGGACTGCTTGACAGAAACGGGGCTAAAGGTACCATGTTAAAGTACCTGAACACATCCTTGTGAGTGTGAGGGAGTGGAAGAGTGGGTGATTTTCCATACTAGACATGAATCAGCGTTGCAAGTTTATATATTGAAGAATAAATATGTTAAATTGAAAAACTTTGAGATTATAGTATTGGCAAGTTAACATTTTTACCACATAAACACAAAAAAGTACCTAAAATTGGTACTGTTGATTACCAGGTACCAGGCATCGGTACCATACCGTTCCAAATGTGAAAGGTACCCATCCCTACTCACATTGCGTCTTACACAGAGTTTTTAGCATTTTTCTGTCTTTATAGTTTATAAACCTTTGTCTTCCACTGGTTGATTTTAGGGATTATAATCTTTAATTTCCATTTGTTTGTCTGAGCTCTCTGTTTTAGTGTTTTACATTTTATTTGACTCCCTGTGTTTCCTCAGCTCCAGTTTCTGTTGAGTTTTTCTGCGTCAAGGCCGGTCCAGTTGGCCTCAGTGCTGCAGATCCAAAGCAGGCATCAGTCTTCTGTTAAAGGGGGTCTACCTTTAATGGTTTGTGCTGATACAGAAAGTTCAGCTCAGTGACAGACTTTAAAAAACTATCCAGTGTATCTTGACGTGAGCTCGGGGTTTAAAGTCAGCACAGAGGGAAGACAACAGATGTTGGTGATGATTCATTGACACACGAGCTGAAATGATGGAGGTTAGAGGGAAACTATGTGAGCAGTGTTGGGGGTAACAAGTTACAAAGTAATGGATTACAGTAACGGTATCTGTATTATGGGTAACGATGTAAAGTAATGCATTAAAGTGATACTCCGGGATGGAACAAGTTGGGTCCTATCACAAGGTTTAGAGCAGAAATTACCCCTACAGCAGTGTTTTTGTGCAGCAGAAGCCCAGAGCGCTCACACCAAACACCCCCTCCCTGCTCCTCTGCCGGTTTCCTCTGCACTCAGACGGGGCCATATTTTACTTGACCATAAAAACAAATAAACGGACTCCCACCGAAAAATCTGATATCGATCTGCATTCACGCTTTATTTAAAGAATTTTCGTAAAACAGCGCTACCTCAGCTGCAGAGCCACAGCTGGCAACGAGGCGCTCGCCACTTAGTGTATCAGTCCGCGCGCGCGGCATGCCAGATATAAACAAACGCAGGTAGTCTGCCAGGACGAAGAGACACGATGAGAACTAGAGCCTTATTTAGCGGTGTTTTTGTGTGAAAGAAATGCACTGAATATTCTCCAAATAAAGTGTGAATGCAGACTGATATCAGATTTTTTCGGTGGGAGTCCGTTTATTTGTGTTTTTGTTCAAGTAAAATATGGCCCCGTCTGAGTGCAGAGGAAACCGGCAGAGGAGCAGGGAGGGGGTGTTTGGTGTGAGTGCTCTGGGCTTCTGCTGCACAAAAACACTGCTGTAGGGGTAATTTCTGCCCTAAACCTTGTGATAGGACACAACTTGTTCCATCCTGGAGTATCACTTTAAGCTATAAATATCATTAACTTCACAGCTTTACTAGACTTTAGGAACACGCTTTCCTGCGTTACTCAAGCCATTTTTGCCAGTTAGTGGCGCTTGCATGCATCCTGCCTTGTGTTTGTCTGGGCACCCTTTCCATAGAGACCGAGTTGTGACATAACTGCTGGTGTGCACATGCGAAGATGGATTGGTGAGAGGTACAATGGAAAAGGAGATGGACAGAGTCAGAGGCAGGGGGGTTCAGCCAGTGGCAAAATAGGCAAAAGGCGTCTTTCAACTGCTGCTAACTCAACGAACAGCCTGTCGAAAAACCAACGCCACACTACAAAACTTATGGTGAAACATCCTGCTACTGGTGGTTAAAGGCTTTTCAGGCTGGGTGGCATCCATGACCCCAAGGAGGAGCAGGCTGTCAGATCAAATATTCAAAAGACTTTTACTCATGCCATACAAACTCTGTTTTAAAGGACAAAGAAAAATAAAAAACTATATTGGATGAATGCAGTTTTTTTTTTCTTAAACCACTTCATTGTTTTAGGCCCACATTTGGTTCAGTCACCAGACAATGCCTCTTTCATTCTGTTGTTTGTGGATTTAAAAGTGAGGCATATTTCTTTGTGCTGACAGGGTTACTGTCCTTTAAGTGAATGGCTGAGTGTTATTTGACATTTCATTAACATTTGGACAATAACACACTTATTGTGGAAATGCTGAAGAGACGCCTTTCATTGACTGTTAAAATTTGGGAGTTAAAAAACTGGAAAGTAAAGTAACTAGCAGTGCAGTTATTTTTTCGAATGCAGTAACTAGTAAAGTAATCTCACTAAGATTTACAGAAGTAACTACTAACTTGTAACTAATTACATTGTTTTGGGGAACTACCCCAACACTGTGTGTAAGCAGCCACCAGAGGGCAGCAAACACACATTATTATTATTATTATTATTATTATTATTATTATTATTATTATTATTATTATTATTATCATTATTATCATTATTATCATTATTATTATTATTATTATTATTATTATTGTTATTATTGTTATTATTATTGATAGGGATAATAAATATAGTTATGTGTTTACCCTCAGTCTGAGGGGTTTCTTTGATGTATACACAGTCCCTAGCTGCCTCTGAGATGTGAACAAGTGAGCTCAGATTCCAGCACCAGCACATCTCTAGCATCTGTGTGTTTTCTTGTGATGTTTTAAAGAAAAGTGTATAGTGTAGACAGCACTCTGTTGATCACATCAGTTCCTGTGTGATCTTTAATTCAGGGGTAAAGAAGCACTCCTTCACACTGACTCAGCTGTTCCACCATCAGAGGTTGATGTTTTGTAGATTATTAGATGTGCAGATAAATCAGAGCTGTAAATTGTGAATGAGCTGTCAGTGCAGGGTTTTGACTGTCTGTTGAGCTGCTGTGATAAACAGTGATAAGGAAGAACGATTGTTGTTATCATGAATGAAGCTCAGTGACTGTGTCAGGTCAAGGTCAGCTGGGATGGGGAAACCCTGAGCTCTTCAGTTTTCAGTTTTTTATCTGATAATCCTTCAGCGGGGCCACCTTTGAACCCATCTCACCGAGTCACCCTGAGCAAAGACTTTGGAACTTTAACAACGGCTTCCTCCATCACCAGACGGGATGCAGACTGTATACAGCTGCAAGAAGTGTTACTCATTGATAACGTTGAATAATACGTTTCCAGTCAGCATCAGCAGATCAGTCTCTCTAACAGGTGTACAGTGAATCAAAGCATTGAAATTCTGACAGAAGGTAGATATGATTGATGGAGCACATTATCAAAGAAAAGCTTATTAAAACCACTTAACAGTCAGCACATTCTATATAACACTACAAAAAGACACAACTCTGTAGTGGAGATCACTGCATCAATAAAAACAGACATGACTCTGTAGAAGAGACTGCTCCACTTAGAGGCACATCCTCATTTCATAACAGTAGCAGCATCTTTGGTAGCACTTTAGATTACAGCCCGCGTCTTACAGTGTAGTTTCCCGTCTCTTACAGTGTAGTTTTGTCAACTGTAGGGGTAACTCTCACACATGTACCTTGACATTTTGCGGTACCTATCGGGTAGTTACGCTCTCGTCTTACAGTGTAGTTTCGTCAACTGTAGGGGTAACTCTCACACATGTACCTTGACATTTTGCGGTACCTATCGGGTAGTTATGCTCGCGTCTTACAGTGTAAGTCCTGGAGTCTTACAGTGTAGTTTCCCGTGTCTTACCATGAACTTATCAAAACAGTGTAATTTTCCTGGACATATGCTCTAACTATGCAAACCTTGATGTATCACTTCCTCTTAAGAATCAGCATGGATAAAGATTATGTAGACCAATGATAAAGTTAAAAGCTGTAAGGTATTGATGAGTATGGGTTTCACATAATAATGATATTCAGACGTATAAAATATCCTTATTTTTTTTATACACACAGAGACCCCACATTGTAATTCTCCTTTTAAGTTACTGATCCATTAAGATCACACTTGCCTTTGCCTACTGGCTAACTATCCAGCATTTTCTGTTATAAATTGCCTCTGTTCTTCGTTGATGTGTTGTAAGCATTTTGTATATAATTTCATTCAGGCAACTTGGAGGGCAGACCGGGGTCCTTAGGATTTTGCGTATTTGCGTTCATGCCTTTATGCGGGCAGCCTGGGGTCCTCAAAGTTGTATATCCCGAACGGAGATTCCGCGATTGTCTAAAAGCATCTTCAAAACATCTTATAAGTTATCAGTGATGCATTCTTGAGGAAGTAAGTACTTTAATAGCTTACACGTTATCTTTAAGGAGTGTTCAGAGGGGAATAAACATTTAGTTTGTTTGTTTATGTGGCAGGAATTTTGGCTCTTGTTTCCCTTACGTTGCACTGCTAATGCTAAATAGCTAGTGGGCGCATCATTAACGTCTGGTAGACACTGTCTTTGATTCACCTTCTGTTATTTATTGTTTCAGATACCATACACTGCCAGCCCTGTTGAGATGCACTACTGATAAGTGGCTGTTGGACGTTGATGTCACACACATTATTCATCCTCTTCGTTCATTCAATCTCCATGCATCCGGCCGTTGCTGTAATGCTGTTTCTTAAAGGATACATAAAAGACTGAACTGTGAACTGTGTATCTGCCTTTACTCTCTGACCGGAGTATCTGTGTGGATAAAGTGTCCAAGCATTATTCATCATAGAAACACAGATGTCAGTAGCTTCAACAGTTCCACTGCAACAACCCAGCACTTTACCTGTAACTACTGGTCAGCACCTGGAACTGGACTTGAGTATAAAGTGTACATCAGTAGAGGGTAGTTAAACATTAAGTACAGCGAACAAGTGTGCACTTTAAAATCCAGCCCGGTTCCAGTTGTTGACCAGTAGTTACAGGTAAAGTAGTGGGTAGTTACACAGTAAGTAAAGCCAACAAGTGTGCACTTTATAATCCAGCCCGGTTCCAGTTGTTGACCAGTAGTTACAGGTAAAGTAGTGGGTAGTTACACAGTAAGTAAAGCCAACAAGTGTGCACTTTAAAATCCAGCCCGGTTCCAGTTGTTGACCAGTAGTTACAGGTAAAGTAGTGGGTAGTTACACAGTAAGTAAAGCCAACAAGTGTGCACTTTAAAATCCAGCCCGGTTCCAGTTGTTGACCAGTAGTTACAGGTAAAGTAGTGGGTAGTTACACAGTAAGTAAAGCCAACAAGTGTGCACTTTAAAATCCAGCCCGGTTCCAGTTGTTGACCAGTAGTTACAGGTAAAGTAGTGGGTAGTTACACAGTAAGTCAAGCCAACAAGTGTGCACTTTATAATCCAGCCCGGTTCCAGTTGTTGACCAGTAGTTACAGGTAAAGTAGTGGGTTGTCGCAGTGGAAGTACTGGACAGGTAGACAGTTAGCAGTGGCAAGTGTTAACTTAATGGCCGGGTTACTTTAAAGGTGAATTACTATGTGGGGTCTCTGTGTGTTTGAAAAAATAAAGTTTTTTTTTTTTACATCTGCAAGCCTTATTATTGTGTGAAACACATACTCATCAATACATTACAGTGTTTAGGTTCATCATTGGTCTACTTTATTCACCATACTAATTGTTAAGAGGAAGTGGCACATTAACAGCAAAAGCATATGCCCAGGAAAATTACACTGTTTTGACAAGTTCATGGTAAGACACGGGAAACTACACTGTAAGACGAGAGCGTAACTACCCGATAGGTACCGCAAAATGTCAAGGTACATGTGTGAGAGTTACCCCTACAGTTGACGAAACTACACTGTAAGAGACGGGAAACTACACTGTAAGACGAGAGCGTAACTACCCGATAGGTACCGCAAAATGTCAAGGTACTTGTGTGAGAGTTACCCCTACAGTTGACGAAACTACACTGTAAGACTCCAGGACTTACACTGTAAGACGAGAGCGTAACTACCCGATAGGTACCGCAAAATGTCAAGGTACATGTGTGAGAGTTACCCCTACAGTTGACGAAACTACACTGTAAGAGACGGGAAACTACACGGTAAGACGCGGGCTGTAATCTAAAGTGCTACCGCATCTTTTCTCTCTCTTTGACTCTAATATCCTCTGCATGAAGTTTATTGTGGATGTCTGTTATTAGTCAGGCTCTCATGTTGACACCTGTTAGTATGAACGGGTGAGCTCTAACTTGCAGCATTTTTTGGCAGCCTATGATGGGAACCATGCAGAAATGATGTCAGAGCCTAATCATGCATAAACCAGTGACTCTTCTTCGCATGGTGTCAGTTCCTAACATTAGCTGCCTCAGGATGTGTGGTCCAGACTCTCTCTGTTCTGACAGACAGCTCGCTCACTCCGCAGTACATGTCTTTAGTTTGGAGGGTTTGACCCAGTTTCTCTCAGGTGTTGTCCACGTGTCACCCAACAAAAGGCACAAAGCCTTGTAAACATCATAATTTACAGCCTTTAGGGCCACAGCAAAGTCAGCCAGCAAAACCCTGGAGGCGTCACAGGCAGACTGCCGGCATGCAGTCCGACACGTTTCCTTCCCTGGAAACCCTGGAGGACGAAATCTGAGCTGACTTATTAAATAAACACATGAGTGCTGACAGAAAGCCTTCTTTGTTCCCCTGATATTATCTACACTTTGTTTTTTTTTGGATACTGGGAGAACTGGGAGAGCCTGGATGAAGCATGTGTCAAGCAGTGAAGGGGATGTCTGACACAGCAGATCAGCGCCTGGAGTAACAGAAACAGGCCTGGACGGCTGGCTGGTGGAGTTGTAGTGGACGACAGAGCTCACTGAGAGCTGGGGTATCATCTTCATCATCATCATCGTCATGTGGTTTGAGCAGGAGGTTTCAGACAGGCGCCCTGCTTCACAGTGACCGACAGTCACTCTTTATTTATTCAGAGTTATGAAAGCTGATACGAGGCCTGGCATGGTGTCAGGTGAGAGGGCTGGTCCTGTGTGCGCAGGTAACCTGGATTGAAGTACGTTGATGAAGGAGGCGGGTTAGGGAGACAGACAGAGGAGATAAGAGGCCAAAGTGAACGCTAATCACTGAGCTGAAACATGCAAACACTTCTCTGTAATCGACTGGCTCGGCCTTGAAACTGCTGATAAACTGCAGTGACTCTGATGGATCCACAGCTGGCTGTAGGGAACATGACAACTCATCACTTATCGTCTCATCGTCTATCACAGCAACGTTACTCACTACAAACACAGCAAGACTTCTTCTGAGTCAGCTCCGGCAACATTCACAGCAGTGTTCACAGCAATGTTCACAGCAATGTTCACAGCAACATTAACAGCAATGTTTACAGGAACATTCATTGCAATGTTTACAGCAACATTCACAGCAATGTTAAGAGCAACATTCACAGCAATGTTTACAGCAACATTAACAGCAATGTTTACAGGAACATTCATTGCAATGTTTACAGCAACACTCACAGCAAAGTTAACATCAATGCTCACAGCAATATTCACAGCAATGTTCACATCAATGTTCACAGCAATGGTCACCGAAACTTCACAGCAATGTTTACAGCAACATTCACAGCAATGTTTACAGCAACATTCACAGCTATGTTTACAGAAGCATTTACAGCAATGTTTACAGCGACATTCACAGCAATGTTTACAGCAATGTTTACAGCAACATTAACAGAAGCATTTACAGCAATGTTTACAGCAACATTCACAGCAATGTTTACAGCAACATTCAAAGCAATGTTTACAGCAACATTCACAGCTATGTTTACAGAAGCATTCACAGCAATTTTTACAGCGACATTCACAGCAATGTTTACAGCAATGTTTACAGCAACATTAACAGAAGCATTAACAGCAATGTTTACAGGAACATTTACAGCAATGTTTACAGCAACATTCACAGCAGTGTTTACAGGAACATTTACAGCAATGTTTACAGCAATGTTTACAGCAACATTAACAGAAGCATTAACAGCAATGTTTACAGGAACATTTACAGCAATGTTTACAGCAACATTCACAGCAGTGTTTACAGGAACATTTACAGCAATGTTCACAGCAATGTTCACAGCAACATTCACAGCAGTGTTCACAGCAACATTCACAGCAATGTTTACAGCAACATTCACAGCAATGTTAAGAGCAACATTCACAGCAATGTTTACAGCAACATTAACAGCAATGTTTACAGGAACATTCATTGCAATGTTTACAGCAACACTCACAGCAAAGTTAACATCAATGCTCACAGCAATATTCACAGCAATGTTCACATCAATGTTCACAGCAATGGTCACCGAAACTTCACAGCAATGTTTACAGCAACATTCACAGCAATGTTTACAGCAACATTCACAGCTATGTTTACAGAAGCATTTACAGCAATGTTTACAGCGACATTCACAGCAATGTTTACAGCAATGTTTACAGCGACATTAACAGAAGCATTTACAGCAATGTTTACAGCAACATTCACAGCAATGTTTACAGCAACATTCAAAGCAATGTTTACAGCAACATTCACAGCTATGTTTACAGAAGCATTCACAGCAATTTTTACAGCGACATTCACAGCAATGTTTACAGCAATGTTTACAGCAACATTCACAGAAACATTAACAGCAATGTTTACAGGAACATTTACAGCAATGTTTACAGCAACATTCACAGCAGTGTTTACAAGAACATTTACAGCAATGTTTACAGCAATGTTTACAGCAACATTAACAGAAGCATTAACAGCAATGTTTACAGGAACATTCACAGCAGTGTTTACAGGAACATTTACAGCAATGTTTACAGCAATGTTTACAGCAACATTAACAGAAGCATTAACAGCAATGTTTACAGGAACATTCACAGCAATGTTTACAGGAACATTTACAGCAATGTTTACAGCAATGTCTACAGCAACATTAACAGAAGCATTAACAGCAATGTTTACAGGAACATTCACAGCAATGTTTACAGGAACATTCACAGCAATGTTTACAGGAACATTCACAGCAATGTTTACAGGAACATTCACAGCAGTGTTCACAGCAATGTTCACAGCAATGTTTACAGAAACATTGACAGTAATGTTAACAGCAATTTTTACAGCAACATTCACAGCGATGTTTATATCAAAGTTTACATAAACATTTACAGTACCATTTACAGAAATGTTCACCGAAACAATTACAGCAAAGATAACAGCAATGTTAACAGCAACATTTGGAGCAATGTTTTCAGGAACATTCACAGCAATGTTCACAGCAATGTCCAGAGTAGCATTCACAGTTATCCTCAGCAATGTTTTCAGCAATGTTTAAAGCAAAATTCACAGCAATGATAACAGCAATGTTCAGTAATTTTCACATTAATGTTCCAATCAATGTTTACAGCAATTGTTTCAGCAACATTCAAAGCAATGTTTACAGCAATTGTTCCAGCAACATTCAAAGCAATGTTTACAGCAATGTTTAAAGCAAAATTCACGGCAATGTTTATAGCAGTTCCAGCAGCTGTTTCAGCAGCTGTCAGACAGCCAGGACTCCCCCAGCCCCCTTACAGTGACCACAGGAGTCCCACAAGGGTCAGTGTTGGCTCCACTGCTGATTTTTCTTTTTTTTTTTTTATTTGCATTTTTCTAATTTAACTTTGATTTTAACAGAAATATTCCCTTTGAGACAAGGGAGCCTTGGCCAAGACAGCTGCACAACTGTATTATAACAAGTGCACAGGCTCATCAGATGATCCTCGATCCTGGTTTTAATAAGTCCAAGCTATTATGAATGTCCAGTTTTAGATGGCCTTGTAGTTCAGACCAAGATGAAGGAGCAAAGACACTAAAAGCTCTTTGACCAAAGACAGAGCGAGTCTGAGGAGCCATAAAGAGAATCTGACCATTTGATGGAAGGCTGTGACAGTTACAGCCAGAGGAGTCAGTGAAGAGCAGAGAAAAGACGGCAGGTCACTCAGTATGGCCTAAAGACAGATTTACTAACGCTCCATTCTTCTGTTGTGGAGGGAAGACAGACCAACTTTGTCATACAAGACACAGTGATATGTGCAAAATCCTAACTCCAAGACACAGCTCAAAGCAGCATGGGATTAAAAGGTTGCTTAATTATTTTTTTTTCCAAGCAACAAATGAAAAACATCCTTTGTTTCTGTAAAAGTAGACCAGCCTC
Source organism: Halichoeres trimaculatus (assembly GCF_033239565.1). Classification (NCBI taxonomy): domain Eukaryota; kingdom Metazoa; phylum Chordata; class Actinopteri; order Labriformes; family Labridae; genus Halichoeres; species Halichoeres trimaculatus. The sequence continues at coordinate 33,397,771 of NW_027437193.1, forward strand.
TTCCACAGTTTTGTTTAATTAAATTCTGGATGTGATTCCAAAAAGAAAGGTTTTCCTCTAAGAGAAAACTGGACCCATTTCATCCCTTTGTTTGACGGAGTAAAAATCTGACATTTATCCTTTCTGTCCTCTTGGATCTAGAGAAGTACGTTACTTTTATTTTATCAGCATTTAAAACCAGCCTCAGTTTCCAAAGACTTTTCTGGGCAGTGTTAAAAGCAGCTTGCATTTGGTTGACTGCGCTGACTTGAGGTGTAAAGGATAGTGTCATCTGCATAAAAATGAAACTTTCCCTCTGTGGTTTATTTACATAAATTATTATTGTAAAGCACAAAGAGAAGAGGGTAGGAGAACGGCAGGAGATAAGTTTTCCACTCTGACTCAACAGTTTTCAGTGAGAACCCACTGTTGGTGAACCTCTGCAGATGAATGGAGTGATCCACTGTACATTTATACAACTCTTTTATACCAAAGCCTCCTGAACAACCGTTTTCAGTTTTGTGCTCCTGCTGCTCCTGCTGCTCCCGCTGCTGCTCCTGCTGCTGCTGATCTGTGATGTACAGACACATGGGGCTGCATGGGTTCTGTCTGATAAACTTGTGAGTTTGGTTGTTTATAACAAACTTTTGTGATATTTTTCTGTGATGATGTGTTTTTACTGCCCCCTGTGGCTAAAAGCGAAAACACACCCACCTGTCAGCCCAGCCACAAATTATGCAACAGTTATGAAATAGTTCTCTCCACACAGATCTTGGAGGTCAGTATGAGAGGGGTTTATCTCTACTTTAATACACAAACTTGGATCAGGACTCCGACTCACAGGTTTTTCTCAGACCCCTTTTTCGTCCTCCCAGCACCCCACAGAGACTCTAGTTCTGTGAGCCAGTGTGGACCCCGGGGGTCTGTTAGTGCACCGCTGCCCTGGCTCTGTGGGTGAGCCCTGGCGGCAGCAGGTTGAGGTGTGGTCGTGCTCTGACAGGTGAAGGTGTGTGACCTGGAGGAGTGTGAGGATGGACTGAAGCTGAGCTCTGCTGTCATCATGTCCATGTTTGGACGTTTCTGCCTGAGGTCAAAGGTCAGTGTTTGAGTGTGAGAGAGAGACTTATCAGCTGGCCCATTGACCTTGAACATTAACAGTGTTAGACTTACATTATCTCTCTTATCTATACTGCCAAGTGTGTGTGTGTGTGTGTGTGTGTGTGTGTGTGTGTGTGTGTGTGTGTGTGTGTGTGTGTGTTTCAGCACCTATTCTCCTGCTCAGAGTTTTATCATCATACATTTCATTCATCCTCTCTGTTCTGACTCTCTCTTCTCTCTGTCTTAGCTGTAAAACAGGAGCAGAACCAGTCCACCAGGGCCGGCCCCAGGGCCAGTCCACCAGGGTCCTCAGTTGTTGTGTGGCTGTAACACACAAATAAAAATGAGTGTGTTTTCCAGGGGATGGAAATCTCTATTATGGACGATACGATATGCATCTCGATATGTAGGCTACGGTACGATACACTAACCATTCACATGAAGCATCTACCAATTCAGGATGATACGATTTATCTTCCTACCAGGATGCAATCACGATGCAATAACGATGCAAATCTGTGCAAATTCAGCTCAACTTTATTGTTCCTTCAAGACCACTTCAGACCACTTACAGTAGGCTACTTAAGCAGACAGGAGGTGTGTTTGTCAACATAAAAAAGTAGGCCTGTTTCACAAACAGGGACATAGGCCTAACAGTAGTGGAGCTCAGCCTTCAAAGCTGTCATTATTTCCTTCTCAGCGAAAAACCTTCCTGCCTGGCTTTTTATACCTCAGCTCCAGGACGCTCAGGAAGTACTTGAAGCCTTCACCCTCTGTAGCGCTGTACGGCTGGATATCCTTGCATATGTAGAAAGCGATGGCTTTAGTTATTACCTTGGCGCAGGCAGAGTTTCCGCCCAGCGGAGTTTGGAAAGATTTTTGATGCTTGGCTGTTGTATGTTGTTAGCGCTGCTGGAGCTAGTAGCATGAGGTGAATCCAATACATGATCCAAGGGCGAGGTGCAGGGGGATTCATCAGCCACACTGCGTCGTCGCTTCAGGTGAGTTATCAGGTTGGTTGTGCTGCCTGTGTACTTTATGGCAAGACGGCAAATCTTACAAATTGCCGCAGACTTGTCAAGGTTTCTGTCCATTTTGAAAAATCCAAAGTAACGCCAAACATTGGACTTGTATGTATGGCTCAGTAAATTATGAATTTGTCTTTCATCGTCTGCCATGTTTACCCGTAGCCTACTTTAACACAAGTTTGTGTACTGGAGAAGTCCAGATGTGCTTCTTCTTCTTCTCTGGCATCCTTCACCGGGTGTTGATGTTCAGTGACTAGTGACGCCTACGTCACCTAGTGGTGACTGTGAATAGGTAAATCAGAGTGTGTTGTCTTTCCGCAATAAACAGTCCACGAGTCGTGAGAATTTAACGGCTGAGAGATAATTAGCGAAGTGAATTGACTGAAAATAATAATTTTAAACTTTAAAATATATATAGATAATAACATGAAATCAGATTTTACCGATGCAAAGCTTTTACAAGGCGATGCATTGTGGTTTCAGCACAGTTTCTAATCCGATGCACACCACTCTAACCGATGCAATTTACCATAGACCCTCGCATCGATGTACTGATTGCGCATCGGATAAAATGACCAACCCTAGTGTTTTCTCTCCTCATGGCCTGACATAGGAGCTGAGCTGGACTACCAAACAGACTCTGTTAGCCCTCAGGCCCAGCTAATCAGCACCACATCAAAGGATCTTTGAAGCATCAGTCTGACCACCTCCAAACCAAACAACCCCAGGACCTGTCCTCTCTGTCCCCCCTCAGCCTGTGAACCATGAAGGAAGACCTGTTCAGATCGTGGTGTACCTTTTCTCTGCAGACTTTAACGGGGGGGGGCACAAACAGTGTAGAACAGCATGTTCTCAGGCCCTGCTGAAGGAACAGATAGAAGAACACGGGCTCTGGGGTCAGAACATGATGTCCTGTCCCATCCACTGGGACAGGACTCTCTGAAGCTGTCTAATCAGATGAAGGCTAACCTGGTGCCTTGGGTAGAAGCTGCAGAGATCCAGAGCACAGAGAGCTGAGAGCAGACAGAGCAGACCTGCCATCCCAACCCACACTCAGCTGCTCAGGTCTACGCTGCAGCTTCCCTCCCTCTGCCGTCACTCTGCAACTCTGCACAACGTGGACATGTTCCTCTTCTGACACGGTAGACCACATGCTGCTTTAACACAGATTGGTTTTATCAAGAAAGTCTGATCATTCAGGCAGAAGGTGTGCCTCAAGGTTCGGCCCTAGGTCCCCTTTTATTTATAATTAATATCAATAATATGATCCATAATGTTTTAATAGAAGCTCCGTTTTTATGCCAGCGACACCTTACTGCCCCATAACAGGCCTTCACACAGTTCCAAACTGTTCCTAATTAAATTCAACAAAACTTTTTATGGCTGAAAACTCCTTTTAAATGCAGAAAAACAAACCAAAATGATGCCAGCCTCTGGCAACAAATGGAAACCTCCTCCATCCTTGGTCTGCTTCCACCTCATGTCCCCCCTTCCTGTGAGGAAAAGTGCAGGAACTCATGGTCTTTGATCACAGGATCTTATTTACTATCTGTTTCCAGGGTTAGGACTCAACCTTTGCTGCTCGCTTTCAACAACAGCAATCTACAGAAAGACCTGAAGCTTCATGAACTGTGCTCCCTGGATGCTTTTAAACAGATGCTGAATGAACTAGCGACAGATTCATCTGTCTGCAGACGTCTTGTCTGACGTATGATGTATTTGAATCCTGGAGGTATTTATCATGTTTACATGTTGTGTTGGATGTATCATGTATGTATGTGTCTGTGGTAAACATGTAACTGCGCTGGTGACGTCTTGGCCAGGGCACCCTTGGAAAAGAATGTCCTGGTTTCCCGGTTAAATAAAAGTTAAATAAATAAAAAAGTATTTATTCTGGAAAAAAATCAGGTGTGGATTATGTCACAGAGAAGACAGAGTTTACCAAAAGTTCAAAGTTTTAGTTTGTTGAATTTTCATCGAGTGACAATCCAGTGTGAGGCAGACTGCTGAGTGACGTGTCCTCCCTAAAAACAGATGGAGAGGTCAGTGAACATGGGTAAAGACCTGTGGTCATGTGAACATGTCAGATATCCTGGTGGGTGAAGAAGGATGGTGGATGTTTTGGCCCATAGGACAGGATGAAGCAGCAGTGACGTGGTGTCATTCTCTGATTGTTGAGAAGCATGTGATCACCTGCTGCAGTACACTACCCATAGGTCCATCTGATCCATCACTTCATTCACTGACTGCTCCTTTACTTGGTCAGAAATTTTCCTTTCCTCATCTAAACTTCCTGTTTTCACTGCGATCCAGCTCTGGCAGCCTTTGATCTGCCTCCCCTTGTTTGTGTGTCTTTTCATTCACTTCTTTGAGTGATTCAGAAAGGGAACGCTGTGTGCAGGTGTGTGTACAAACAGTTTTATAAATCTGAAGTATCTCAGGTGCACGCTGTTTCTGGGATTTTGGGGCACGAACATTTTTAGTGAGGTTTCCATGCACTCTTTCATAAATGAGGCTCCCGGTCTCTGTCAGAGCTCAGAGCCAGCAGGACAGATTCTAGAGAGATCCACACATTGCCAGGCTGGAACCAGGTCCTCCAAAAAGCCCTGGTCCACATTAAAAACCACAGAGCACTGCTGCAACTGCCCAAGACTCCAGACTGTCATCAGCAAAGATGAACAGCCTCCCTCTGCCACCTCCTGTGGTAAAGAGTGAAGCCAAGACAACCCTGTAAAGGATGGGACCACAGTCTGTGGCTCAGGTTTGGGCCCGACCCTCAGAGTTCGAGGAGAGTCAGGGACTCTGTGTTTCCTCTCTCTGGAGGATCAGGTGCACAGAGCGCTGCAGGAGCCTCATTCAGCTGCAGCGTGGTCTATCAGTCCTCTTCATAGCAGACTCAACTTATTTGCAGGACTGAGAGCTCGCTGCAGCCTTCACCACCCTCCAACCAATGGGAGATGATCTCACAGACAACTTCCTGTTTATAAGATTTTTATTGCTTCATCTGCAAAACAGTATAATTTCCTTTCAGGAATCAATAAAGTACATTCTATCCTATTCTATTCTGTTCTATTCTATTATATTCAATCATCATGAGACAGATGGTGTATGTGTGTGTGTGTGTGTCCAACAAGCCAGATGATCAGGTGAAGGCTCTGAGCAGGAGGAAACAAAGGAGCAGACCTGCCACATTGCAACATTGGATGCAGATATGGTAAATCACACACACACACACACACACACACACACACACACACACACACACACACACACACACACACACACACACACACACACACAGACACACACACACACACACACACACAAACACACACACACACACACACACACACACACAGCTGCAGCATGATTATTGCCTCCTGTGCAGTGTCTTCACATTACTGTCATCTATTTGGATTTACAAGATTTCATCACTCACACACGTCTCTACAAGTTACACACACACACACACACACACACACACACACACACAGACACACACAAATTCCTGCGCTGAAAACACTACAGCAGAGACCTTGAGTGTGTTCACTCACCCAGATGCACTATCACTGATCAGTCCTTCAGCTAACACGGTCCATGGACAACAGTCAAGGCCATCACACACACACACACACACACACACACACACACACACACACACACACACACACACACACACACACACACACACACACACACACACACACACACTCATGCATGCATGCATACACAAGGATTTTTCTGCTGAAAAAAAATCCTCAGACCTGGTCTGAAACAGGAAGGTTAAATCTAGAGGACAGACCAGGCTCTGTGATTTGTCTCATAATTCTAGGATCTTCCTTCAGGATGTGTGGCCATGAAGTGACACCCATCAGCATTAGGGATGGGTACCTTACACATTTGAAACGATATGATACGGCTGCCCGGTACCTGGCAATGGGTTCCAGTACTCAATGGTGCTAATTTTCGGTACTTCTCTGTGTTTATGTGGTAAAAAATATCAATTTGATTCATAATAAAATATATATTTTTTTCAATTTAACATATTTATTCTTCAATATATAACCTTGCAATGCTGTGTTCAAGTCCAGCATGGAAAATCAACTACTCTTTCACTCCCCCACTGTCACAAGGTAATGTAATTAGGTACATAAACATGGTACCTTTTGATTTTATGTGAATCTGTACCTGGTACTTTAATAGAATTTGGTCATTACCTATAAAAGTACCTAATTAGGTACTCATCCCTAAGCAGCATATTCTGAAGAAGAGACTTTAAGGAGCCTCTGGTGTTTGTGGGGACTTTAAGGAGCCTCTGGTGTTAGTGGGGACTTTGTGGGAAAGCAAAGGTCCACACAGAGCCCACCTGGAGCTCAGTCCTGCAGAGAAGAGTGTGTGCACTCTCTGGTGTTAGTGGGGACTTTGAGGAGCCTCTGGTGTTAGTGGGGACTTTGAGGAGCCTCTGGTATTAGTGGGGACTTTAAGGAGCCTCTTGTGTTAGTGGGGACTTTGAGGGGTCTCTGGTGTTTGTGGGGACTTTGAGGAGCCTCTGGTGTTTGTGGGGACTTTGAGGAGCCTCTGGTGTTAGTGGGGACTTTGAGGAGCCTCTGGTGTTTGTGGGGACTTTGAGGGGCCCCTGGTGTTTGTGGGAACTTTGAGGGGTCTCTGTTGTAGCAGCTGGTCTTTTGTGCCCCCCTCCTCCTCTTACTCAGCACATGCAGGAACATGTGTATCATGTGTGTGAAATAACGCGGGTCCTGATGCTCACCTGGTTGCTCATTAATCCAGGATTCATCTTCTGGCTGTTTGAGAGATCACTGATGACATCACACCTGTCCTGATAACCCCGCCTCTGGACCCGCCTCCAGCATCGGGCAGGTATAAAAACCTGCTGAACACAACCTGTCATTGATCAGACAGCGGGCTCAAACACACACACGCCCATCTACACGCACTTACACACACAGGTTACTGTCTGCAACTTTAGTGCACACACTCTTCTCTGCAGGACTGAGCTCCAGGTGGGCTCTGTGTGGACCTTTGCTTTCAGCTCCCTGTGGTGTTGGATCTTCTTCTTCTCATTATCATCATCATCGTCATCATCATCATCATTGTCATCGTTGTCAGTCTCACTATGATCCTCAGCATTGCTCTGATCTGGGCTGTCCTTGTCGGTTTCTGCTGCCTGCTATGGCTGGCTGTGGGGATACGGCGCAGGTAAGACCTCAGGTTAAGGATGCTGAGATGTCCTTGTGGAGTGTACCTCTAGTGTGTACCTGTGGCGTGTCTGTGGTGTACCGGGCGACCTGTTGTTTTTGTGGACAAGCCTCTCAGCAAGTGTGATGTGTGCTGGCCTCTGATGTAACCCGACGATGACTGACAGGAGTATGTAGGCAGCGTGTGCTATTAAAACAAAAGCCATTGTGAAAGTGAGGAAACTGGTTGGGTTTGTTGTTGAGTCACTTTGCTGTGTTGACAGAGAGGAGTGTGGTGTGACCTGAGAGGAGCTGAGAGCTGCTGCTTTCTTCATCTGTCAGAAGCTTTAATGCAGAAACACGAGTTCTCATGGAGAGTTAGGGTTAGGTAAAGGCTCCACTCTAAACATGCAGGGTTAGGGTAAGGAATCACTTAAGTCTACTCATTAAGCATGTAGGGTTAGGGCTCATTATAGACTCAACTCTAAACATGTAGGGTTAGGGTAAGGAATCACTTAAGACTACTCATTAAGCATGTAGGGTTAGGGCTCATTATAGACTCAACTCTAAACATGTAGGGTTAGGGTTAGGGTTAATTATAGTCTACACCCAAAGAGTGTAAGGTCAGGGTATGGAGTTATTATACTTTCCACTTAAAGTGTGTAAGTTTAGGCTTCATTAAAGCCCACACTTTAAGCGTGTAGGATTAGGGTTCAGTAAAGGGTTCATTAAAGTCTCCGCTCAGTTAAGTCCACACTATTAGCATGCAGGTTGAGGGTTCTGTTAGGGTTTGATTAAGTCTCCACTTAAAGCTTGTGATGATGACACTGAGACTGCATTTCATGGGCAACTGGCGTGATGTGTCTCTCTGATGTTGGGCTCTGCTGAAACCTTTTAAACATCTTTGAATGATTGAATGAGTCATTAACAACAGAAACAGGTGCAGCAACAACAACAGTTTATCTGTAAGTGTGTCATAAAGTCCAACACCAGGTCCTGGACAGAAAAGGGATCTGACCACAGGCTACCAAGGTCGCCCTTTCAGACACATCAAAAGGATCTTTTCAGACATTTATAACTACATGAGGAACCTTTAGAAAGCCTCTGAGTCAGTGGATCAAATACCAACAGGGAGCTGGTGTCAGGGTCAGAATGTGGGTGAATTAAAGGAGCTGAATGTCAGTCAGCAGGAGCTGAGGTCTGGAGGGCTCAGTCATCCATGTGTCAGAGAGTGAACCTCATACCACCTGTTCTGTCTGACAGGACCAGCCTTGGTCCCTGCCTCAGGCTCTGATTCTGCTTGGTGCTCACTGTCCTCTTTCTCCTCTCCACCTCTTTAGGCAGCCCGGTGAGCCGGCCGTGGAGAACGGCTTCATCCCGTACCTGGGCTGTGCTCTGCAGTTTGGAGCCAACCCTCTTCAGTTCCTGCGCAGCCGCCAGAACAAATACGGACACATCTTCACCTGCAAGATCGCCGGCCAGTACATCCACTTCCTGTGCGATCCCTTCTCCTACCACTCAGTCATCCGACAGGGCCGACACCTGGACTGGAGGAAGTTCCACTTCGCCACGTCAGTCAAGGTCTGTTTTAGAGTCGGATTGCTGTTTGTTATATCAGAGGAGATCTTTTCAGGTCACAGGTGAGTCCATCAGGGGTCCTGAACCTGCTCTTTTTTCTCTCTGCAGGCATTTGGACATGAGAGCTTTGACCCTAGGCACGGTCACACCACGGAGAACCTCCACCAGACCTTCCTGAAGACCCTGCAGGGGGAGGCTCTGCCGTCCCTCATAGAGTCCATGATGGGCCATCTGCAGGACGTGATGCTGAAGTCAGACACGCTGAGTCCCAGCAAGGAGCACTGGGAGGTGGACGGCATCTTCGCTTTCTGCTATAAGGTCAGTGAAAACCACCTCCCTGTGGAGCCTGACCCCTGTGGAGCCCAATGCCCCCCTTTGACCCAGCAGTCTCACAGGTGTGTTTGTGTCCTGCAGGTGATGTTCGAGTCTGGATACCTGACCCTGTTTGGGAAGGAGTTTGGAGATGATAAGTGCCAGGCCCGGCAGGAGGCTCAGAAAGCCCTGGTGCTCAACGCTTTGGAAAACTTCAAAGAGTTTGACAAGATCTTCCCGGCGTTGGTAGCCGGTCTGCCCATCCACGTCTTTAAGAGCGCCTACAGTGCCAGAGAGGTCAGCATGGGGGGTCCACACTGCAGACGGACTGAAACATAGATGCTGCTTTGCCCTTCTATTGAAACCTTTTTCTTAAACTTGTAGAACCTGGCAAAGACCATGCACGCCGACAACCTGTCCAAGAGGGAGAACATGTCTGATCTGATCTCCATGAGGATGATCCTGAATGACTCTCTGTCCACCTTTAATGACCTGAGCAAGGCCAGGACCCATGTGGCTCTGCTGTGGGCCTCACAGGCCAACACACTGCCGGCCACCTTCTGGAGCCTCTTCTACATGATCAGGTGAGTCCTCTTCCTCTGTGGCCTCTGAAGGAAGAGAAACCACCACATGCTGTTTGTCAGGCTGGCTGTCACTGAGTGTTGTTGGCTGTCTCACTGAGCGGTCCTCCTCCCGCTCAGGATAATTATCAGGGATTACAGCTCTTTGTTCAGGGACTGCCTGCAGCCTGGGTGGAGGTCTGAGTCCAGTGATGTAAATAAATCTAAATATAAACACATGATATCTTCAACACATGTGACCAGTTTAACCAGCTGCTCTGACTCAGAGAGAGACAGGCAGGGTGTTTGTGTGCAGCCAGCAAGAGCAGCCATCCTCCATCTGATCCTACTCAGCCTGATCCTCCTCATTCTGATCCTCCTCAGTCTGATCCTCCTCAGCCTGATCCTCCTCAGTCTGATCCTCCTCAGCCTGATCCTCCTCAGTCTGATCCTCCTCAGCCTGATCCTCCTCAGTCTGATCCTCCTCTATCTGATCCTCCTCAGCCTGATCCTCCTCAGTCTGATCCTCCCCAGCCTGATCATCCTCAGCCGTATCCTCCTCAGTCTGATCTTCCTCATCCGTATCCTCCTCAGTCTAGTCCTCCTCAGTCTCGTCCTCCTCAGCCTGATCCTCCTCAGTCTGATCCTCCTCTATCTGATCCTCCTCAGCCTGATCCTCCTCAGTCTGATCCTCCTCATTCTGATCCTCCTCATTCTGATCCTCCTCATTCTTATCCTCCTCAGTCTGGTCCTCCTCAGTCTGATCCTCCTCAGCCTGATCCTCCTCAGTCTAGTCCTCCTCAGTCTGGTCCTCCTCAGTCTGGTCCTCCTCAGTCTGATCCCCCTAAGTCTTTTCCACTAACTTCCTGTGCCCTGTGTGCTGTGGAGCTGGAGCCGTTACATCACGGTGCTTCTTGTTGTCAGTTGACTGTTACACACTGAGACCCCGTCAGGTCAGATCCATCAGATATGTTGGGCTCACTGTGATGTAACAGGTCTGGCATGAGGAGGTCACAGCTGGACCCAGGTCTTCCTCCTGGAAACCTCCTGGCACTGAGAATGAGTTACCCTCCTGATGCTGTGTCAGACAGAGTCACACCAAACCCGGTTTAAGAAACCTGTCCTGGCTGTAGGGGGACGGATTCAGCTGGCTTTGGTCTGACCTGTTTGATGCAGTGAACCTGAGACTCAGATGGACTGATGCTTCACAGCAGAACTGGGCCTTTGCTCTAGATGGGTCTGTGGTTATTGGCAGCAGGAAGAGATGTAGGTCTAACGTGCTCCTGTGTCTGCTCCCAGGAGTCCAGATGCTATGAAAGCAGCTCGTGAGGAGGTGAAGAAGGTTCTGGAGGCTGCAGGTCTGACAGCAGACCCCAACAACCCCACCCTGAACCTGGGCAGGGAGCAGCTGGACGACATGCCTGTATTGGGTAAGCTAATGTGCACACCCTGCAGACTGAAGCTCCAAAAGTCCTGGTCCTGGTCCGTGGGTAAAGTCCGGTTCTTGCTCCCCTCTTCACAGACAGCATCATAAAGGAGGCCATGCGTCTCTCCAGCGCCTCCATGAATGTGCGGATAGCCAAAGAGGACTTCCTGCTCCACCTGGACAACCAGGAAGCTTATCGTATAAGAAAAGATGATGTCATCGCCCTCTACCCCCCCATGCTGCACTTTGACCCGGAGATCTACGAGGATCCACATGTAAGGGCCTGCAGGTCAGACATTTGATCAGTGAGAGGAAGTCTTCGTCTGGTGTAAACTCATCTTCCTTCCTCTTCTTCCTCTGCAGGAGTACAAGTTTGACCGCTTCCTGGATGAGCAGGGTCAAGAGAAGACCACCTTCCACCGCAATGGCCGGCGCTTGCGGTACTTCTACATGCCGTTTGGCTCGGGGGTCACAAAATGTCCGGGCCGGTTCTTCGCTGTGTATGAGATCAAGCAGTTCCTGACCCTGGTGCTGAGCTACTTCGACATGGAGCTGCTGGACCCCGCCATCAGAGTCCCCCCTCTGGACCAGTCCCGAGCCGGTCTGGGGATCCTGCAGCCCACATATGATGTGGACTTTAAGTACAGGCTGAAATCCAGCCTGTGAACTGTGACTGACGGTCCTGATGTACATAGTGTAAATGTGACGGAGAGTAGAGCGCTGCATGTAAATAGACCCAAGGAGGGTGCTTTAATTTGCTACAGAAGAACATGAGCTCCTTTTGTGTGTGTGTGTGTGTGTGTGTGTGTGTGTGTGTGTGTGTGTGTGTGTGTGTGTGTGTGTGTGTGTGTGTGTGTGTGTGTGTGTGTGTGTGTGTGTGTGTGCGTGTGTGTGCGTGCTACAACCCTCTCATCAACATGAAGCTGCTTTGGCACACAGAGCACAGGATGCATGTGGTCCCTGTGATCCTCAACAGACACAGACACAGCACAGCATGCTCTGATCTGGACCAGACCCCTGACCCTGATCTTCATCAGTAGAGGCCTCATAAACAGCCTCACTGCACGGAGTAACTCTAGTATTAATGTTTTAATCATATAGACAGTGATGAGTATCTGTGTATTTGTGTGTGTGTGTGTGTGTGTGTGTGTGTGTGTGTGTGTGTGTGTGTGTGTGTGTGTGTGTGTGTGTGTGTGTGTGTTTGTGTGTGTGTGTGTGTGTGTGTGTGTGTGTGTGTGTGTGTGTGTGTGTGAGAGAGAGAGAGAGAGAGAGAGAGAGAGAGAAAGAGAGAGAGCTCTCTACCCTTTATTCCCTGAAAATCTGAAACTTTTCCACTAAATGTACACCCCACATGTGTTAGTGTGTGTGTGTGTTTGTGTTGTACAAAGAGATAATAAATCGATGTATTTGTACTCCTGTCTGAGCGTCATGTTCTGGTGTCCACACGTGTTTCACAAACAGCAGATTCCAGTGGACTCTGGCTCTCCTGACAGGAGCTGGATCGAAGTCGAAGGTGATACTCTGACAGCTGTCCTCTACCTCTGCTGATACAGGCCTCCAAAGAAAGCTGAGGCTTCTTTTGTTTGTTCATGTAAAACTTGGCATCACTCAGTGACCTCTTTCAGGCCTGCAGTACAGAGTTTGACTGAGAACAGGGACAGAAAACAAGAGAGGAGAGGGGTGAAGAAAGTCTTAATAAAGATGTCTTTTAGTAAGACAGTCAGTGAATGGTTTATTTACTGAACGTTATAAATAGAATAGAATAGAATAGAATAGAAAATACTTTATTTATCCCCGAGGGGAACTTCAGGAGTCACAGCAGCAATCAAGAAAACAAAAGTAAGAAAGTGTAAAGAAAGTGCAAAAAGGTCCACAAGAAAATTGCTGATGACATCCTGTCCACCTCTCTCCAGCCCAGCCAGTCTCCACCTCCACAGGGTCCAGGACTGAGCTTCTTCAGCAGTCTGTTCAGTCTCTGTCTCCTGGATCCTGTCTGCTCACAGCAGGCGAAACTCCTCCAATGTTGTGTCGGCGTCCGATGTCAGCTCCATCAGACACGTCAATGAACATCACGATGCCACTCTGCCCTCCGGCAGCCCCTCTGCTGCTGGGTCAGCACGGCTAGCTCGTCCATCCAACCAGAGATAGATCCCACGTTCCCAACAACGATGGATGGAAGGACAGGTCCACGTCGTCACCTCCCAGCTCACACCTGAGAACCAGCACGTTGTCCTTACCTCCTCCTCCTCACCTTGACGGAAATCATCAAACCTTACACAAGTTAGCATTGACATGCTACAGGCTGCTAACAGCTAATTTCGCATGTAAACAATGCAGCCATGGTTACATGTAGGATCTCCAGACAAACACAGGAGAAAAATAGAAAAAATATCGCAGAAGCCACAAAAAGTTTGGTGTCCATGACCAACAATGAGCCATACAAAGTAATGATCCACTCCAAATACAAAGATGACGAAAAAGAGACGAAAAAATTACAAGAAACGGACAAAGAAGAGAGAGCTACTGTAACAGGCAGCTACTTGGGCAGTGCCTAGCAACGAAAGTAATAAACATAACATAACATAAACACAAACATAACATAAACGATATTAATAAACAAAATGTTTGGGGAAATGGTTGTTATAGCAGCTTTCAATTTGTAAACTGTATCTTTATTCCACTAAACTCTCAGTACATTGGTTTATTAACCACCACTGGCTGTCCTCAGTCTGGTCACTAGCAGAGCTAAACGTTGGTCATGTTTTAGCGCATTAAATTCTGATTCACAGGCAGAGCTGAGGAGAGTACCGAACGACTCAGCCAACCAATCACAATGAACTGACTCTATTGGTTCAGTTGGGGGTACTTCATTTTGTTCTTCTGTGGTACTTGTTGGGTTGATTGCAGTGTGGCACATACACAGCGCCACCTGCTGTTGGAGAGAAGGTCCACATTTCCATTTCATTTTCATGTTGGTATGAGGTCAGGTTGGAAAATGAAAATGGTCTTTTCCTTTACATTTGGATTGTGTCATACATTTTGCTTGTTAGGGTTTGATAATGAAAATATCATTTCTTTATTGCACTTTCATTTTCATGTTTGCATTTTCATTTGAATTATGTCCAGTTATTGGTGGACCATTTCTCGGAAATTAAAAAGCAAACACCACCTTTGAATGGAGCAATGTCACATAAAGTGCAGTCTTCAAGACAAAAATGACAATGATAATTGGATATTTGATGTTTGATTTTAATTATGACCCAAATAACACACCTATATTCTTAAATGATAATGTAATTGTCGTACTGCATTTTCATTTTCATGTTTGCATTTTCATTCAATTTTGTCCTAAATATACTTCCATAGTAAGTAAGGGTAGAAGGTAAAACCAAGCAGCAACCTCCAATCTAAGAATAGGAGATAATGTTGAAGTGCTAAAATCTGCTGTTTCTTGAGTGTTCGCTTGAGGCTGGCTCTGGAAGTACCAGAAGTCACATACACACCAAGCCAAAAATATTTACAACCTGGTTCAAAAAACGTCTCCTGTCTGAGTCGTTAACTTTACTATCAGCACACACTGTACAGGGGGCAAATTTTTTCTCACTCGGCTGTTCAAAGGATAGTAAGATCACGAGCTCGCCCAACCAGAGGCACAGCTCAGGTCACATTACCCACAGGTGCCCTATAGCTGTATGCGAAGCCCTTGCCCTTACTAATATGGCCGCGATAGCTGGTGTGCTACATTTTCTGTTTCAGAAACAGAAAATGCAGATTAACTGAGAAAATGCAGAAGACAAGAGGAGTGTTAAGTGTTTGGTCTCTGAGGACTGGATGGTACTTATGGAAATGAGACCAGCTCAGGAACACACACCCCACCAGAGGAATAGTCTTGGAATCTGGAGTGGTGGTCTTTAGCTGGAATGTGAGACTCTGTACCTGGTAGACCACAAAGAGGGCTGTGGTATGGTGTTACACACAAAGGCTGTTGCAGGTCCCTGATGTCTTCCTTTGTCCCATTACTGATCCTCACTGATCCTTGTCCTAATATTTCTCTTAGGAGTTCCACCTTAAGTCTTCTGTGTTCCCTGGCCAGTTTGGACCAGCTCCCTGCGTGTCTGCTTCTGTTTGACCTGCTGGCCTTGTGTTTCCTCCTCAGTCTTGATGCCCCCCACCTGTCACACGCCTGTGTTGATTCACCCTCTGTCTCTGAGAGTCTCTAAGTTCCTTCACTTCTTTGTCACTTTTTCTCCTCTTAAGGTCTCATCTTTAGGGTAGCGTTTTCGTCTTAATCTTCTTCCCTCATCTTCATCTTCATGTTCGCCCTCTTGCTGCTCCTTAATCTTCATCTTCATCTTCTTGCCGCGTCTTCTTACTTGTCTTCTTGCCAAAAGTCTAAAGGAAATCAAACTTTCAGAAACTCAAAAACCCAAAACTCCAATAAGAAAAGGAGAACACCCTGAGATGAAGGAGAAGCAAAGAGACCATAAGGAGAGAAGGAGACATGAGATGAGGATGAGACTGTAAGAAGAGGAGAACACCATAAGATGAGGAGGACACTACAAGGCTTTGCCTGCTGGTGAAGTGTCTTCTCGGCCTTTAATCCCTTCAGGTCTGGGAGTTCTGCTTCTGGACTATTCAGACTGTGTCTGATACTGACACGTTGTGTATCTGCTCCTTGTCTGAGTAATCTGCTGGGTGCTGATCACAGCTCCTCTTCATCACTGAACAAGAACCTGAAGGACCAGCTGTGGACCACCTCGTAGTTGGTTTGATCCACAGACGCTGCAGGAGATGCTCTCTGACTGCAGGCTACACAGACACACACAGGTAGCTGTGTGATATTTGTTGCTGGAAAGTTGACTTTAGCATCAGCTCTTTGTTAAAGACGTGTCAACGTGATTGTTCTCATCATTACTTGTGTGTCTGACACCAGGGTTCGAGTTATGAGGGCGCTAAGGGGAGCTTTGCTCCCCTGAAAGGGTCAGGCACTCCCCTGAAAGCGTCACCTGACACATTCAGGGGGTGCTCTGAAATTTTTCAGATTTGTAATGTGCCTGTCTCCAAACTGAGATGGAAGTGATTTTCAATGAGGCTCACTTGATATTGGCGCTTGTTTCAGCAACACGTATAACACTGTTTGTTGTGTGTGACGTTACAGTACGCTGCTCCTCCTGAGAGGAGGCTACATTTGCACTGGTGAATTAACTTACCTCATACCTTTGTGGGGGATGTGACCAGCTGTCTGGCTGAGTGAGCCAGGTCAGATACATAGTAACATGTCTCATTTCACAGTCGCTAACGGTAACGGTGTAATATCGTTGAAGCAGTAATTCATTGGATGACCTGTTACTGGAAAAAGAAAGGATGTTTTCTAGTAACGCTGTTTGTTCTAACATTGTTATTCCCAACACTTGACAGGACAGCTTCAAACATGGAGGCTGATCACAGCCAGGCATGACCCCAGGTGACCCAGAGAGTCAGAGAGGGTTACTACAGGTCAAGCATCACTCCAGGTCAGAGAGACACTGAGGTTCATTCAGACTCCTCTGAGGGTTTGACCTGAGGAAGATCAGACTCATGCCCCTTTTACACAACATTTCATCGCAAAACGCTGAAAAGCTGTGAAAACGCAGAGAAAAAAATCTGCGTTTACACAGAAACATAAAGGGACTGAAAATGCTATAGTAAGCATGCCAGGCCTGTAGTCAGCGCTATAACTGTCTTGTCCAGAAGCTGCTTTTGGGAAATCTCCACCGAAGTAGAGTTGGGCCGATCATCTGGTGTATTGGGGAATACTGAGTGCAAAAGTGGAGCAACAGATGCTAATTTTGTATGAAGACAGTCACAGATACAGCAGATTGAGCAGCACAAACACAACACAGTAGTTTGTGACGATCGTAACAACGGTACTGTTGTATGCGTTCGTGAGGAGAAGAGTGTGACGTCATCGTTTCCACTGAAAATGCCAGCTTACCGTTGACACGGCAACGGTGTCAGCAGCGTTTCAGAAAAATCCCGCTCTTGAGGCCGTTTTCGAAAGTGTGTGTTTCAGGTCGGCTAAAATGTTATTTCCTTGTAAACGTGAAGCTAAAACGCAACAAAAATTTTACGATTCACCCTAAAACCTTTGTCGTGTAAACAGCTCCTCAAGGCTCACAGCAGATTTACCTGAGCTCTGATATGATCAACATTTGTGAGTGTGTGTGTTTGTGTGTGGGTGGTCGCACAGAGTGTGTGTCGATGAGCTGCTGAATAAAAACATGTTATTGTGTCACTGAGGTCAAAATGTCATGTGACAGGAAGAAGCCATGCTCACAAAAGCAGTCATATCAACAGGGTGACACGTTTACATTGACCTTTGTTTCCTGTCCCAGCATGTGTGTGTGTGTGTGTGTGTGTGTGTGTGTGTGTGTGTGTGTGTGTGTGTGTGTGTGTGTGTGTGTGTGTGTGTGTAAACAGTGTAGGAGCAAACATGCTGTTGAGAAATGGAGGGATGAACTAAAGAAGCCCCAGTGGGCGGCCCTGAGCCTCGACAGGTTCCTACTGGTCAGAGACAGAACCTGAACCCATCCACCCAGGACTCAGCGCTGACATCGATCACCATGGGACGGGCTGATAAACTGCAATGACCCCTGATATCAAATGATATAACCTGCCACATTAAACCTCTGTAACCCTGTGAACTCTCTTAACCCTGAGATCAATCATTTTAGCTGATAGTTAAAGGCACACACACACACACACACACACACACACACACACACACACACACACACACACACACACACACACACACACACACACACACACACACACACACACACACACACACACACACACACACTGTTCAATGAACATTTTAGAGGAGGATGTCTGATCAGAATAACCATCTTCAGAGTGAATCCTGAGCTCAGATTGAGCCGAGGGTTAAAGCTTGTCTCTGAGTGGATCTGACTGGAGCCTGCCATACCGTCCACAGTAACTAAACAGATCAGATTTTTCTCTTAGCGTCCAAATGGATTGGATGAATAATCTCACAGATTATATTTTCTAATCCTTTCTGAATTTGCCCTTGAAGTATATGACATCCTCATGTGTAGGCAGGTCAAATTTTTACCTGTGGTTAAACTCAGCCTGTTGTACTTTTAAGGCAATAGTTATTACCTAATATTGTTTTCACCTCATAGCTTACTTATTCTGTATTCATATCCATGTAAACACTGTTTTAAATGTTACATTTTTTTTGACTTCATTAACTTTTTATCAGACAATACCCCACTCTAATTAAATAATCACTGTTTTAAATCACTTTTTATTTCCTATATGGTAAAGATCATGGTTAGCACATTAGCCAAGTCCTAAAGACTAATATAAGCCCACACCTAGCAAAAGGTTACTCTTCTTATTTGTTTTTTTACCTCATATAATTACCAATAGTGATATCTGTGGTGTTTCAGGTCAGAATGGATTTATGTAAGGGAGACGGCAAAAAACATTTCTTTTTCATAAAAACAACTTTTTAACCAGAACAGAGGGTGCAAATTGAAAATCAAACCATAAGGTGTGTATGTGTGTGTGTGTGTGTGTGTGTGTGTGTGTGTGTGTGTGTGTGTGTGTGTGTGTGTGTGTGTGTGTGTGTGTGTGTGTGTGTGTTGTTTACATGCATGATTTACAGTATGTGATGGATTTTGTGGTGCTAGGAGGTGCAGGTCTTTCTCCCGCTCCCCCTTGGGTTCAGGGCAGCCACTGTCGTCTTTTAATGTTTTTTGGCTCTCTGTTGTCAGTCTCACTCTCATGACTGAAGCTTTTATCGTCAGCCCCATAGACAGTGAATCTCTTGGTTTCAATGACTGAATCTCCTACAGAGTGAAACTGAAAGCATGTCACCCAAACCCTGTTTATCGATGCCAATGTTGATTTCTACTCAAAATGTATCAATATCTGCAAGAAAGTTTGAGCTCCCATGGAGAAGGGGGGATGTATCATGCATGTGTGCCCATATGTTTCAGTGTTCCACGAGAAAATTTGTGCTTCTGTGGGAGAGGAGTGGTGTAGAGCCCCTGTGTGTCTGCATGTGTGTGTGTGTGTGTGTAGTGGAGCACCCCACATGTTTCAAGTAATTCATGCAACAGCCAGTACTCTCTGCCGGGTCATTTTTGACCTGTAACACCATGTCCCTTTAAAAAAATGTTTGTGGGGTCTTCAGAATTTAATAAAATGTTAAAAAATATATTTTGTTGTGTTGAAATAGTTGGGTCTGAGGATTAGATGAAGCCTTGTTCCTGTACAAGAAAGTAAACGGTACTTTTTACAAATCTAAACTTGAAAATGGGTTAAATTTGACAGAGGAGTACATTTGAATGAATGTCATGTAGCTAATGATTAATATTATTAATGATGAACTGTATGGATGAACATAGTGCAGCCTTTCAGAGCATGCTATCTATTAATCCAACACTCATGGTACCTGTGGAAAAATTCACCCCTGCGTGGATAAGGTGAACCTTACATTAAAGTTTCTAAAGTGCTGACTGCAGTCAAACAGACGCTGGGGTCTCGGATCTGACAGGGGAACAAACTTGTAGTCTTGTTGGGTGTCTTGCAGTCACAGCATTGCCTGACCCATCTCTGCTTTTTTTAACAAATGAAACTTTAAATCCAGATCCCTGGGTTTATTTCAGGTGCAGAGGGCAACACAGCAGCTCTCAGCTCAGGAGATGATGGTTCATGTTCCCCACATCGCTAATAGGATGGGGTGTTTGAGATCAGTGGTTCTCAAACTGTTTTCATTGATGCCACCCCGTGAAATGTTTTTTTTTTTTTTTTTTTTCCAGTTTTGGTTGAAAAAAAATGTAGAACACAGTGTGGGCTATCAATCTCTGATTTATAAAGTATTCTTTTTAACAATAACAGTGTGGTTAACCCTGAAAAACCTGATCTGATAGTCTCTAAACATTAAAACTAAATCCACTATGAAATGAAAACAACTTAAGAGGTGTTAAAAGAAAAAAATAGTGCATATAGGAATAATTGTCATCTCAAAGCGCCTCCTTTGGTTTTAAAGAAAATAGCTGTGCTTAAACAGAAATTATTAACTGAACAAGAGATGCATCAGCATTTCTTTATAAAGAAGACGCAAACTTCTCCCTTAATAAAAGATTTGCCAAAAGAAAAAAAAAAAAAAAACCCATAAAAATCAAAATGCAGCTGAAAATGTGCTGGTTTCATGTTACTGCTGTCTAGTTTCTCCCCAGAGATAAATCACAGAGCCTTGGGAGGGTTGAAACTTGTGGATGTAGATCCCATTGGGCCAGCTGTTCAAAGAATTTAATCTGCGCCCACTTCCATTTATAAATTATTATGAGCCCTTATCTGAGAAAAAACATAAACTAATACACCACGGATGTTTAAAATGTGTTAAAGGGATAAAAGGTCTAAATGCCCAGTAGTCAACAAAATAAAGAACGTTCAGGGAAAACATGAGGGTCACACATAATACCTGCATGTAACTTCCTGCACAACAATCCTACCAGGCTCAGTGTCCCTCTCTGTGATGATGTTTCTGATCTACCTGAACCTGTTGATAAACCACACAAACTTCTGGTTCTGTCAGAGTGAGGAACTGACTGGACATGTAGAAACACATGACACTGTTGGAAATGATTTTGAGAAGTTTATCTCTAATTTCTAATTTCTTTGACATTAATCTACGGAGATGAAAGACAGAAAAATTAAATATATTATATTTGTTTTTTATTGAAATCTGATTGGGGATTATTTCATGGGGACAAAATCATTTTATTTTATTCTTACTTAATGCGGACAGGCACACAGCCACCTGACTGTTGATGCTGCAGTTTACCTTGGTCATACTGCCACCTAGTGGACTTGCAGAAAACAATTCATCACTCTATCAAACAAAGGAGCCAGTTGTTCAAAGGTAATCTGCTAAATTTTGGTTATCAGATTGGACTACATGTTGAAAGATGGGTTGTTCAAAGGGAAAGAAGGATTTTGAAATCAGATTGGACTACGCAATCCAATCCCACTTTTAATCTGCATCAAACCTTCATTTTGAGTTGTCCAAATCTTTTCAGTAGGATCTGGGTCACTTTGTACCATAAAGACGGTATTATCCTGATCCCAGCGGGATGCAAAATTTCAAAGTGGATCTCAGAAAGAAAATGTGTTTATACTTTTTTTATTTATACCATTTCAACTGTTACTGCTACTGCCACCAATGGAGACTTTCAGAGTAGTGCACTTCACTTTATCTACTTTATCACACTGTAATGGTTAAACAGGTAAATATTAACAAAAGTACAAACACTAAAGGATCCAAATGTTGCATCATTTAACCAGCTTTAAAGTTTTACACATTTTCGTCCTAAAACCCACCTTAAAATCCTGTCTCCTGTTGGGATCAGGAGTGGACAAGCCCCTGACAGGAACATGCTCACTGTGTGCACATGTATCACTCCATAAAATGATGAGGAGAGACTTTTTGTATTTCCTTTAGAGGTCTAACCATCAGACAGCTGAGAAACTAACTGCTGAGGTCATACACTGTGGGAGAGAAAAAGGTTTAGTTATAGAACTCAGTGTGATTAAATTATTTTCTGCCTGACATTTCCTGTGCACACTCCAGCTCAGTAGGTGGAGCTGATGTGTTGTTAAGCTGCTCCAACTGCCTTTGAAAATAACAGAAGAAGCAGAAAGCAGGAAGAAGGGGGTCCTGGTAATCCTGCAGACTTCAGAGACCGGAGCAGAGACCAGATGAAACATGTTGTCACTGAATGTTCTCCGCAGGTTCAGACCCCGCGCTCTCCCTCAGACCGTGAACTTTACCGCAACAGTCGGGCCCGCGCGGCCCCGACCTCTCCCGCTCAGCGCGCGCTGTGTGTGGACAGAGAAGCAGCTGCACGCGGGCAGAAGGTCGATCCTTTCCTGTAACAAGGTGAGTGACAGTGTACTAATGTCAGTGTCCACACACTCACTGGCTTAAAGGCGCATGCCTGTGAAGTCTGTGAGGCTCTCGCGCTGACTTTCTGAGCCCTTAGCGCCCTTTTCCTTAGCTGGCATGTTTGCAGACTAAAGCTGTGTCCCAGTTCAGGGTCTGCAGCCAACGGAGGCAGATACCAGCCTTCGTGGGCTGCATAGACCACAGAGGCTGAACTGAATTTAGACCGTCCGGTCTACGGAACATTTCCTGTTTGTCACCCTCGACGTCACGCAGCGCAGCCCTCACATTACTGACGTCACATAAATTTGGTACGACAAACTTTTAAAACACAAGTAAACCAAAAAAGCACTTTAAACAGAATGGGTTTTTGTTCCATTACAATTCTTACTATTTCAGTTTATCTTTTATTATTATTATTATTTTTTTGATGGAGTATGGAACCACAATCACGTCATAAAACAGAGTCATGCATAACCGTACATTATCGGTATATGAACAGGGGCCAAGGGGATTGTTGGATAAAGTGCAAGCTGCTATAGTTTTAGATTAATAGCAATATTTATAAAGAACAAGTGTTTCTCCTCTGTGTATTACTTTGAACAAACCCAAACAGCATATTTTCCACTGTGAAACAAAACCTTAATCACTGTTTTCAGGAATAAAATCATAGTTGTTGCCAGAAATCATCCATAACTGGATAATACACAAGTTCAGCCGTGTCCATTATCTTTGGCATTAGTGCACAAAGAATCTTGTGAGACTGAGAAGGATTCACTGGATCCTCCTTTGCAGCACCTGAAAAGCAGGCCAGATTTAGAGGAGCCTGTAAAATGGGACAGCCTTCGATGCACCGCTGTGACGTAACTGTTCTTCAACTTACACTGCAGCCTCCGAAGACATAAGTTAGCATTAGTCTCTGACATTACTCTCAAATCGATTGCTTCTGCCTTCAGGTCTCTGAGCTGTGTTAGATTTCACACTGTCCTTTTGATGACTCTCACTGGACTGAGGTGTCAGAAACTGTGTCAAACAGGTTTCTGTTGAGCCTGAGCGTAGCAAGCTGACCTTCAGGGTCAGACTGTACTTGCTTTGTGACAGGCTCCTGCTCATCATGCCTGGACTTCCATTTACATATCCTTTCAATCTGTATGTGTGTGTGTGTGTGTGTGTGTGTGTGTGTGTGTGTGTGTGTGTGTGTGTGTGTGTGTGTGTGTGTTGTCTCTGTGTATAGGTACAGTTCCTCTGTCCATCTATCAGCAGGTGTGTGTCCACAGTGACTCCTTCCCCAGATGGACGGCTGGTGTACACTGGCAATCTGGGCCGGGCAGTGAGAGGTCAGTAACCTTCATGGTTTCATCATGCCTTAAAGTGATTCTGCTGCACAAAATCACTGCTGTAGGGGTTATTTCTGCCCGAAACCTTGTGATAGGACCCAATTGTTCCATACCGGAGTATCATTTTAAAGAGACAGTGTTAGCGTCCGTGATCTCCAAAAAGATTCATGTCACTACCATAAACAACAGTTTAACTCTGGTTACTACCTGTGCTCTCAGACCCACAGCTCTCCGGCTGAGGAGTCATAAACCCTGTTTCCACAGAGCGGTCTGGTCTAGATCAGTGCAGTTTACAGGAGCATTATGGAGCTAAATACATTAACAGTGGGGTTAGAACTGGACTTAAGACAAAGCTACTAGCTAAAACAAATGTCAAAGATTGTCTACAGTGTGTAAGAGTGCTCACTCTGACACTATTTTTTGAAACCAGACAAAAACAAACACAGAGTGCTCACTAGTCTGACACTATTTCTGAAACCAGACTGTGAATTGCTTTAGTTTAAAGACAGCACACGTGCTGTGTCCTGACATTCAAATATTTGGTCTCTCATCTTGCCTCACTGGAGCTGTATAGCATAGTCTGTGACAACATGTGGGGTGATTCAAACAGGATGACATTAGTTTGACAATAGATGTTTTTCCCGTGTTTTCTGCTGAGCCTTGCGGGTCACTGGATTGATTCCTCTCTAGTTTTGATGATTGAAGTCAAGAGAAGCTGTAATCCAGTCTGAGACAAAATAAACATTTCAAGACAAGGGAAAATCACAAGACAGTCAGTTATTGTTTTATATGTACATTTGTAGTCTCGCACCATCTCGGTAGAGTTGGTTTAGATCCCCTAGTTTACTCTTGCGTTCTACAGTTTATAAGCTATTAAATAGGCATGCACCAATTCAAGCCAAGAGCACTGGTGAAAAAGAGCAGAGAGCTGTTTGCTTGGAGCAGCTCCTTCCCAATGATACCAAACCAGCTTTGGAGGGCATCGATACACCGATATCCAACACCAGGATCAGTATCAGTGCATCTCTACTATTAAGCCTACAACATGTTTTCCATTTAAGTTCAGTTGTCATGTAGGTCCAAGGCATTACACAGGTGTGAACACACAATTCAAAAGCTGCATTTTTAAAAGATAAAAATAAAAAATCTGAAGCAACAAGTACACTAGAGAGTGCTTCGAGTTACTTTTAATCAGGGCTGTCATTTTAACGCGTTAATTAGATTAATTAATTACACCGCAAATTAACGCGTCATAAAAAATAATCTGGATCCCAAACCCGCGGGGCGTTCAAAGACACACTTATTTTCAAATGTCTGGCATTTACAAACCGTTTGCCCTACTAGGAAAAAGTGGTGTTCTTGTCATATTTTCAAATTTCCGATGGTCCCTTAATGTATCACACAGGACGTCAGCAACATGCTTTTAACAGGGGAAGTGAGAGTCATTTTTGGGGACGTCTCGTTTATTCACACATCCTTTGTGAAAATCTGCAGAAAATCTGCAGAAAATCAACCGTTTCCTCTAGCTCAATTCAGTAAAAAACAGATAATTCTACACTCTTTACTGCATTAAACAAGCCTTGAGTTATCAATATTTGTCCTGTATTTAAATCTAAGAAATTCTTTAAAAATTTGCTTCCATCTTCCTGGTGTCATGTTTCAGCTTGGGGCTGCTCTGCACCAATGAGCAACAGTTTGTGTGTTCAGAGCTTGTAAAACTGAAAATACTTAACTTTTCTTTGACCCAAGACTTGAAAAAAGTGTTTTGTACATAGTTCCTCACAGTTTTTAGGCTTTAGCCCTGGTTCTCCTGACCTCATAGAAGTATAGAAGTTCATATTGCAGTGAAAAATGAGTCCTCTATTAAAAATGTGACAGAAGCCAAAACCGTGCTAAAAATCAAATCAGCTTATCTTAGGTGCAGGAATGTGTAGATTTTGTAAAGATAGAACCATAACACTTTTTTCATTTGTTCCTTATGCCTCAGGGTACCTAAAAATGTGTTGTATATATTCCCACCTTATTTTTAAATGTATTTTAATGTCTTTTAATGTAATTTTAATGTCCTGGAATTCAAATTCTTTATTTTGGGACCATAAGCAGATATGAAAATTAAAATGCGATTAATTAGATTAATTAATTACAAATCCTGTAATTAATTAGATTATTTTTTTTAATCGCCTGACAGCACTACTTTTAATAAAAGAGTTGTAACTCAGCAACTGTTTTTTAAATGGTGCATTAATTTTGGGTCACTGACAAATGGAAAATCAATAATCGCTAATAGAGAATCAAATATTGGGAATCAATAATCAAAAATCGTCTCATAATCAAACCCGCTCCCCAATAATCATAGTGGAATTAAATTTGGAAATCAGACAGGTTAACCAGCCCTAGTAAGAAGCTGTGAGCACACTCGTGCTGTATATAGACCAGTAGGCTACAGAGGAAGGATTTGGTTCATTGTGTCTGATCTGGTCTGTGTCTGACCCACCAGGAGTGAAGCTCTTCTCGTACAGCAGCAGCGGGGCCAGCCTCCTCCTCATGCCCCACATCCTGCTGAAGACCGGTTTGGGGGTGAAGAGCTTCGCTCTGCAGGCGGCCTTCTGCGGAGTCATCGGCTTCTTCACTTTCCTCACTCCAGTCCTCCTCCACCTCGTCACCAGAGGCTACGTAGTGCGCCTGTACCACCAGCCGGACACAGACACCTACACCGCCATCACCTACAGCATCTTTCTCACAGAGAAGAAGAGCATATTTCACCAGAAGCAGGTCCGGGTCCCCAACGTCTCTAAGATGTTCACTACCCTCTATGCAGGAGACCAGGGACTGCTGGTGAACCCTGACCTGTTTCCCATCCCTCAGGACTACAACCACCTGATGGGCTACGACAAGCCCTTTAGCTTCCACCCTGAGGATCTAAACAGACCTGAGGACAGCTGAGGAGGATCAGGGTCAGTCATGTCCACACCATGGTACCGCATCCAGACAGGGCTTCCAGGGGCCCTCTGAGCCTTGTTTTGTGACGTTTTATGAAGAGTTGGTCCAAAATGCTGAGGGAGCGTCCCCAAAGGTTAGGGGTTAGGGTTAACCCTCACCCTGCAGTGGTGAGACAGGCTGTGTGAGTACAGAGCTGAAGAAAACAAAAGACTGCCTGATCCCTCTCACAACTGACATGAACATAACCAAGTTTGTCTGCTGTGAGCTTCTGTACCAGAAACTGTCCTTTGGGCACATGAGTATTTAATGCTTTAACCTCCCCCCCCATGTTCCCGCAGATTAAAGTTTCCATCTGTTTTGACCTCATGTCTTCAGAGTGTCCTTCTGGTTTGTTGAATGTCAGTTTTTAAAGATAGGACCTGAGAGCTGATCATCACATCTCTGTTACCCTGCCACATTCAGGGCCTCTTTCTGAATGAGGGTAAGGCTTGTTTTTTTTAAGCCACCAGAGGGCGCCATGACTTCACAGTCATAAATACTTCATGAAATACTTTATTACTTGAAATTTTGTGTAACGGTTGCTCTTCACGTACTTCAGCAGATGGAAAATAAGATGTCTTAGGGATGTAAAATAAATGAGTCTGTCTGTGTGAGTCTCTCTGAGTGTTAAGCTGATGTGTGCAACGTCTGTCCACATTTTGCCATGAATGAATGAAGTCTCCTTTGAGGTCCCTCAACAGATGCTGCTGTCATTAAACACTCAGACAGAGTTTCCTGCTGTCCCTGAATCCCTGAGTGAGTCTCTGTGTGTGAGTCTCTAAAAGTGAGTCCCTCTGAGTGAGTCATGGGCTGTTTCCCAAAGCCCAGGTGCCTTGCCTTGCCTTGGTCTGATGTGGGCGTGGGCAGGCAACCACATCATCAGCCGCTGCCCAAGTGCTGTTCCAATGTTCATGTCCTCCGGAGGCATATGTCCTCCTTTGGTTAGCATGTGGCTAATTGACCAAGGTTACACAGGTGTATCCTTCGCTGCCTTGCCATGGCTGTAAATACCCCATATACACACAACGCACAAATCTATGAAAAAGGAATAAAATGGAAGGAAAAGACGCACTACAGAGACGCTCCAGCGGAGGGGCGCGGTAAATTCCAAATCAAATGTAAGTAACAAAATACACCTCTGAAAATAACAACCTATACCATGTCCAACACTTGACTCTTTTGTGTGTCACTCACGTAATAATATTTGTAGCCGCTTGAGCATACGGTCTACTCCCATGTTTCAACTTTTCAAGCACTGTCCACAGTGCAACACATGTTACGTGAGACAATGTAACTCCAATTACACAAAAATTTGTGACAGGAATCTGATGGTAAAACATGCCTTTGTAGGCTGTTCCATTAGCATCTCCTTTTGAGCAGAGGCAGGACACTTGCCTTGGATTGGAAGGAAGTGGCTTTGAAGGCACTGCCTTCAAAGGCAAGGCAAGGTACCTGAGCTTTGGGAAACAACCTCTGTGTGCAAGTCTCTATGGGCCTTTTTCAAACCGACCCCTACACAATCGCTCTACCCACTACCCCTCCATTTGCGTGCCCTCGCAGAGCCACAGGTTAATTGATTAAGGCCTGCCTTGCGTTTGTTCAGACAGTTTGTGTTTATTTGAGAGTTTAATATCTACAGGGACGGTCACAAAAACAAAAGAATTCATTCAAGCGAGAGTGAAACATGAAAAACTCTTTAATAAAAAAAGAAATGCAGCCAGAGAAGCGTGGGAGTAAGTTTCTTTTGTATTTTCTATGTTTTATTTTCTTTTTTTATTTGATTATCTGTTTCTGCCTGAGAGAGGGAAGTTTCTGTCCCAAAGCTGTATTTATACCCTACACCCTGATGAAGTGAACTTCATTCAGCGGCGGGCCTTTTTTAAACTGCCCCCTACACACTCCCCCCTCCATCATGGAGTCACACTCACAGGTGAATTTTTTTCCAACACGGCCGTTCAGAGGATATTAAGAACGCAAGCTCCCCCAATAAGAGGCACAGCTGAGGGTCACGTGACGGCTGGCGCCCTATGTCTGTAGGCGAAGCCCTTGCCACTACCAATATGGCCGCTATAGCTGATGTGCTTCATTTTCCGTTTCAGGAACAGACGGGTGATGTCGGCGAGACTACGTCCATGTTTTATACAGTCTATGTTTGGGACAGTTTTCAAAATGGCGATTAAGAAGGTACTTCCGGTGTCATGGAAGAGATAGGACAGAGGAAGCACAAAGTTAACGCAAACCCTGTGTGAGTCTCTATAAGTGAGCCCCTCTGAGTGAGTCTCTGTGTGTGAGTCCCTCTGAGTGAGTCTTTATAAGTGAGAACCTTGAGTGAGTCTCTGTGAGTGAATCTCCACGGCTCAATCCTAAAACAGCCCTCTACATACTCTCAGTACACTATAACCCTCTGCCACATTAAAGGGATAGTTCAGTTTTTTTAAGTGGGGTTGTATGAGCTCTATGTAACCACTAAGGACATTAGATACAGTAGAAAGTTGTCTCCTCTCCCTCAGTAAGACACAGACTGTAATCGATGGTGACGGGGAAATAGGCGCTAACAGGGACAGACGGTACCAAATTCAAAGGCTATTTTCTCTGCCTACAAGAACTCAAATCAAAAAGTAATATCACAGTTTAAGAGTACGCTACATAAAATATTTTTTAAGTGCATTAAGTCTTAGGAAATATAAACATTTATCCGGACCTAACTTGTACTTCAGAACCCCTGTTTTAGACCCTGTATTTCAGACCCTGTGTCTAAAACCCTGTGTTCATCAAGACCCTTTGGTTCAGACCCTTCGTTTTAGACCTTGTGTTTCGGGCCCTCTGTTGTGGTTCAGACCCTTTGTTTTAGACCCTTTGTTTCAGGCCCTCTGTTGTGGTTCAGACCCTTTGTTTTAGACCTTGTGTTTTGGACCCTGTTTTTGACCCTGTTTTAAACCATGAGTTTGAGACACTGATTTTAAACCCTGTTTGAGACCCTGTGTTTTAGACCCTAAGTTTCAAATCCTGTCTAGAGAGTGTCTTTCAGAGCCTCATTTTTAGACACTGATAGTGTGTCCCAAATCACATACTTCCATACTGTGTACTCAAAATTTTCAAATTGAGTGTACTAAGCATACTACATACTCACTGGCTTAGTGCGCACATTTTGAGGGTGTAGTGCTGCCCCAAATCGCATACTGCCGAGCGCCGTACTTACCGGGAATGATGACATGATGACGACCTCTTCTTCTTCTACGACTAATTGTGACCGGCTTCCAGCGAGTTTCCGCCAAATACCGCCACTATTTGCCAGCAAATTTTCAAAGCCTTTTCAGTAGTATATTAAACACAGCTAATAACATGATCAGCTGTGTAGAGTTTATTAACGGGGGTCGGTGCAGCTGGCTGAAGCTTCCAAGAGCGCTACCGGGGCGCTGTGGCAGTTAAAATACATCCACAAATTAAATGTCCGAGTGGTGCTTCTGGTCATGTATTCACTGTGCAGGGTCTAACCCGCTTGTTATTATATTTACCTGGTTCACCAGGTAATGCTAGGGCCCCCGTAACTGTTAGCCCAATGAGTTTTGGCATTTGAGATAGCTGTTAGCTCAACTAGCTTTAGCATAGCCTAGTGTTTCTCAATCCTGGTCCTGGGGACCCCCTGCTCTGCATGTTTTAGATGTTACCCGACTCCAGCACACCTGATTCAAATGAATGGCTCGTTATCAGGCTCCAGCAGAGCTTGATGACGAGCTGATCATTTGAATCAGGTGTGTTGGAGTCAGGTAACATCTAAAACATGCAGGGCAGGGGGTCCCCAGGACGAGATTTGAGAAACACTGGCATAGCCTATCATTCGCAGAACAAAACAAACAAAAACAAATTTCACCATATACACAACGTCAACAGCTGATGGTGCTTGGTGGAAACAACACGTGTAAAAAACAACATCAATAAGTTACATTTATACATTGCTGCCAGAGGAGGAAATGAGTGCGTTAAGTGTCCACAGCTGCATACTCAAAATCCGGGCCGATTTGAGTACATCATCCTGGTACTTTTGCATACTCATTTTTCGCATACTATGCATACTGTTTTTCATTTTGACGCAGTATACTCAAAATTTTGAGTATTTGAGTATGGAAGTATACGATTTGGGACACACTGTGTCTGCCACTACACTCTGTGTTTGAGACCCTGTGCTTTGGACACTAAGTTTCAGACCCTCTGTTTTAGACCCTTTGTTTCAGACCTTGTTTTAGAACCTGTGTTACAGACCCTGTGTTTTAGACCATCTGTTTTAGACCTTGGTTCAGACCCCTTTTTTTGAGACCCTTTGTTTTGGACACCGTGTTTTAGACCCTGTGTTTCAGACCCTGTTTCAGACCCTTAGTTACAGTCTCTGTTTTTCAGACCCTGTTTCAGACCCTGTTTCAGACCCTGTTTCAGACCCTGTAACACTCTCTGTCCCAGACCCCGTGTTTCAGACTCTGTGCTCCTCAGGTAGTCAGTGTGTCCTGGTTGTGGTCAGAAGAATCCAGACGTAGGCCTCAGAGTATTCATGCCCTCAGAAGTGATGACCTGTGAAATGTGAGCGTCCGTGAGCAGCAGGAGATGTTTGAGGTTTGACACAGTTTCCACTTACAGGCTCCCTCTGCCTGAAACTGATGCCATCTGACCTTGGTTATTCTCACACTGACATACTGACAGTTCACAGAGCAGAGCCTGGAACCAGTTCAAGCCCCCACCTTTCAGCTGGAAGGAGTGGGTGAAGATCTGGACCAGGGGTGGATCTACAGGGAGGTAAGGGGGGGCAGCTGCCTCCCTCCTCTGAAAAGCCTTTCCCCTTTGTTGCTCCCTAATTTTAATGTTCTCAAAAAAACTAAAAACGAACTGCAGACGGAGTTCAGGATTGGATACTGGAGCCAGGTCTGGGTGAGACTAACACGGCTGCCGTCCTGTCAGACAACTGTAGCTTCACTGGCAGCAGCAGCTCCTAGCCCGGCTCCCAGTGATGGAAGTAAACAAGGATTTGTCAGAGATTCAGCCTGAGATTCAACCCTATAGAAACGTGAGCTGAGCACTGTAGCTAAGTCTTGGTTTTCTGACTCTGGATCAGTTGATAGACCTCTGATAGACCTCTCTGTCTTTCTCTCTATGGGCTTTATCATGACGGCTCAAAGCGCGTTGCTTTGAGATCAGCTCTTACACCTACTACTCATTTTTCAAGTCAGTGTATCTGATTTAAACTAAAAACATGCTGATGTGAACACAGAATTAGGCTACATATCACTAGCTAACAGCGCTCACTCAGCGGGACACCTGCTCTGTTCTCCTCTGGTTCTCCTCACACCACAACTCCTCTGCTCTCCTACGGCCGTTATTCCTCCTGATCCTGTCCTGTTCCCTAACAGGCTCATAAATATAACCCTGAGGACCATCATATGGATAGAAATACAGAATTTCTTCCTCTTCATTGACAGGAGTGACAGTCTGATCCATGTTTTTTTTTTTAATTTTAAACAGAAGCAGAGGGACGCCCCTCTGTGACGTCACCTTCAAATCACAGTTTTTAATGAGGAAGTACAAAAACCCGTACTAAAATGTCTCCAGGAGAGCCTGTGGTTTATAGTTTAGAAATTCTTTCAAAATATAACTTTTAGGTTTATTACTATCAATTTA
The DNA here is from genome assembly GCF_033239565.1 of Halichoeres trimaculatus. NCBI lineage: Eukaryota > Metazoa > Chordata > Actinopteri > Labriformes > Labridae > Halichoeres > Halichoeres trimaculatus. The sequence continues at coordinate 33,429,887 of NW_027437193.1, forward strand.
TTAGCTTTTGTCTCTAACCTGCAGTATGCTTTTGAAGATGAGCTCAGACTCCTTATCTTGTCTTGATGTTGGAGGGGGCTAGACTTGTTCATGGTTTTGGGAAGTGTTTTAAGATGTGTGTTGTGATTTGGTGCTGTATAAATAAAGATTGATTGAATGCCTTTCTTACACACTGGATACGCTCTTGAAAAGATAACCAAGGGGCAAATAAGCTAAAAAAAAAAAGTGTTCCTTTCTTTGGTATTTTTATAACCTTGGGAAATTTAGATCAAAAAACATCAGCTAACCCTTCATGTTTTTTCCCCCAAAGTTTAGCCCATAGCTAAAAATCTTGAAAATCACACCAGAGACATGCCTAAGTCTCTTAAAAACACAAGCAGAGAATATATGCTGCTGGGGTTTATTTTCTGGTGTTTTTGATACTCCAGGTCATTATTATCAAAAAATAATAATAATAATAATAAAAAAGAACAACCCTTGTGCTTTTTTTAATTTGGACAACTCCCTGACACTCAAAAGGCTCTTAAAAAGACACTGTGTAGGGTGGAGAAGCTCTCAGACTCCATTTTTGGATTTTTGAAAAAGGAGAAAATGGGACCTTCAAAAGACACCCAGGAGGAAATAAGCTCTCAGAGTTGGTCTTTTGGTGTTTTTGAGGACTCTTTGAAGCTCTGAGATCACGGGCCCCGGTGTTGTTGGGAGACTTCATTCTGTGAAAAACAGTGCTGACTCTGGCCACAGGTGTCGCTGCAGCGTGTGCTCTGGTCTAGTACAGCAGTGCAATCACCATCTGTTGGCTGGAGTTGTGCTCGTTCAGTCTAAAGGTTGGGGGTTCAATCCTGGCTCCTGCTGTCAAACCTTCCTACTGTTCCTTAGCACTGTGTGCGTGTGCGTGTGTGTGTGATTCCTCTGCTCTGTCCTCATGATCACAGCTCTAGATCTAACAACTTGACTTTACAGGGATGATACTCTGCTGTGTGCTCCTGAGTGAGTGCATGAAGATTATTCACAAATGATGAGAAACAGGAGCCTGCAGGGGGGCCAGGAGGAACTGGATGTGTCATCCTTGCTCCTAAATCCAGGTCAAACTAAAACCAGGATACTGGCTCTGATCCACTTTGATGTTTGTACCACCCAGTGCCCCTGTTTGCCTCACTGCTCTGTCAGTTCCTGCTTTGATGACCTCTGTGGGCCTGGAGTGGAGGTGCCTTCATGACAGTAACCAGGGCTTGACGTGAACTTTTTCAGCCAAAGTGGCTGGAGGTTTCCCAGAGTTACTAGCCACTCAGCATTTCCACTAGCCATAATTTAGTTGGATAATTATGTTTAATATGATTAAAGCTGACTGCGACATGCTGGACTGTAAGTCACCCCGCAGTATAATTCTCCATATTTTGAAGTCGTATCAGCCAAAAAGGTGTTGTGAAGAGGAAAACAATAAATTTCAGTCACACTGGACAATAAGTCTCGTTCATTTAGGGTGATTTGGTTTGTTTACAGTATTTCCAGAGTGAACTTTTTACACATAACTTTGATAAGTGTTTGTATGTTAGGAGCTTCAAATATTGTTCCTCATGTGACCAGTTTCTCTGAATGGACCAATGGTCAAACACTGGGTGCTTCCCAATGTGCCAAAATGCAGTCTCCTATCTCCTCTCTCCCCCGCGACACCGGAAGTACTTTGTGAGCAGCCATATTGGAGGACATTCCAAAGCGCCAAATGTGCTCGGAGGAGAGAGGAGAGAGGAGAGAGGAGACTGAGCTGGAGGAGGCATAATCGAGGAAACACAAGTGCAGGCTTCGCGGAAGTCTTTTCACTGACAGACACGCCCCCTTGTGACGTATCAGAGCCGGCCACAAAGCGTCAGCTGTCCACATGTGTGAAACGTGAGCACCATGGAGCAAGATACGCTGTTTAAGTGTAAAGCCGGGCTCGCACTTCAGCATTCTCGCCCGATTTAACCCAGATTCGGTCCTCCCCACAATCAGGGAAGAAATCTGGTCGGAGACTAAAATCAGCCCCGACGTTCGGCGAAGATTATCTTCTAGTGTGAGCGGTTAACAGATGAATCTTTAGCCCCACGATCGTCTCACAGACTCGTCGGAGCCGCCCCGATAATTTTCAAACATGTTTGATATTTACCTGGATGATTACAACATTCATTCTCACCGAGGATGAAAACAGACAATTAGAAAGAGCCCCAGAGACCGGACAACAGACAACAAGGCTTTAAGTGAAACTGAAAGGCTTCGGGTCAGCTGACTGCGCGCTCCACTGGCTCACTCCAGCCAGTTCAATAATGCCTTTAAAAATAACACATAACCACGCAATTGTCATACAGTAGCAAACTGTTGTTTTATCAGTGATGGGTGTGAGATCATGCCATCATTGGCTGATACAGCAACAGTTTCACCTCTGTCCCTCTGCGTGCGCGTAATGGATGAAAGGCACCGCTGCAGACAGCTCCTCTTCTCTCTCCTCCTGTCCCACCAGTGCGCTAAGCAGTGCTTATAGCAGAATAAACACATTATTTATGAACACAAAGTGGCCCCAACATAAGAATTAAAAACTATCACTCTGGGCCTGGGAAAACGTGACATTTTTCTTTTTCATTCATAAACATATTCATGTTAAACTGATCTAAAAGTGAATATGAATTTTCCGTGGTCGAGCGCCCTGTTGTTTACATTATTTTCCTTAATTTAGTTTCTCCCGTGCGTTCAGACCGGTTTATCCAGCTGTGAGGCCGCCATCACTCCAAGACTGACGTCATGTGACGCTCCGGAGGAGAGGACATCTCAATGCTCATAAAATGAACCTCCTCGTCTCCTCTCTCCTCTCTTCGTTTCCTCGTGTCTCTGGCATGCATCTCTGGTGGGCGGGACTAAGACGCAAGTGGAGGAGGCGAGTGGAGGAGGCGTGGATGGAACTTTGGAGCTTTGAGAAGCACCCACTGTGTGCAGGCAGTGCTCATGGGAGTTGTAGTGGCATAGTCTCATTGGAAATTGGTGTAGTATTTCAGATGCTGTTTCAGGAAACTACAATCAAATAATTCAACCCCCAAAGTGGCTGGTAGTAGTGGCAGTGTCACCTGCCAAAGTGAGGAGTTAGTGGGTGTTAATGTCAAGCCCTGAGAGTTTAACTTTGTAAATCAACACTGAGATGGCTGTTCACAGGTTTGTGTCACAGGTTTGTGTCACAGGTTTGTGTCACAGCTCCTCAGAGAGAAGTTTGAGTTGTTCTGAAACAGATTGAAATGAATGGTGAAGCTTGTTCAGAGCATTAACAATAAAACTGACTGTTCCCAGACTGAAAGGGAGCAGGTGTAAATTTAAGTTGTAAAGGATATGACTCTGTCCACAGAGGGCGCCAACATCAGAGCAAATATTCTGACAGGAGCTTTAACAGACTGAGGGCAGGGTTAATCACCGCTGAGTTTATGTTTTCAGTGAGCATGAGCTCTCTGACTGAAACCTCTTCCCCGGCCTTTGGTTCAGAAACTTGTTTCACAGTTCTTGCTCAGAGTAATGTAACTGAAACCTGGTCTCTGAGAGCCCCAGGCCTGTGCTGCAGTCTCCAGGCAGGCCAGCAGCTGTCAGCCATCAGGACTATTTTAGTCCAAAGAGACCTGAGCCAACTTTCACACTTTAGATGTCTCTAATAGAAAACTACGCTGCCTGTCGGGGACCAGAAAAAGAACTACACGCTGGAGAGAAAGCATGTTTTTCTGTGACTCAGGGAACCATGCTTCTACTAAAACTTCAACCTGAGGGAGGGAAGAAAGAGAAATGCTGAGTCCTTTATCTGCATCCTCAGGCTGGCTTGCTGGACACAGCACCACACGCTGGGCGCCCATTGCCACTGCACAGTCGAGAGGATGAGATCAGATCAGTTCGAGTCCATGTTTGTGTTTGAGATACAAAAAATACACAAGGCAGGATTGAAATGTAAACCCAGGATTTTTATTCATCTCCATAAAACAACTTCCATAAAACAACAAGGCTGTATGGTGCAACAAGCGCCAACCACATGTGCAGAGTATGACCAGCAGCAGCAGCCGGGCAGAGTGTTCAAAGTCCAGCCCTGAAGGAAACAGGCCTTCAACAGCAAACACATTATACAGCGGTAAGACATCACCCTTACCCTGTCATCTCACCCTGTCATCCTGTCACCCTTTCCCTGTCATCCTCACCCTGTAATCCTCACCCTGTCATCCTCCCCCTGTCATCCTCACCCTGTCATCCTCACCCTGTCACCCTGTCATCCTCCCCCTGTCATCCTCACCCTGTCACTCACTGTACTGTCAGGAGGGACAAACTGTTGGCACATCAGGCAGAACTGTAGAAACAAGAGCGTTAAAGGGAAATATGAGAGCTTATTTCATTCACACACATTCAGAAAAACTGTGTGCTGATCTGTCAGGACTCTGCGAGGACTGTGATGACTCAGATGAAGGTGAGCCTCTTCTTCACTTACATTCATTTATTAATATACAAAAAACCTTCAGACGAGAAAGAGACGCTCACATTCTGTTCACCTGGAAATCTTAATCACTACATCCTCTTTCCCTCCCTGTCTTTCTCTACAAATGACTGCCTTATTTCTTCATCATCCAATCAGAGTATAGCATGGTGAGGGTAACCCCCCTGAAGCATTTATTTCTGAAGCATTATCTGTGATCCTGCCTGTTCTGGTCAGCTTTCAGTCAGTGGTTTAAGTCACATTTACACTTCTCCCAGCTACTTAACACCACCAGGGGGCAGCATCAAGCAAAAGAGATCACTACTGGTAGTGAGTCCCAGTTTCACTGTATCTGTCCCTGCTGAGTCTAGGTTTCACTGTATCTGTCCCTGTTGAGTTATTTTATGAAGTCTCTTCTGCCAAGTCTCAGTTTCTCTGTACCCAAATGGTCACACTAAAGCAGGCACGGCTCTGACAGGGTGTTGATGATAAATTTGAGGGAAGAGCAGATCTTCTGCTCTGACCAGACCTTTAACTTAGCTTACCCTCCATACTAAATGTTGACCTTTGAACCCTCTCCCTGTCCCAGTAAATAAGGTCAACACTTTCTGCAGACACACCGAGCTGCTAATCTAAAGCTTTTTCTCAAACCATGACGAAACACTCGCTTGAGCCAGGTCCCGCGCCATAGCTCTGATCTTCAGGTTTCACTATTCAGTGAAGACAATAAAAAGAACTTATATTTTACATTTCTGTGATACAATCACTACAATGAACAAGCAAAAAGCATCAACCAACAGGCTGGTAACCACAAAATGGCTTCTAGTGTCATTCAGTCTTAAAAGGTCACTTCCTGGCACAATTTACTGCAAACTGAAAACCAGTCTCTGAGTGTTAAACCCACTCAGTGCTGGACAGTAAATTCTAAAAAGCTCACACACATCTTTTTATTTACATGAAATCTGTCAGCACTTAAACACACACACACTTCTCTATGAATTTAAACACTTTTAAAAACTCAAACTTGAAGTCCGGTATGAGAAGACCTGAATGCAGCCCCCATGACCCTGGTCTGTGGACTCATGCCCCAAAGAAAGGTGGTGTTCAGCTGCCTCTGTCCTCAGCTGTCTGGAGCTGGAGGCAGGTGTGTGTAAGTGTGTGTGTGTGTGTGTGTGTGTGTGTGTGTGTGTGTGTGTGCGTGTGTGTGTGTGTGTGTGTGCGTGTGTGTGGGTGGGGGGGGGTCTTTCTGAGGGAATACATGGACCAGTCTTCTTTGTTCAACCATCTTATGTTTGGGGTCTCTCAGGAAGTAGAGCAGGGGCAGCAGGAGAGCCAGCAGTAGACCTGGGACAGAAAAAGCTGCACCACCCAGCTGTATGTCTGGATGTAGTTCAGTGACTGTAGATACAGACCAAACATTGTAGTACCACTGAAAACTGTGGGGGGCAGTGCTGAGCACAGGGGGGCTGACCTTGGCTGTCTCACACAGTACTGGCTTAAGTTTTATCTCTGAGTGGCACCCTCTAGTGGCATCCTCTGGAAAGTCCTCTGGTCTAACGTGCCAACAAACAGCAAGGATGGGAACCGAAGTAGGTACTTTTAGTTTTTTATAGGTACCAACCAAATTCCATCTGTAGCACCGAGTACCGCTTCACGTAAAATCAAACCGTACCTAAACACATGGTTGTGACTGTGAGCGAGTGGGAGAGCAGGTGATTTTCCATGCTGGACATGAACACAGCATTGCAAGGTTAAATATTGAGAAATAAATAAATATATTAAATTGAAAAACTTTGAGATTTTATTATCAAACAAACTAAACACACAAAAAGTGCAGAAAATTGGTAGTGTTGAGTACTGATACCAATGGCCAGGTACTGGGCATCGGTACTGTATGTTTAAAATGGGAAAGATACCCATTCCTAACAAACAGGATGCACATGGGAGCACTGAGCCTGACATCCTTTACAATCTAGGTAATCTCAGAGATGTGAAATGATCAGCCTGAAGTGGTGAAAAGTAAAACTAGAAACCAAAATGATTTTTTCAGCAAACATTCCACACAACATCTGAATGTTGTGTCATTTAGGCTGCACCAATCCCTGAAGTGATATCTGGAACAATGTCAGCGTCCCAGTGGCAGTGGGGTTGTAGTCTTCCTGAGTGACTAAACTCAGTGATTTTGTCTCGTTTTTCAAACACCTCGCCCCATCAGCATGACTGAGGAACGCTAATAAATCTGCTTTGAAGAACGCTAATGTCAATAAATATTCAGTAATCTTTGAAGAAAGAGGGTTTCTCTAAATAAATGAACAAATAAATAAATAAATAAATAAATAAGGGGGGGGGGGTTCTGATAGAGCTGAGGTGGGGTCCATTTCTCTAATACAAACTAAACAAACCAAAGTGCAGCTAACGAACCTGTCAGCAGCTCCTCACTGAGTCAGACCTTACACAAACTGCACCCTGACAACCACACTGACCTCAGCCGACTGGGCGTACACCGGGCTCACAGGGCGCGTGGGGTACTCAGGACACTCAGGAGGCCTGTTTAAGACCAGAGAGGCTTTCCTCTTCCAAAGTTAACAAACTTTTTCAATGAAACACACACCACTTCTTCACATATTACACATTCAAATATAAATATTCAAATTTAAATAGATATGACCAATCAGGAGCTCATCAGACACTCCTCTGAAAAGCAACAGTCACACTCTTTTTCGATGTTTGTTTACGCCCTGTGGTTAGAACATCTAACAATGATTAAAACAATTTCAACCACAAACTAAGAAAAAGCACACCTACTAACCTGTTAAAACCTCTGAAAATGAATGATGAGATGCAGCATGGCCCACATGTAGCTCAACCATCAGCTCTACAACAGCCTCCATCATCAAACTGCTCGAAGCTTCACGTCAAAAACAGATTCAGAAACAAGATCAACAGCTCTGTCCTTTCTGTTTACCCTCTTCCTGAGGTTAGCAGAGTCTGAGCAGAGAGACAAAGAGCTGACCAATCATCTTTAGTCTGAAGATTTCAGTTAAAGATGGAAACACATGCTGGAAGTGTTCGGCTCAAAGCCCAGTCTGTGGTTTCAAACACAGCAGGGTGCACGCTGCACACACTCACCTGTGCTCGCAGACACTCTTCATATGACAACTCCAAACATGAGTCACACTTGTAAACATGGCTCTGTGGTCTCCAAGCCTCATGTTGAATCTGGATTAACTATACATGAATTAAAGTAGAGAATGTATGTATGTCCAGCCTCTGACCCCATATCAGAGCCTGAAAGACCCACAGCCCTCACACACTCACAGGCAGGTGTGACTGACGGCTTCACTCCAGCCTGTGCCCTTCCTCAGAGACATTTAGTGTGAGCCGCTCATCCAGCACCCTGCATTCTCTTCAACTCGGAGACAATAGGCCAGAAACCAGAGATCTGAGGCCAGATATCAAAGCCCAGAGACAAGAAGCCAGAGATAAGAGCCCAGAGGCCAGAGATCAGAGCCTTGAGGCTAGATACCAGACCCCAGAGGCGGGAGGCCAGAGATTGGAGGCCAGAGACCAGAGATCAGAGCCCAGAGGCCAGAGACAAAAAACCAGAGGCTAAAAACCGGAGGCCAGAGACCAAAGCCAAGAGCCCAGAGACTAGAAACTACAAACCAGAATTCATTGCCCAGAGATTGGGAACCAGAGACCAGAGGATCTGGAGACACCCTTTTGTCCCCAGGCCAAAGAGACACCTCATCATCATCATCCGACTGACGTTACACACTTCATTTGAGCACAGAGGGAGGCGTGGCCTCTCCTGAGCCCTGACCAACATGATGACACCACAGTTTTATCCTATGAAGCCAACAGTTTTCTCTGCATGTGTATAAAGATTGATTGTTGGAGTTAAAAAAAGATAACATAGGAGGAAAAAAGTTGAAAAAAAAGTTGTTCATATATTTGTTCATCTTTACTTCAAAGCCTGCCCCCTGCACAAACCTACACCCCCAGCTGCCAGGCTGGCGTCACCTAACTCAGCAGGCTCATCAAACACAGGTCTCCTTCATGGGGCAACAAATAATCATCAGAAATGTCTATAACGGAGAAAAGCGAAGAAATGTGAGGGTGTGAGGGCCACAGGGCATCAGTTAGCATCTACACTGGCCGTTAGCCTGGGCATCAGCTGTTAGCTTCAGCTGTTAGCCTCAGCATTGACTGGCTGTGATCAGGGAAATGACAATCACCAAGGAGTCATTTCAGAGTGACAACAAGTGGTGCCATGCATTACAGCAAAGAACAGCTCCTCATGACATGAGCCCAGTTACATCAGGGTCATGGTGGGGACATAAATAAAACACACAATTCAAACTGATGAAAGCAGAAACCACACAAAGATTAAGGCCTTACTTTAAGAAATAAACACCTCCCATTACCTGAAACAGCCCGCTCTAAGGAGCCTTTGAATTAAAGTGGATTTTCTATATGTACCCTTCTGCTGTGGCTGTGGAATAAACCCAGCTGATTTGGTGCACGGAGCAGTGAGCAGAGAGATAAAAACAGATCTGAGCAGATCGATGGACAGACGGGTATAAATAGAGGCGCTCTCCCAGGACATGGCAGCGAGAGAACAGCCGAGCGCTTCACATTCCTGCTGCGGCCCTTCTCACCCACCAACACGTCACTCTGTAAAATGGTAAGGCAGCTGTTGGCTTCCATCAGCTCAAAGTGCATCTACGAACACATCCAGAGCCCACCCACACACACTCACTCTCTCACACACAGGTACACACTCATCAGTGTGTAGGACAGTGAGAAACGCACACCCCTGGCCTCTGTCCAAACGGGTTTTGGTGGATTTTTATGTAAGAGGAAAGCTGAGAAGAACCAGAGGAACGAAGGAGCGGTCCTTGGGCTGTACGGGTCTCTAACAGTGCCACCGGAGGCTGGGCCGGGTGTGTGAGGGACACAGTGTGCAGCAGACGGCAGCAGGAAGGCATTGATTGGTGTGACTGACCTGCTGAACAGCTCAATTAAAGTGCACTGCAGTTCAACCTCTTTATGTAACTTCTCTGATCGTACATGTGTTCTTCATGCTGTGGGTGAAAGTGGGAGCTGGATTAAAGACTCATGCCACCAACAGTAACGGACCTGGGGTCCAATCCTAAATACCAGCCTGCCTCCAGTCCTCTGGACGGTCATCAAGGAAACAAATATTCTTCCACTCAGCTGGACGGCGCACAAGCTTTTTATTGCAGCATTTCAAAGCTTCCAAAGGAGCTGAACAGTTGGATGAGCACACACACATTACAGGCATTTATGGGCAGTACAGATGCCAGGTCTCACACTCCCTCCCATTCACTCTCCTCTGCAGGCCTCCTGTTATTTCTGACCCTGATGGAGAGGCTCGGGGGCCCTTTTCCAAACAGTGAGTGCCTGCTTCAGCTGTCACTGCACTCTGAGTGGAGTCACAAATCATCGCCAGTCCAATCAGGTCCAATCAGGTCCCACCCAGGCACCCAAGGGGGGTGGGTGGGTGATGGTAGAAGTTTCATCTTTCTCTCTCTGCTTTTTCCCTTCCCTCTGCTCCTTCTGTTTCCTCCCTTCACACCTCCTCCTTCTTCATCCGTCTATTTTCAGTCCTCCGTCCTGCTGGTGTCTGCCGTTCTGACTGGCGGCATATTTGAAAAGGCCCCTTTGGCTGACGGAGAGTTCGCGACTCCTGGTTTGGATGATTCCACTGCAAGGTAAGAGAAGTTTGGGATTAGAGGCAGAGGAGTGACAGCTGTAAGTTCAAGAGCTTTAAAAACAGAACCCGGGGGGATTTTAAAATAGGTGAGTCACTTGACACAGTCCGTCACCGGCATGTCAGCGGGGAAACCCCTCAGCTGGAGGGAGAAACCTATTCCTGACTCCTCCGTCTGCTCTACACTTAGCCAGCAGAGAAGCAGGGAGCGCACAGGTGCAGCAGAGGTAACTAGAGGGGCGGGGCTTAGTCACATACTCACTGAAAACAATTTAAAGCAGCACCAACACTGGGTCCAGCACCAGATTAATCCAGATGAACCGAGACATTTCTGGGTGTTAATGCAGCCTGCCTGAGTCTCCGTCTTTACTCCAGTTATCCATCAGCCTCAGTCCGTACTCAGCTGTTTGTCCAGCCTGCCATCCCAGCTCTGTTTCTATTCATTACAGTTTTTCTCCATTGCTTTGGCTAAGTTCTTGAAACTAAAATACACTCTCAAAACTTTAAGTTCATTTGGCAAAAAGGTCTTACAGTTCAGAACAACATCATATAGCTCACCTGTTAAAGCTCATATCTCTCCCAAAACTCTTCACTCATGCTTCAAAACTTGGTTCTTTTGCCATTCAAACAGTCAGTGCCACCAAAAATGCAAAGATCCTTCTCAAATGCTTCGGCTCATTTCTTGAAACAGACCGGGTGTTCTCAACACCCTTGGTGCTTTTGCCAAAATAACCTCGATGGGTCAGCATAACACCATGGATCACCTGCAAAAGCTTATATCTCTCCTAAAACCGTTCAGTCATGTGTCAAAAACAAAATTCTTTCTCGTATAAACAGTCAGTGCCTCCAAAACCATCCCTTTGCCTTTGTGTGAGCACTGCAAGTCAAAACATTTAGATGTTTTGTTACTATGGCAGAGGACCATGAAATATCCCTCAGGTCCACCGCTCAGTCTCTGCCCAGTCCTTCACTGACAATAGTTAAGAGTTTAACAACTAACACTGTGAAGACCACCAGTGAAGACTGGTTGCTGTCCTCACCCTCCCTCTCCTGGTGACCACACGCTGCTGTCTGTCTGTCCACAGATTCTCGTCCACATCACAGTGTGTTTTCACAATCATGGAGAGAACCTGTCGTCTGGACATCTGTGACTTCTGAATTCTAGTTTCACCTAAATGTCGATTTATCAATTTATCAATTTATCAAACATTCCTAGAGATCCATACATGGTATTCATGTTATTATGTTGCTGGCTCATTTTGACTGTTAAACAGACTATTGTGCATGTGGTGACTCATACAATGAAACAATGTTGTCATGTTTCGGAGAGAATGACCATCGGACTGAGAATCAACCATCAGTTTAGATCAATAAGATCTATTCACTTAAAAATTGTGCTAAATAGAGGCTAACTGTGCTAACTGTAGGCTACCTGTGCTAACTATAGGCCAGGGGTCTCAAACTTGTGCCATGGAGGGCCAAGAGGCTGCAGGTTTTCTTTCCAACCAGAAACTCCACCAGCTGAATTCACTAATTACCTCACCTTCAAGCAGAGGGCAGGGACTAATCAGTGAATTCAGCTGGTGGAGTTTCTGGTTGGATAGAAAACATGCAGCCTCTTGGCCCTCCATGGCACGAGTTTGAGACCCCTGCTATAGGCTAACTGTGCTAACTGTAGGCTAACTTTGCTAACTGTGGGCTACCTGTGCTAATTGTAGGCTACCTGTGCTAACTGTAGGCTACCTGTGCTAACTGTAGGCTATCTGTACCTGTCATTTGTAAAAAGTAAACAAAAGCATTGAAATTTGATGAAATTTATGAAAAAAATAATTATATATTATATAAAATTCAATTGCCAAGTAGTTTGGAGCTTTGTCCATGTTATTTTGAGAACGTCATTACTGTTTATAGAAATGAGCCAAACCAATGGAGAATAACTGTAATCTACCTGTCACAAACAGATCATGTACAGTTATTTCGTAGATCTTCGCAGAGCAGCAGAGTACCTGCACTCAGACATGAACAGTTCTGTCCCTGATCTTTGTTAAATGATCAAATTTTATTCATAAACACAAACAGGTGAGAAGAGTCTGAAAGAAAGCACTCCATGGTGCTGGACACTTTTCTCCTTTGCATGACAGGTGGTCTGAGACATTAGCAAAAGGCTATACATCTATTAAGAGCATTAAAATATGAAGTGCAGTATGAAGTAAAGCTTGAAGTAAAGAATGAAGTGAGGTAGAAAGTGGTTCCAGCAAAGTCTTACCTGAGTTAAGATTTGGTCAGGTGAGGAAATGGACAAAAATGATTGCTAAACCTACATTCAGCAGCATCACCAAAGCCACCAGGATGGAGTTAGGGCCCTGTGAAGACAAAGGGAAGCTTTATTTAGAGTTTTATTCCAGACATCTGCCCTGACTCACGTTTGGTCCCTATCAGCAGCTCTTTAACATCCAGCTCAAACTGGACTCTGCAGGCTCAGTTAAGATCAGGCCAAGCTGACTGACCACTCTTATTCTCAGCTGGTTTCTCTGCTCCAGAAACAAGACTTGGTTTGTTACTCACAGTCACAAGTCTCAGTATATATTCTGTAGACTTTCCATCAGGTCTCAAAGCTACATTCAGAAAAAAATAATGAGAAAAAAGGACATTCTGGAATGACAGGAAGGCACACCCAAGTCATAATGTATGAAAAGCACATACAAATGTACTACTGGCACTCTGTCAGTGCTTGGTTACCATACCAGGGTAATGTAAAGAGGCCATCACATTATTATCCATAAACATTTTATTCTAAGTATCACGCCTGCTCATCGAAACAAGGCTCTCTGAGTAAGGAATGGGAAGCCAGGACATCGACTGTTATAGACTGTAAAATACTCAGACTGTAACAGACTGTTATAGACTGTTATACACTCCGGCTGTTACAGACTGTTATAGACTGTTATACACTCCGGCTGTTACAGGCTGTTATAGACTGTTATACACTCCGGCTGTTACAGACTGTTATAGACTGTTATACACTCCGGCTGTTACAGACTGTTATAGACTGTCATACACTGAGACTGTTATAGAATGTTATAGACTGTTATGCACTCCGGCTGTTACTGACAGTTATAGACTGTTATACACTCCGGCTGTTACAGACTGTTGTAGACTGTTATACATTCCGGCTGTTACAGACTGTTATAGACTGTCATACACTGAGACTGTTATAGAATGTTATAGACTGTTATACACTCCGGCTGTTACAAACTGTTATAGACTGTTATACACTCCGGCTGTTACAGACTGTTATAGACTGTCATACACTGAGACTGTTATAGAATGTTATAGACTGTTATACACTCCGGCTGTTACAGACTGTTATAGACTGTTATACACTCCGGCTGTTACAGACTGTTATAGACTGTTATACACTCCGGCTGTTACAGACTGTTATAGACTGTTATACACTCCGGCTGTTAGAGACTGTTATAGACTGTTATACACTCCGGCTGTTACAGACTGTTATAGACTGTCATACACTGAGACTGTTATAGAATGTTAAAGACTGTTATACACTCCGGCTGTTACAGATTGTTATAGACTGTTATACACTCCGGCTGTTACAGACTGTTATAGACTGTTATACACTCCGGCTGTTACAGACTGTTATAGACTGTCATACACTGAGACTGTTATAGAATGTTATAGACTGTTATACACTCCGGCTGTTACAGACTGTTATAGACTGTTATACACTCCGGCTGTTACAGACTGTTATAGACTGTTATACACTCCGGCTGTTACAGACTGTTATAGACTGTTATACACTCCGGCTGTTACAGGCTGTTATAGACTGTCATACACTGAGACTGTTATAGACTGTTATAGACTGTTATACAATCAGACTGTTATAGACTGTTATACAACAAGACTGTTATAGACTGTCATACACTGAGACTGTTATAGACTGTTATAGACTGTTATACAATCAGACTGTTATAGACTGTTATACAACAAGACTGTTATAGACTGTTATACACTCAGATTGTTAAAGACTGTTATACAATAAGACTGTTATGGACTGTTACACACTCAGACTGTTACAGACTGTTATGTGCTAAGACTGTTACAGACTGTTATAAAGTGTTATACACTCAGACTATTATGGGAAGTCAGCACATGCTATAGACTATTGTAGACTGTTTTAGACTGTTATAGACTGCCAAGACAGTTTAAGACTGTTATACACTCAGACAGTTTTTGATTGTTGTAGACTCAGACTTTTATAGACTGTTATAGACTGTAGGAGACTATTGTAGACTGATATTAACTGTATTGGACCCGTATTGACTTAGACTGTTATAGACTGTAAGAGACTGTTTAAGAGTGTTATAGACTTTAATACGCTCAGACAGTGTTTGACTTCTATAGACCTTAATAGACTGTTATAGACTCAGACTGTTATATGCTTAGACAGTTTTAGACTGTTAAAGACTGTTGAAGACTGATAATGACTGTAAAATACTTAGACTGTTGCCTAATGTAACAGACTGTTATATGCTTAGACTTTTAGAGACTGTTATAGACTGTTATACGCTCAGACTATTACAGACTGTTAAAGACTGTTAAGCACTCAGACTGTTAAAGAGTGTTATAGACTATAAGCGCATGCTATAGACATGACTGACTAGGACTAGACAATGACTGTATAGGACTGTTATAGACTGCCAAGACTGTTATAGACTGATATATGCTCAGACAGTTTTTGATTGTTATAGAATGTTATAGAATCAGACTGTTTAAGACTGTAGGAGACTGTTATAGACTGATATCAACTGTTTTAGACCCTTATAGACTTAGACTGTTATAGACTGTAGTAGATTGTTATCGACTTAGAATGTCATGGACTGTTGTAGACTGTTATACGCTCGGACAGTTTTAGAAGGTTGAAGACTGTTAAAGACTGTAAAGTACTTAGACTGTTGCCTAATGTGACACACTGTTATATGCTTAGACTGTAATGGACTGTTGTAGACTGTTATAAGCTTAGACTGGTATAGACTGTTAAAGTCTGTTATAGACTGTTATACACTCATACTGTAATGGACTGTTACAAATTGTTTAACACTCAGACTGTTACGGACTGTTATATGCTGAGACTGTGATAGACTGTTATAGAATTTAATACACTCAGACTGTTACAGACTGTTATAGACATAAGACTGTTATAGAATTTGGCTGTAATAGACTGTTATATTCTGTTATAGACTCAGACTGTTTTAGACCGAGGGTCTTAAAGGCTGTAATAGACTCGTACTGTTATAAGCTGCTATAGACTCAGGCTGTTACAGACTGTTATAGATTGTTATGGATTTGAATATGGGCTGTTATAGACTCTGGCTGTCATGGACTATCATGGACTGTTGCAGACTTAGACTGTTATAGATTGTTAGGGACTCAGATTTTTTTAGGCTGTCAAAGATTTAAACTGTTTCAGATTAGTAGTATGTTAAAGACTGTAATAGACTCAGACTGTTATAGACTCAGGCTGTTATTAACTGTCATAGACTGTTATGGACTCGGACTGTTATAGATGGTAACAGACTGTTATGCACTCAGACTATCATAGACTGTTATAGACTGAGGCAATTATAGACTGTTATATACTGTTAGAGACTCAGATTGTTATAGATTCTTATGGACTCAGGCTGTTTTAGACTGTATGAAACTCTAACTGTTATAGACAAAGGCTGTTATAGACCGTTAAAAACTAAGATTGTTATAGGTTGTCATAGATTTAGACTGTTACAGATTGTCATAGTCTGTTATAGACTAATATAGACTGAGACTGTTATAGACTGTAATGGACTGTTATAAGCTCAAATTGTTTTAGACATTGACTGTCATAGGCTCAAACTGTTTTATACTCTGACCACGATTGAAGATTTAGTCTGTTATAGACTCAGTCTGTTATAGGCTCAGATTTTATTAGGCTCAGACCACTAGTGCTAGCAGCAAAGTTTTGCTGACATAATTCAACTCACCGACTCTTCTTCCATGATTTCAGGAACTATTTCCATGCTAGCTTTCTTGGTTTCAGCAAGGCTCTTTGGTTTGGTGGATTCCTGTCGTTTTGGTTTGGTGGAATCTGGAGATTTGGTGGGCTCTTTGGGTGGAACTGGTGAAGGGCTGGGGGCGGGCAGGGCTTTTGTTGCTGGTGCCAGAATCTGTTTGTTTGGTGGTGGCAAGCGTGCAAGGCTGGATGGGTGGAAGTCGTCCTCCAGACCGATTGGGTCTTCTGGTGGTGGGGCCTTGACGTCGGCCATCACATAGTAACCGTGGTACTGGGAGTGAATCTGCCCATTGCTGGGGTAACTGCTGGTGGTTGTTGCAGCAGCTGGTTTGACTGCAGCTGGCGCTTCCTGTTGCCTGACTTCCTGCCTGAGAGAAAGTTTGGATGCTGCCTTGGTTATACCTGCCAAGAGAAGAGAATAAATGGTCAACTACAGCCATATGGATTCTGGAGGGAGCTGAGGCTCAGGAGCACTCTAAGCCAGTCATCCACTTTATGGAGCAGGCTTTTAGCAAACAGGAGGAAATGGGTCAAACCATCCACCATGTGGACTGATGTTTACCAGTGTTTCCCCTCCGATTATAATGGGGGTGCACCCATTGCCGGTCTAGATAATTTTATTATCTATGTAATACCAGATTACAGCAGAAGTAATTAAGTGTTCCTTTCTCATTGATCAGATCTATACCTTATAATTCTATTTATTAGACTTAAAAGCCTTATGTTCTTTATCGATTCACATGACAGGATGTCGTTTCTGTCTCTACATGGTCCCATGTTTCCCATTCTCCTATACTTACTATATCACATGTAAAACAGATCACCCTGAAGCTCCTGGAGCCCCTGCCTTTCTGAGATCAAAACCTGGTTCACCTCTAACTTCTACAAACTCAACAGTGAAAAATCAGAACTCCTTCTTGTCTGCACCAAACCGACCTTATCCAAAGCTAACAGTTTATCTGTCTCCACAGACAGCTCCACAGTGTCCCCCTCTCCCTAGGTGAAGAGTCTGGGTGTCGTCCTCAACAGCTCATGTTCTTTTTACTCTTCTATCAATAACAAAGCCCGGACTGCAAGTTTCCATCTGTTACATTAATCGTCTCCGTCCCTCTCCTACCCCTCACTCTACTGCTGTCCTGGTCCACGGCCTCATCACCTCCCTTGATTACTGTAAATTGCTCCTTTTTAGTGTCCCCCATGAGCTCCATAATCATCAAATAAGCTTTTAAGATTTCAAATAATATTACACTACTACTATTATTAGTATTACTGTTGAAGCTAAAACCCCTTAACAAGCTCCTGGAGCCACTAAATCTTGTGAAGCCCCTAAAGCCTCTTAAGCTCCAGTCTACAGCCACTGAAGACTGTGAACCTCCCAAAGCCCCTGTACCTCCTGAAGCCCCTAAAACTCCTGGAGCCCCTGGAGCACCCGAAGCCCCTGGAGCTCTGGAAGGCCTTGAAGCCCTAATGCTTCTAAAACCTCCTGGAACCCCTGGAGCCTCTGGAGCTACTCAAGACCTTAAAGCTCCTCAACACCTGTAGCCCCTAAACTATTCAAGACCCTGAATACCTGAAGCCCTTAAGCCTCCTGACGCCTGTAAAGCTCCTAAAGCTCTTGAAGCTTCTGAAGCCCCTGAAGTCCCTAAAGGTCCTGAAGCTCCTGGAGCTCTTTAAACCCTGAAGACTCCGGAGCCTCTCAAGCCTCTGAAACCCCTCCAGCACCTGAAGCTTCAAGGGCCCCTGAAGCTCCAGGAACCACCAAAACTGATAGAGCCTCCGAAGCGTTTGGAGCTTCTAAAGCCTCTGAAGCCCCTGAAGCCCCTGTAGCCCCTGAAGCCCCTGAAGCCCCTGGAGCCCCTGGAGCCCCTGGAGCCCCTGGAGCCCCTGGAGCCCCTGAAGCACATAAAGCCCCTGGAGCTTTGGAGCCCCTGTATCTCCTGAAGCCCCTAAAACTCCTAAAGCCCTTGGAGCACCCGAAGCCCCTGGAGCTCTGGAAGGTCTTGAAGCCCTAACGCTTCTAAAACCTCCTGGAACCCCTGGAGCCTCTGGAGCTACTCAAGACATAGAAGCTCCCCAACACCTGTAGCCCCTAAACTATTCAAGACCCTTAAGCTCCTAAACACCTGTATGCGCTGAAGTTCTTAAAGCGTCTGTTCCTCCAAAAGCCCCTAAAGCTACCAAAGACCCTTTAAGCCCCTGAAGCACCTGAAGCCTTTAAGCCTCCTGACGCCTGCAAAGCTTCTAAAGCTCCTAAAGCTCCTAAAGCTCTTGAAGCTTCTGAAGCCCCTGAAGTCCCTAAAGGTCCTAAAGCTCCTGAAGCTCCTGAAGCTCCTTGAGCTCTTTAAACCCTGAAGACCCTGGAGCCTCTAAAGCCTCTGAAACCCCTGAAACCCCTAAAGCTACTGAAAGCCCTCCAGTACCTGAAGCTTCAAGGGCCCCTGAAGCTCCTGGAACCACCAAAGCTGATAGAGCCACTGAAGTGTTTAGAGCTTCTGAAGCCTCTGAAGCCTCTGAAGCCCTTAAGCCTCCTGAAGCCCTGTAAAGCTTCTAAAGCTCTTGAAGCTCCTGAAGCCCCTGAAGTCCCTAAAGGTCCTGAAGCTCATTGAGCTCTTTAAACCCTGAAGACCCTGAAGCCCCTAAAGCCTCTGAAACCCCTGAAACCCCTAAAGCTACTGAAAGCCCTCCAGTACCTGAAGCTTCAAGGGCCCCTGAAGCTCCTGGAACCACCAAAGCTGATAGAGCCTCCGAAGCGTTTAGAGCTTCTAAAGCCTCTGAAGCCTCTGGAACTCCTGGAGCCCCTGTAGCTTTTTGCAGCTCCTGTTTAGTGTGTCAGTCAGACTGAGGGTCTTACCTGCTGTCAGGGACTCGGCAGTTGGAGGTTTGTTCTCTTTGGCAGCAGGAGCCACGCTGGCTGGAGATTTACTGCTGAAGAAGGACTTCTTCTCAGCTTTGGGTGAAGGACTGGGACTGGCACCTGGACTCTGAGAGGGGGACTGTGTGGGGGTTGTGCCTTTCCTGTAGAAATGAGGGCTTCCTGAGGGAGATTTGTCCTTTTTCTCCTCCAAAACCTCCTTCACCTCCACTGGCTCGTTGTACTTCTGTCGAATGTAGTCAGGGCCTGGAAACACAGAAAAGGTGACTGCAGCATGCTGGCTTAAGGAGTCAAGAGCCAACACCAGGACAGGTACTCAGACTCTGTTTTTCATCACTGAGCCTGTCATACCTTTATCTGCAGTCTGTCTGTTTGGCTTTGACTGGCATGGTTCTGCTGACACACCCAGGAAGTGATTTACCTGACAGACATGCTCTGCAGGTGAGCAGACAGAGGCGGGGACCTACATGCCCCTCTTCCTCCTTTTCTGCACACAGCCTTTGGGGGAAACTCCAGAAACTGCAGTTTTTAACACTCCCGCAGGGGTCTCACATCCGAAGACTGCTTGAGCTCTGGCTGACTTTTGTTCAAATGGCCTACAAGGAGCTGGCTTCACAGGAAGTGAGTGAGGAGGTTGGATCTTCTACTAAACTGTCACTCGATTACAGCTATGGCAATGCACATCAACGAACGGCATTATCTGGCCCACCAGAATGCTACTGAAAAACACCCTGGTGAGGAGAAGGAGCTATGATACAACATTCTTTCATTGTCTAAATGCGCCCTCTGAACGATATCCACAGCCCGTCTTCAGTCAAAAATAACCACAGACTGGCAGCATGCAGAGATGCTCTTGTCCTCTCCAGTCCAGAGGGTGTTGTGTTAACTCCTCTTTATGGTAGTAAAGAGATTTCGGATGTTTCTCTGACTGAAGGGCCTCTGACTCTTTGGAGCTTCCATGCTTTGTGTTGTGGTCACCCATTATATTATAATCTTTAGTGGCAGAGACAGTTTGGTTTGAGGCTCACAGGTACAGCATTTCTATAAGCTGGCTCTACAAACACACACTGTAGCATCCTGCAAAAGAGACTTTAGCCCTGTTTCCACCAAGCAGTCCGGCGTGAAAGCTGGATATGGATAGCTGCATCAGTAACATAATATTGTGCAGGCATAGCAGTGTGCCACAGTGTACCCCGCTAACAAAACCAACAAAAAAGAAAATGGTGACACAGTAAACAAAGAGCAACGATGAAGACATCCAGTAGTTCTTCTTCTTTGTGATTGTCATGTGTCTCTTTGTTACAAAGAACAATCAAGCTTTGTTTCAGAGAAGGCTGTGAGCCGCTGTCACACAGGAAGTGAGCATTCTTTCAACCAATCAACAGACTGCAGTGTTTCTAGCTCCACCTTCTGGGGGTCGGATCGGTCTTGTCTGGCACCCCTACGGAGGGGTCCAAAAAAGTGGATTGGCTTGTCTCTGATACTTGGGGTCTGTCCTGAGATTAGTCAGTGGAAATGCTGTAAAATGTGTGCTGTGCTGAGATGAATCGAACTGAACCGCTAGGTGGAAACAGGGCTATTGAGACTGAATCTGGGTTTGATGTTGCAGGTTTATTGAGGACTGTACACAGGGTACTGCGAGCTGTAACCCAACATCAAAATCGATAAACCTGGTATAGCTCCTGCCCAAACCTAAACAGTCAGTGGTCAGTCTGTCTGCTGTGTCTCTTGACGATCAAACGATTCTGATACCTTCTAAACCACTGAGTTAGAAAACAATCCTCCTCCGTACAGTGTGTGCTGATAGTGAAACCAGTGTTTCAGACCCAAGCTGAACAAGGCTGTAAATATGCTTTAAATGCTGTAGAGTCTGTTTTTTTGTCTTGGTGTGTACGGGGTTGCTGGTCTTTCTGCAGCAAGCCTCAAGCCGATTCTCAATAACCAACTCCTCTCAGCACTTCTGCATAGGTCCACTTTTTCTTAACTGGATGTTGCCCCTTGATGAAGGACAGGAGTTTGAAGGGAATCAGTTTGAGTTGCTCAATCTGGAAGCCTATCACTCTCCAATGTTTACAGTTTTTCTGGATCCGCCTGACTGTACTGTTCAAGATAATGCTTTGTAAATATATGACATAACCGTGTTATTTATGTTGTTTGTTGTTGTTTTTTGTTGTCATTACCTGGCTGATGGAAGGAGGGGGACAGCTCCCTGGCAACAGCTCTGGCAATATCTGAGTCCTGATTGGCCGACTGTGCAGCCTGGTCTGCAGCATCGCCTTTGGCCCGGGCATGTGACGTCCTGCAAGCGCACACACACACACACACACACACACACACACACACACACACACACACACACACACACACACACACACACACACACACACACACACACACACACACACACAGTGAGTAAGTAAAATCGTACACTTATTAAGAATAAGCTGTTGGTAAAACCCAATCAACCTGCAGAATCTCCCTTTAATTTTGAGCCCTCTACTGTCAGACTAACTGACAGACTAACACACTGTCAGAATTATGGACTGATTAACTGTCATACTGAAAGACAAACAAACTGACAGACTAACTGACAGATAGACTGACAGACTAAGTGACAGATTAACTGTCATGTTTACTGATAGATTAACTGTCAGATAAACTGTGATATTACTGACAGACTAAGTAAAAGACAAACTTACTGACAGATTAACTGTCATACTAACTGTCAGACTAACTAAAAGACAGACTGACTGACAGATTAACCGACAGATTTGCAGGCATATTTACTGTCACACTAACTGAGAGACTGTTAGACTAACTGGCATACACACTGACAGACTAACTGAAAGACAGATTTACTGACAGATTGACTGTCGTACTAACGGACAGACCAACTCACAGACCAACTGACGGACTAATTGACAGACTGACTGACAGGCTGACTGACAGTTTAACTGACAGATTAACTGACAGACTGATTGACAGATTTACTGTCATAGTAACTGACAGACTAACAGAAAGAGGCAGGTTTATCCAGAGCGTTCAGCAGGTGATCCAACCTGGAAGCAGACAGGCTAAAGTAACAGAAGACCAAACCAGGTGGGCCTCCTGTCAGCTAAGAACAAGAAACTGAGGCTACAATCCACATGGGCTCCAGACCATTACTCCAAACAGAGGTGTTGCCAATTCATGCTGTGTTATTGATGACGTGACTTCAATACATTTTATTTTTTCAGCGGGTCATTACTTTGTGTGGCTCATTTGTTGGCCATGGACACCAAACTGGTTTTGTCTTCAGTGATATTTTTACTATTTTTCTCCTGTGGTTGTCTGGAGATCCTACATGTAACCATGGCTGCATTTTTTACATGTGAACTCAGCTGTTAGCAGCCTTTAGCATGTCAATGCTAACTGGTGCAAGGCCTGATGTTTGAGGTTTGAGGTGAGGACGATGTGCTGGTTCTCAGGTGTGAGCTAAGAAGTGAAGACGTCAGCCTGTCCTTCCATCCATCGTGATTGGGAATGTAAAATCTATTGCAAGTAATATGGACAAGCTAGCTGTGCTAACCCAGCAACAGAGGGAATACCAGACACCAACGCCACATTGGAGCAGCTTCGCCTGCTGTGAGCAGACAGGATCCAGGAGACAGAGACTGAACAGACTGCTGGGGAGGCTCAGTCCTGGACCCTGTGGAGGTGGAGACTGGCTGACTGGACAATGATGGACAAGCTGACATCATTTATTTTCTTATGGACCTTTTTACACTGTCTATGCATTTTACTTTTGTTTTCTTGATTGCTGCTGTGACTCCTCCTGAATTTCCCCTCGGGGATAAATAAAGTCTCTTCTCTTCTCTCTTGTATTCTATTCTATTCTATTGTACTCATTCATTCATTTGCCCATTCATTCAGTCAGTTTGTTAAACTGTGCGAGCTGTTGAGTCTTAAGGCATCATATTCAGAAGCTCTAAGGGAACAGAAGAGGGGAGGAGATGAGAAGAGGAGACATGGAAAGGAGAAGCTCATGGCTTTGTCAGAAAGTCCATCCAGCCCCCAAAGTCCAGGTCTTAGCCCCTGGTCTTCCCAGATCCCAGAAACGCCCCTGGTCCAGATACTCCCAGATACTCACTGAAGCTCACTAGCGTTACATTTTTATGCTGATGACACCATCGTGTACTGTTGTGCTGCATCTCTTGCACAAGCTGATGAGCATTTGCAGACTGCCTTTTCTTCAAAATACACTGCAGGAACTGAAACTTGTCTTAAACACAGGTAAGACCGAGCTTATGGTTTTTACCAGATCTAGACCAGGTGTGTTCCAAAATGTTCCTGTGCTGAGTACTGCTGATGGAAAGGAAATTGGGGCTGTACACTCTCACAGATACCTTGGTATATTGATTGATAGCTCCTTAAATTTTAAATCACATGTGCTGTGTCTTGTGAACAAGCTGAGGCTAAAACTGGGTTTTCATTTGAGAAACAAGGACCTCATTATGCTCTGTGTCCAAAACGCTCGGACAGAAATAGGGAAAAAGCCTTTGGGTACTCTGCACCCTCAATTTGGACCGTTGCAGAACGACTTAAAGTTCAAGCAGCTGGTGTCCTTAAAGGATTTTAAATCTAAAATGAAAAACATGAAGGCTGGTTCTATAAAAAGTAAAGATTTTAGTTCGGTCAAATAATTGATTCCTAGAAAGTGATTTTAATCCATAACCTTTTGTTTCAGCTGTTTGTCTCATTTTGCGCTTCCTGTTTGTAACTTAGTGTTTTTGCTGCTGCCTGTCTTGGCCATTGAAAGAGGTTTTTAATCTCAATGAGACCAACCTGGTTAAATAAAGGTTAAAGAAAATCACTCTGGGTTTTTCTTTTCTTTTTTTTTTGTTGTCAGATAGTCCACAGACTGGAAGTAACACCTCACTGTACCGTTACCTTAAGAAGCATGACGACAGCTTTGGTAGAAACCTGTGGAGAAGATTTACCCGGGCAGGGAAACTGAAGCAACATGTCATCAACCACAACTTTTCAAAGTCAGAGGCTCTGAGACTTATCTCCACATACTAGCCAGCAACAGCAGTCATCCCTCAGCTGCTGACTCCATTCCTGCACCGGGTCTGAACCAGACCCATGCTCACCACTATGATGCTGATGTAACCAGGGTCCTGCTGTCTGTAACACCTACAGACAGACACCTGTCCTGCCTGATGGAGAACCCATCCAGAATGTTAGAAAAATGTTTTTGTGGGTCTTTGACACCCAGCACCCTGATGGACACATGTTCCCTATGCTCTGTATCAGCAGCCCAAAGAGTTTAATATAAACCATACATCTGATCAGTATGTATTGAAACCCCTGCAGGGAGGGAGACAGGGTGTTGATGCGCGGCCAACCAGAACGGCATGCTGCATGGATATAAATGATTGAGGAGTTGTTTGACTTTTACCTGGGGGAATTCAGAGTCCCATCTTTCTCTGTAACTCCCTCTATTCCACCAACTGAACCCTCCTTTCAGCATAAATCTATCCGTTGACAAGCAGAGCAACATAACAAACCTGCAACGAGGTACGCTCTGACAAGCAGGAGTGGGTCCAGACTTTTTAGACTGGGGTGCCCAGGGCACTGGCTTACATAGGGAGGCATGAATTATGCGATCCCACACTCAAATAAATAGCTTTTGTTGTAGCTCATTTATCAAAAACCAATACAGACTAAAACAAAGCGTTTTTAAAAAAAACTAGTGCTGGGCAAGTTAACGCGTTATTTTCGCGTTAACCTGTCAATCTATTAACGCCGTTGAATATTTTATCGCACATTAGTGCATGTTGCTCACGTGCTTTTATTTTGCAAATGTCTGTTGCTGACCACGGTGCAACCGGAAGTGAAATTGGTGGAAAACACGATGAGTAACCAAAACAAGCATGGAGAAGAGGGGCAATGCCACGGAACTTAAAGGCGCTCGCAAGAGTATCAGTCCGGGCGCACGGCGTGCCAGATATAAACAAACGCAGGTAGTCTGCCAGGACGAAGAGACACGATGAGAACTAGAGCCTTATTTAGCTTATTTTAAATTCTCTTAATAAAGCGTGAATGCAGACCGATATCAGAGTTTTTCGGTGGGAGTCAGTTTATTTGTGTTTTTGGTCAAGTAAAATATGGCCCCGTCTGAGAGCAGAGGAAACCGGCAGAGGAGCAGGGAGGGGGTGTTTGGTGTGTGTGCTCTGGGCTTCTGCTGCACAAAACCACTGCTGTAGGGGTAATTTCTGCCCTAAACCTTGTGAGAGGACCCAACTTGTTCCATCCTGGAGTATCACTTTAATGCCCTGACAGTGGCAATAAGCTTTAATTTTGTATTTACATTTTGTAAATTTGATTTGCACTGAATATGTGATTAAACTATTACTGTATAACAAGTACTGATTTAGTGTTTGCATGACTGATGTTATGGCACTTTCACAATGCGATTAATTATGATTAATCAGGAAAATCATGCGATTAATTACAATTAAAAGTTTTAATCGTTGCCCAGCCCTAAAAAAACATTTTAGTTATTTATTTAGTTTCATCAAAAGGTGCAAATTTACAACTACCAATAATCTCCGCATGTTCCTTTATATTAAAAAAAGACATGTGTCCCAATGGTTTTTAAAGTGTCAGGCGCATGTATATGGTACCCATAGTGATAAAAAAAACAGAGTTTATCCACTGTCTTAAAACTATGGACCTCAGGTATGTGCTGCCTAGCCATAGTTATTTTACTAACTTGCATTCGCTCATCCGTACAGTACTCGTGAGAAAATCAGCTGAGAGCTGGAGGGGGAGCTGTTTTATTCCGCAATGACAGACGTGATCCAAACGAACCATGACACTAGAGATAATGAAAATGTTTTTGGAAATGGTGCAGCTTTCAATGTGAGTAAAAGTGTGTACAAAGTGCAGCTTTTAAAACCAAAGAACAGCTGAAACTTCAGTTCCAGGAGTGAAACAGGGGTTACTTTTGTGAAGTTTTACCTTGAGATGGCGATCTCCACTTTGGTTTTGGCGATGGCTGCAGCTCTCACAGCCCCCTCGATGGCTCGGTCCACCTTCTGTTTGGTCTTGGTGTTTTTCAGCGGGATCAGCTGCTTCCTGATACCCCGAGCCAGCACGTTGTTCTTGTACTTCCCTTCTTCTTTAGTGCCGTCAGGAAAGATCGTGCACCCGTAGCCATGGCGCTTATTGTTCAACCACTCGCCTTCGTACTTCATCCCATTGGACCGCTCTGACACACCAAATCCGCAGCGCTTGTCGTTTTTCCACTCACCCATGTAGGACTCGGTGGTGGTGGCGTCCACGTTGTCCTCTAAAGGCAGGAAGTCATCGCCCGTGTCTCCCTCTCCAAAGCTGATGGTGGAGTTCGCGTCGCTGGAGCTGATGCGGCTCATGGTGGTGTCGCTGTGTGCTGAGCTGCGTTTACTGGAAATTGAAGAGCGGGAGTCTGATTTGCGCAGTCGCTGGAGACTACCAAAGAGAGAGCCACGGCGAAAAAGACCCTTCTTCTTCTCTGAGCCCTCCCCATCCGAGTGGAAGTTGAGAACAAAGCCTCCTCGTGTTCCAGCCGGGCTGTCGGACAGGCTGTCACGCAGCACGGTGCCGTTACTCTGCTCACTGCGGAGAGAGGCCAGAGAGGTTCGCAGGGGGGAGCGGACCACTGAGGCCATGCCGTAGGGTACACTCTGACGGACGCCATAACCATGACGCATCCCACCAGTCCACTGACCCTGATACGTACCTACAGGAGAGACACAGGGGAAGGGAGGGGGGACAGAGCCAGAAGTGTAAATACAAATCAGTCAGATAGAAACAGAGACTGAAACTACACAGGATTTAGACCATCTACCAATCAGACTGTGGGGCAGTAGCCTGGCTTCAGTCTGACTGGCTTCAGTCTGACTGTAGTCAGGCTATAGCAGACAGTGGGCAGACTGAAGTCAGACTGTAGGCAGACGGTAGTCACACTGTATCATATTAAGTCAGATTGTAAAGAGACTGTATCAGAACATAGTCAGACTGTTATCAGACTGAAGTCAGGCCAAAATACAGACTGATGTTTGGACGTAGTCAGAGTGTACCAGACTGCAGTCAGAGCAAAGCTAACTGAGCTGAACCGCTTGAAGGAAACAGGGCAAAAGAGAGCATGTGTGCTTTCTGCAGACTGGACTCACAAATTCAGTAAATGACACAAAGCATTCACACTGCATTCACAATACCTTAATCTTAAAAGCCATTATTTTGTTCACATCCTAAACATAATCAAAATTGTATATGTAAACAAACTTTTTGAGTCAATTCAAACTAGTGATGTGCGGGATGATACTGAAAGATCGATACGTCCAATACCAGCTGTCTGTGTGCAGGACTTGTGGCAACCAGCAGTCCTTGCTTAAAACCTCAGGTTGTATCACAACCAAGAAGACGAGGCATTTATGATGAGGGGGACAGAGAAGGAGGAGAGCTCAGCGTCAGGGCGGTGCTGCCAGGGCAAGACACACATCTCTGGCTGAGTCTTTCAGTGCTGCAGGCAGACACCATCCAGGTACAGAAGGAGAAAATGTGGAGCTTTAAGAGTTGCTAAGCACTGTTTCTATTGTCGAATTAATAGACATGGTTCTGAAATAACTAACAAAATCAATACATGCTTCAATAAATAACTGCATGAGTTTTTTTTTTTTTGAGTAATAATTTGAGTGTCAAGGAGATAATCTCACATAAGCAAAAAGCCTAGATTAACTCAGGTAAGGTTCCCTAAATAACTGTTCATTTAAAGCGGATCGCAAACAACAGGTATCATTAAATAACACAGAACAATTCCAATAAAACAGTCATGGTAAGTTAAGAAAAATATCTTCTAGAAAACATGAATAAAAATAACATTAAATATATAAAATAGATCCATTATAATTTGCAACCTGTCTAATTTGCTTTAACTGTTGAAAAATAATTCAAAATGTAAATATTGACAAACTTGTGAAATTATTGTGGCATTTATATATTTGTTTAAATAATGTACTGGTAATTTTAATTTAGTGGTATGATTTGAAATGCGCTCATTTTCTCACAAGATTTACCACACATTTCATGTATTCACACTAAGTGTCGGTATCGCCGATACTAGCCTGAATTTCACATAAGATCGGAAAGGAAATCAGTGGTATTGAACATCACTAATTCAAACGCTTGTTCTGACTCTATAGACCTGTCCATAAAACACCAGAACTTAAAAAAATCTGCATGAGCATTAAAGGTAGAGTCTGCAGAATTTTCCTTAAAAAAACAGAACGTTATCTTTTAAAAGAATAATCCTGCTCTATCATCTCCTCTGGACCTCTATACATGTGTGTCAGTGTCTGTGTCTGCCTCAACCCCTTCCTCTGCCTGGACGTTGGTGTTTTGGTTGTTTCAGGACATTTCTGGGCGGGGAGTAGACGTGGCTACCTTAGCTAATTGCAGCGCGCCCAGTGTGCAAGTGACTTTGGGTGCGTCTCAAAGCTCCAAAGTTCCATCCTTCCTTCCTCCACTTGCGTCGTTCTCTTGCGTCTTAGTCCCTCCCACCAGAGATGCAGGGGAGAGACGCGAGGAAATAAAGAGAGGAGAGAGGAACGGAGGAGATTCGTTTTTAGAGCAATGGGACATCCTCTCCTTCGGAGCGTCACATGAAGCGACGAGTTTCAGTGATGACGGCATCAGCTGATCACCTCTGGATCATCTGTCAGTCAGCTCTAACAGCTGTTTGTGCGTCTGGGGATATGCGCTGTAATAACTCTGATCAAACAGAAACAGTAACAGAGCTTTGTCTGCTCCTTTAACCAGTTAAACACACACGTAACCATAAAGAAAACCTGCTCTCTGTTTATTCTGTGTGCTGTTTAGAAGCTCACGGATCACTTTACCAGTAAAATGCGTAATTGTGAGATTATTTATGAATTATTTAGCCTTTATCTAGAGCCCATCTGATGGTGAACTCTGAAGCTTCAGAGTTCACGATCAGATAAAGTGGGTTATATTACTATCAATACGACCCACCTTATTGTGTCTCAGGAAGATATTATTGATCAGTCAGTTTTCTGTATTAATCCTCTGTTATATTGATTTGATGATGGTTGTGTTCAGTGTTTTGTGCTCTAAACTCACAGCGAACCCTTTGATACCAGATTTATGATCAGTTTCTGAACGATCCTCCGTGCCTGTCCTCAGCTCGTCTTTTCTCTCATTAAACTCCGTTGTGTTTGTGAAGTTTCATGTGAAGTCTGAGCTGCTGCAGCGTCCAATCAGAGAGTGATATTCTATATGGGGGCGTGTCGGTCAGTGAAAAGACTTCCTCAAAGCCAGCTCTCGTGTCTCCTCGATCATAGCTCCTCCGATCAGTCTCCTCCATCCTCTCTCCTCTCTCCTCTCTCCTCTGAGCGCAATTATCGCTTTGGGACAATCTTCAAAATGGCGACTGGGAAAGTACTTCCGGTGTCATGGAGGAGATAGGACGGAGGAAGCACGAAGTTAACGCATTGAGACGCACCCTATGTGTGTAGATGATACTGAGTGGAAGAAGCTACCTCAAGTGGGTATGATAGTGGATGTAGCACGGAGAAAGAAAAACACAACCAAAGAGAAAGAAAACACAGAAAAGAGAAAGCTTTTCCCCAAAGAACGGTGAGGCTTGGCTTGACTTTCACTCATTTTTAGGAATTTGAGAGCAGCACAGGACAAAGAGCAACATGAGTTAGCTTTCTGCTAAGAGGTATTTGTCAAATACCTGTGACTGGCCTGGGCTAACATGCCAAGTCAGGTGCATGGCTGTCAAGTCTCTCCCACGTAGAAATGTGATGCTACAGGTGGTTGATGGGCTAGAGGGTGTGTTCATGTAATCACGGTTGGAGGCAGTGGGTGTGTGCTGCTGCTGGCACTGAGCCAAGGCCAATGTTTGAGCCTTAAATTCATTTTTGGGCCCTTAGCCTGTGTTTTAGCCTTTTAACTGTTTTAAGGCCTCAACCCTGTGTTAAACCTTCAACCCATGTTTAAGCCTTTACCCCCATGTTTAAGCCTTTAGCACTGTTTCAGCTTTTAAACTGTGTTTTAGCCTTTAGCCTGTGTCTTAGCCATTAGTTTGTGTTAAAGCCTTTAGACTATGTTCTGGATTCTAGCAAATGTTTGAGCATGTAGTCTGTGTTTTAGCCTTTAGCCTGTGTTTTAGCCATAAGTTTGTGTTTAAGCCTTCAGCCTGTGTTTTGGATTTCAGCTCATGTTTTATAGTGCGTTCCATTTGGACTCGGAAGTTGTAATGTCTGAGTTCCAAGTGGGAAAGCCCAACTGGAACGCCCCCAGAGGTCAGATTTTCGAACTTGTAAGTTGGAGTATCCACAACACTCCCAAGTTCCCAGCAGGAAAGTCTGAGATCAGGGGTAAAAAGTAATTAAGCTCCTGTTTTATTCTGTTTATTTTATCATTTCTGTATAGTGTTTGTCACAATAAATCAAACGTGTCTATAGTATTATTCAATGTTTATATACAGAAACACTGCTGTTAAGGCAAGTTTTTCCAACTTGGCAAGTGGAATGCTTAAATTGGTGATGACGTCATTCCCACTCCTGACTTCCCAATTCTGAGTACATATGGAACGCAGCATTAGCCTTGATCCCGTGTTTTAGCCATTAGTTAGATTTAACCCTTTAACCTGTGTTTTAAGCCAAGGTGTTAGCTTTTAACCTGTGTTTTAGCCTTAAATCTATATTTAAGCCTCTGGCCTGTGATTTAGATTGAAGCCCATGTTATAGTCCTTACTATGTGTTTTAGCCCTAAACTTGTGTTTAAGCTTTTGGCCTATGTTCTGGATTTAGCCCATACTTTTCCTTAAGCCTGTGTTTTTGCCTGTAGCCTTTGTATTAGCCTTTAGCTGGTGTTTTTGCCCTAATATTGTGTTTTAGCCTTTAGTTTGTGTTTTAGCCTTCCGCTTGTGCTCTATCTCTTTCCTAGGCTCCAGTGTCCACCATCACTACAAAATTAATCACAGAAATCGTTTTCAGCAGAGAAAAACACAGATCTCTCTTCTTCCTCGGTTCATTCATGCAGTCTGACCTACAGAGGTTGCTGGTATTAAGAGGTTTCTTTCCCCTCCAGAAACTTAGAGAATGTTGTCAGCTGTAAATGTTCTGTTGTCACAGTCTGAGTGTGTGATATGAGAAATTTCCATGGGATGGGGGAATTGGTTCTGTGTACAGAGGCTCTTAATTTGGGCTTGAGCCAGTTTGAGCTATTTTAACACTTCCATGTGGTGGTGACACATTCCTCGTCTCAGAGAGTAACTTGAGTTCTCACAGTTTCCTCCTGCCTTGTTTTCCCCTCCCCACAGCGCCCTTCTGTGTGAAATCAGCCTGTCCTGAAGCGTGACATCAGCAGACCGCAGACTGAAAAGCTGCTGTTCGTGTGACATGTTGCGTATCTTTAACTTCTCCTGGAATCAAAGGAGAAACCTTTTCCCTCTTTTTGTAACCTCATTGAAACAACACATCATGTTATGAAGCTCAGCAGCTCAGCAGCCAGCAGAGGTGTACCCAACCTCAGCGTGACACCTGTGAGCTGCAGTCTGCAGGTGATCTGACAGCTCGGACATATTTGGACACATTAGTGAATGTGAGAGCAGCAGTGGTGATAAAACAGTTAGCTTTGTGGCCTGGTTAGGAGCCCTGATGCCATCAGCAGGAGAATGTGAGAATGTGCTATTTTAAAAGATGGAAGTAACTTGAGATACTGGGAAGTCTGCAGGACGTCCAAACTTAACTCCAGCAGAGATCTTGCTATGTGCAGTGAACCGTCCCCTTTCGGGAAACACACTGCCTGCAGAGTGCAAATCCACCAGCAACCAGGAGCACAGGGCTGCACCCAACACTCTCTGCACCATATCACCATATGATCTAACAATCATATTTGTTTTACTGTTACTTTACATCTATCAGTCCTCAGAAAAGAAGACTAACATTTGACTGCCCAATGGTCCTGAACACACAGACTCTCTGTTCACCAACAGAAATAATCAGTCTGAAAAGACTGAAAGCTAAAGACAGGAAAATACAAACACACACACACACACACACACACACACACACACACACACACACACACACACACACACACACACACACACACACACACACACACACACACACACACACCGGCCACTTTATTGGATACACCTGTCCAACTGCTT
Source organism: Halichoeres trimaculatus (assembly GCF_033239565.1). Lineage (NCBI taxonomy): Eukaryota > Metazoa > Chordata > Actinopteri > Labriformes > Labridae > Halichoeres > Halichoeres trimaculatus. The sequence goes on from NW_027437193.1 coordinate 33,462,250, forward strand.
GTTAACGCAGATTTCTAATCAGCCAATCACATGGCAGCAACTCAATGCATTTAGGCATGTAGACATGGTCAAGACAATCTGCTGCAGGTCAAAGCAAGCATCAGAATGAGGAAGAAAGGTGATTTAAGGGACTTTGAATGTGGTATGGTTGTTGGTGCCAGACGGACTGGTCTGAGTATTTCAGAAACTGCTGATCTACTGGGATTTTAACCAGCAACCATCTCTAGGGTTTACAGAGAATGGTCCCAAAAAGAGAAAATATCCAGTGAGCGGCAGTTCTGTGGGCCAAAATGCCTTGTTGATGCCAGAGGTCAGAGGAGTATAGCCAGACTAGTTGGAGCTGATAGAAAGGCAACAGTAACTCAAATAACCACTGGTTACAACCGAGGTCTGCAGAAGAGCATCTCTGAACACACAACACGTCCAACCTTGAGGCAGATGGGCTACAGCAGCAGAAGACCACACCAGGTGACCCTCCTGTCAGCTAAGAACAGGAAACTGAGGCGACAATTCACACAGCAACACCAAAACTGGACAATAGAAGATTGGAAAAACGTGCCTGGTCTGATGAGTCTGGATTTCTGCTCCACATTCAGATGGTAGGGTCAGAATTTGGCCTCAACAACATGAAAGCATGGACCCATCCTGCCTTGTATCAACGGTTCAGGCTGCTGCTGGTGTAATGGTGTGGGGGATATTTTCTTGGCTCACTTTGGGCCCCTTAGTACCAACTGAGCATGGTTTAAAGTCCACAGCCTACCTAAGTATTGTTGCTGACCATGTCCATCCCTTTATGAGCACAGTGTACCCATCTTCTGATGGCTACTTCCAGCAGACAGGAATGTTTTCAGTACCTTGTTGAATCTATGCCACCAAGGATTAAGGCAGTTCTATATGATGATTCTTACTATATATATATATATATATATATATATATATATATATATATATATATATATATATATATATATATATATATATATATATATATATATATGTGTGTGTATATATATATATATATATATATATATATATATAATGCTAATGCTATAACATTAGCTTGATGTCATGTTTCAAACCCTATCCCTATGTAAGTGTTCTGAGAAATACCTCGGCGTGTTGTATCCAGTAAAAAGTTGACTTGAACAAAGGAAACTTATAGCAGTCTTAACACATTAACAGTTTTTGTTTGTTTTGTTTTGATCAGTTTTAATCATGTAACCTCATGTAAACCTGGAGAATGAAGCAGTTTGACATTTGAAACATAGCTAAAGCTGGTGCCAACTCCTTAAAAAGGAAAGTCTGTACTGTACTACAATCTTGTAATTTGCATAATAAGCTGTTAGCATGTTACTGTCCCGGATGCTGTAGGAGAGAGAAATAACAGAAGAGATGCAGAGAGCAGGTAAAAATACAGTAAATAAGTTCAGAGCAACAAATGAACTGTCTTTGATCCATTCTTGTTTTAATGTCCAAATATCAGCCCTCCTCCTTCATTTGGGCCTGGGACAGGCTGAAGTGACCCAGATAAACATACCGTTACATGCAGTTGTCTGCTCCGGCAGGAGGATACTGCTGCCGGTGAGGAGGACTTGTTTGTCAGTCTGTGTTTTGGAAAGGGGGGGGGGGGCTCACAACAGCACCTGCTGCTCATTGGGGAAAGGAAGATCAAAACATGCTTTAAACTCCAGAGAACTTGTGGCTTTAAAAAAAAGGTCACCAGAGGAATCTGAAAAGTCATCAGAGTGACAAAGTCTTTAAGTTGTCAGCTCTCAGCCGTGGTTTTATCCACCACGTTCGTCTTGCCGTCATCTGAGCTCACACTGAATCCAAAGTGCATCATGGCAGCAGAACAACACAACGCCACAGTCACACCCTCTAACTCTGTCTTTTTTACACACCACACACTGTCAGGAAAACCCAAGGGTTCAGATTTTTGTCAAACACGCTTCCACCCCTATAAGACCCCTGCTGTGTGTTCACAGCCATGTAATGCTTTACACCTTCACAATGAACCTGAATGGAAAACGTATCATAGCTTTACTAGCTTACTGTGGAACAAAGGAATAAGTAAGGGAAGAAAGTGAAGCTGCACACTTTTTAATTTCGTGTTTTAACAAAAAGAAATATGAAAAAATTATGGCTATAACATGTCTCTAGCTTTTTAACTTCATTTATCTCAGCTAGTTTTGATGATGAAGTCATCTGATCTGTTTAAATGCTCTTCTGCACAAGGCCACCTGAACATTTGTGCATGACAACATGCTAAAATCCCAGGCTGTTCCTGAATGCAACATTGGTGAGACAGTGTGAGACTATGGATTTAAATATCACACGAACACGGCTGTGTCATGTTTTTCCCTGTCGCTGAAATGTTTACTCAGACTCAAACTGGATCACAACTCAGCCAGACCTGAACCATCCAAACTGGAAAGTGGGGGACGATCCAGTGGGCTGCCAGGCTGAGCAGAACCCCGGGACAAACGTCTGTATGATTAAATCACCTCACAGGTTACCAGGGCCTGTGCTGAACAGCTCAAGTGAGGCATGATGGGAAGTGTTTGAATGGCAGTATGTACTGTGGATAACTATGGTGTCATAACGCTGTCAAAATTCAAGAGCAAACATGAGAGCCACGCGCACAGCTGCAGAAGAGCTGTCACCTCTATAAAAATAATAACAATAAAAATGGCGCTATAGATAACAGAGATAAACCTGTCTTCCCCCTTCTTCCCACAGCTTTTTGGACTCTCTTTCTCTCCGTAGATATTTTTCTGGCCTTACAAAGCCCAGAAACAGCTGAGCAGCCTTTCCTCTGTGGGGGAACTACAGTGTGTGTTGTTTCAAGAAGTTATCGATTTTTGGATTTTTAATGGTCCATCAACACTCGTCCATAACATAATCCTGATTAATCAATAATCCATGTTTTCACCAGCCCGTATCAAGCCTTTACAAACAGCTTGGTCTCTAGAGCTGGTCTCCTTTCAAGTATCAACAAATCCATCTGCATGAAAAGCCGATCCAAATCAGCCAAGGCTGAACACCCTCCGTGCTAACAGGCTAACAGGCTAACACGCTCAGGCCTGACAATCGTCTCCTTCAACAGCATCAGTTCTGAGTCAGAGAATCTTCATGGACTTTTGGGCCTCAGTTAAGACACAAACTGCAAGCTTCTGGCTCCTAGCAGACTGTCCTGGCCCCTAGCGGACTGTCCTGGCCCCTTTAGTGTGCAGTTAGCAGGTTCTCCTGTGGAGCAGGTCGTGAACAGGGAGCACAGAAAAACATCACCTAACAAAACACACCAATTGACAGAAGTGATCCTAAACCAAAATCAGGGCAAAGAACAGATAAAACACACCAGCAGGCCTCAGCCAATCAGGTTTCAGCTTCAAAATAAACACTGCAACACACTTGAAAGTAGGGCTGGGGGATATGGCATTCTATCCATATCTTGATATTTTTAGGCCTCGTCACGATATACGATATATATCTCAATATTTTGACTTGGCCTTGGGATGTTGCTCTGATGGGCACAATCGATGCAGAATGGCAACACTTCATATGTGTATTGATATTTATTATTATTATTCATATTAATTTTGTATCCATTAGAAAAAAAAATCAGAATAGGAAAAAGTTTTATTTTTTAAATGTGGAAACCAGAAACATGTGCAGTGATTCATTTTTATAACTTAGAATGCAAATATAAATAGTAATTTTAAAATGCTAATGTACAAATTCAGCAAACAATACCCTTACTTATTTGCATTAAACAGGAAATTGCCAGGTGTTTTTGTACAACTATTTACAAAACTATCAGGTGTCAAAAGATTTGACAGAAAAACTGCCTTGTATCTCCTGATCGCTCTGACACATAAAGTACACTATGTACTATACACACTACAACACACCAACAATATAATCCAAACACGTGAAAAGTTACAAATGGATGACCTGCATGTTGTAACTCCCACAACTTCCCCTCTCTCCTAGCAACTGTATGATTTTTCTGATTGGCTGAGGTGGCACACTTTCCGCCAATATTCCTATTGGCAGAATATTGGAGTGTTTCTCTGTTGTTATTTTAATCTTGTTGGCACTCTGCTCAAAAGCAACTGCTATTATGGTACGGCCAGATGAGATCACAGGGAACAGCCAGGCAGGGCCTGTGGATTACCAGGGAGAGGCAGCAGCCCTTGATTGTGATCTCCAAAGCTTTCACACACTCTCCTGTCATGCTTTTGAAACCACAGCTCATTGTTTTTCAGATGCTCTTTTGGGCTTTCTGTCTTTAAATGAACGGGCTCTCTACTCCGCATACGCACTGTCGCGCTAACACCTGTTCGCCCCTCAGCATTTTTAAAATAGTCCAGTGGCAAGATTCAGGCGTTCACGCAGCGCATTACAGGCGATTCGCACGAATAAATTCGCGAGTTTGCGTTTGGTGTAGCCGCATCATTACAGTTTCATCCTGCACCAAACGCCTGACAGCACTCAGGAAACAGGTTTTTGACAGTCTTTAACAGAAAACTTTCGATGCTAGTAGTCTAAAACACTGAATCCAAACCATCTCCAAATTATTGAGCTATCATTTATCTTTGACTAACTTTTCTTCAGCTACTGATTCCGTCTCTGTTGTCGGTGAGTGGTGGGAGGGGGAGGAGGAGGGGTGTTTGTCACGTCACAGTGCTGGGGAGGGGGAGCAGAGACGTTATATGTGAGAAACACGGACACAGAGAAAGGGAGAGGAGAAATAGGAGTGAACTTGCGGACCACATGAAGAAATGAACTGCTAAATGGCACGCAAAATCAACTTTATCGATACAAATGATAGAGCTATTTTTATTTGCGTAGAAGAAACATATCAATATAATTAAAACATTGATATATCGCCCAGCCCTACTTAAAAGGAGGAACAACATAGGGCCTGTGGACTGACGGAGGGACCGAGAGACAGAGACAGAGAAATGGCTCAGAAATCCCCCCTCAGTGTGTGTGGGAGGTTATCAAACGTCCAACCGCAGCAGTATGTGATGGTTTTAAACCTGGGCGTTTAAGAGACAAAGAGAAATAGAGAGACTTCCCCTTAGGTCTTTAGAAAGGGGTGCACAGGACGAGAGCTGCCACTAACCATTATTTTCAATGTCGACTCATCTATCGATTTTTTTTCAATAAGTCAATTAATCACAATTATTTTGTGTTAAAATGTGCAGACCTTTAAAATTCAACCTATGTGTTGCATTTACACTGCATTTAACCAGAGTTAGGTTCTCACCTCTGATTGGTCAGCCCTGTGTCATGATTGTTTGTTTGTCTTTATTTCATCCATGATGACATAAAAATTTAAGTAAAATACAAAAAAATAAAATAAAACCTCAAAATAAATGAATCAGGTAACAGGGAGATGAAGTTGTTGTTCCCAGTGTTGGCTGGAGAGACCACTTATCAGTGACTTTGGGCTTGTTTTTCTGATGTTTGGTTGCTTGTTGGGGCTTGCTTTGCTCTGTACGATCCTGCCTGACTCTCTCCCAGCTCTCCATGACAACACATTTGTTTGGTTTGTTTCCACCATAGACTGTATAAAACATGGACGTAGTCTCGCTGACGTCACCCGTCTGTTTCTGAAACGGAAAATGAAGCACATCGGCTAAAGCAGCCATATTGGTAGTGGCAAGGGCTTTGCCTACAGCCATAGGGTGCCTGTCAGTCACGTGACCCTCAGCTGTGCCTCTTATTGGGGGAGCTCAGGATCTTAATACCCTCTGAATGGCCGAGTGAGAAAAAAATTCACCCCTCGTACAGTGAATGCCAGTAGTAAAATTAGCGACTCAGACAGGAGACGTTTTTTGAACCAGGCTGTAAATAGGTTAAGTTCTGCTTTGAAAATGGCTTTTTTTGGCTTGGTGTGTTTGTGACTTCCGCTACTTCCAGAGCAAGCCTCAAGCGAACACTCCAGAAACAGCAGATTTTAGCACTTCCGCATTGTCTCATATTCCCAGACCGGAGGTTGCCGCTTGGTTTCTCTACATGCACCACTTCCACTTTGATCATGCGCACTCCGCTCCTCCTCCTCCTCCTCCCCGCTTAATGTTACCGGTGCCGTAAGCTCAATCTGAATAATATCCTCACTTTTAAAAAGTTAGGGAAGTTTAGACACTAGTTTGTGACTAAGAAAAAAAAAACTGTCTCTAATGGACAGCAAAGGAGACTCTCTAAATCACACTGTCAGGCAGTACACATCGGGGGCTGTCATGCTGTCCAAGCCGGAGGTGCAGAGCCTCCGTCAGCGCACGGTGCCGCCGGGGCGCAGAGATTTTTCCTCATCTATATTCCTTGTGTATGAACTTAGTGATCTTTTTCCATAAAGTATCTGTTAACGTGGCGCCTCATGCAGTGACCTGAAGTCACAGATAAGCATTTACTGCCTGGTATTTGATTTCACCGTACGACAATAATAAAAACAATAATATGACGCACCGACTGTTAAAATTCATGTCGATGAATTTTTACAGTCACCCCTGTCGATTATGTCGACTAATTGTTGCAGCCCTAATACAGAGCAGGACCCCAGGATCACCTGGGAACAGCTGTAGTCCAGTCTAAAAGAGTGCTTGTGTCTCACTGGTTAAGGCTGAGGTGGTGAGGGGGTGAAGGGGTGAGGTGGTGGTGGATTAATCCAGTCTCAGTAAGGTGCAGAGCAAGGCTAAATATAGAGAGAGGCCTGAGACTGGAGGAGGTCTGGTTTCATGTGACCAGCAGAGCCAGAGTGGATCCACAGCACACTGTCTTACTGTCATACATTCACATAAACAAATGTGTTCAGAGGTATTCACATCTTCATATGTGTTCATACTTTACACTTTTTCATCCATTCATACATAAAACGAGCTGTTCCTCAGAGCAGATGAAATGTGAGCTGTGCCTTACTCTGCTGTCAAACACCAAAGTCTGCGCTCGGTCTGTGGAGGGTCTGAGGTCAGTCCGAAGTCAGTCCATAGTCAGTCTGTAATGGGTCTGAAGTGGGTCTGTTGTCTGAGGACGGTCTGTAGTGGGTCTGAAGCTGGTCTATAGTCAGTCTGCAGTGAGTCTGTTGTCTGAGGACAGTCTGTAGTGGGTCTGAAGCTGGTCTATAGTCAGTCTGCAGTGAGTCTGTTGTCTGAGGACGGTCTGTAGTGGGTCTGAAGCTGGTCTATAGTCAGTCTGCAGTGGGTCTGTTGTCTGAGGACGGTCTGTAGTGGGTCTGAAGCTGGTCTATAGTCAGTCTGCAGTGGGTCTGTAGTCAGTCTGTTGTTTTAGGACGGTCTATAGTCACTCTGTTGTTCTGAAGTCGGTCTGTAGTGGATCTGTAGTCGGTCTGTAGTTGATCTGAAGTCAGTCTGAGGTCCGTCTGTGGTCAGTCTGTAATGGGTCTATAGTCTGTTGTTGATCTGGCTTGGTCAGAGAGGAGGAGCTTCCACACAGCTTAATGTTAATAGTATGTTTTTTCATGAAGAACCTTAAAGGACGTGCATGTCAGTTGCTGTGCAGAGATGGAGACATGCTCCTCTTCCTCTTTCTTAATCTCTGTTCTCCAAACAATCTGTGTTCCACCTCACATTCTCATAAAGCCTCTCTATGATTTGATATTCTTGAAAACACCAGTCTTTGGTCTTTGTTCAGCGTCCCGACGGAGGCCCTTTTTCTCTCATTAAACCCAGGTTTTATCTTTAAATCCTTGTTTTTATTTATGGAGCACTATAGCAGTAAAAAGAAGACAACAAACAAATGCACGCCTTGGAATAGTTTATGTATTCATCATAGTGGGTGATGGTGCTCATGGGAAACGGAGTCCTCATTCAGGAAAAACAGTACAGTGAGAATCTGACCACAGGTGTCACTGCAACCAACGCCAAACAGACAGCCCTCACAAAGTTTTAAAGATGCTACCAAAAGGTGTTTACCATGGACTGTATGCAGAGTGGACAACATGGCGGCACCCGTTATAATTTCCTCATCACAGGCATCGCCACTGTTCTGCCAGAGTCTATGCAGTAAAGAATCTGAGTGGAGCCGTGTGAAAAATAAAAGTTTTTTTTTTTTTTTTCCTTAGGAGAGTCTACTCTCTTATTGTCTCTTCTTTCTTACGTGTTTTACTATTCCAGAAAAAAACTGCACAATAACATCAGTTTCCAGCCATCTTTAAACATGATGTAAAACCCCATATTTAACTTCTCAAAGCTAATAAAAAAAAATATTTTTTCTAAAAAAAAAGAGGACTGGAAGACAATCCAGCCCAATAGCATCTTCATATCCCCATAGCACACGAATGGGAGAAACAATTCTAACAGGTGTTTTATTTTTTAAAGTTTGACCACAGTCCATTTGGAATGTCTGGGGAGACAGATTTTTGACCTACACTGCAGTCAACCACCAGGGGGAGCAGTTTTAGTGGAGACCTCGCTTCAAGCTGAGCAAGAGGACGCCCACCTCTTTTTTAGTCTTTGGTGTTTATAGTACGTGTGGAGGTATGAACTGTAGACCATGAAGTCACCAGTCACAGCTGTCATCAACACAACCACCACCATCAGCAGTCACTGTTTGGATCAGGATGCCATGTAAACAGGAATAACCCTATTTGCTCATGCATGTAAACAGGTTATTCCAAATGTTTCAGAGACCAGATTAATGACCTTTACCCCAATACTGACTGCATGTTCAGTGTTTTCCCTAGGTTTACAGCCTTGGGGGGGCAGTGGTTCTTTTGGTGGTTTTCCCAGCTCTCTGTCTGCTAAACGAAATGAGCTTGTCTCTTTGTGTAAACATGCGCACGTGTTTGTGTCTGTGAACACATAGGAGCGGAAGTTCACGGTGTGTGAAACAGCGCAAGGAGAAATGTGAACCCGACGATGTACAAACGACATCCCGTCATGTCAATTACATAAATAACACAAGGCTATTTATTCCCAAACAAGGTATAGACCTGATTTATGACAGAGGTAACTCTAAATCACTTCTGCTGTGGGGCTGTATGGAAAATAACATTAACTCGACTTCCAGGGGGGACTAGGGCCACCCCCCATTTGAAGGTAGGGGAAACACTGTTGTAAACATAGCCATTGTGATTTAAAGTCGCCCTCTTTTCCACTGAAGAGAGAGTACCATCGTTTAACGAGCAGTGAATATGAGCATCACAAACTAAAGACAGAGCTTCATGACAAACAGCATTTCACAGTTGCAAATGAAGCGGTTTATCGTTGCTTTTCTAAAATGAAAATGAGAATAGAGAGGAGGAGGCTGGTGGTGAGGGAGAGCCAGCAAAAGGTGCCACATCAGACAGTCCTGATGATGAAAAGGAGGGAGACAGCAGCCGAGCAGCAGGGGAAGAAGAAAAGGGCCTGTGGGTGGAGAGGGAGGCCATGCTGTGCGTTTGTTGTTGACAGTGTGGTCCCTCTGTTTCAGCCAACTCTAAACTTCTTACCGGGTCAGAACAGTTTGAACCTGAAACTTTGAAGTTGCACAGAGGCAGTAAGAAACAAGAAAGCCATCATCACCTGAAACACTGAGCCCCTGCCAACAACTCTTCAGCCATTGGCTGAGAGTGATCTCTCCACAGAGATGCTGCTGTTAAGCTCCTGTAAGCACAACACTTATAACAAAAAGACGTGAGCACATGCATGTCTGTCGTTTGCTTTGCTCTTGTTCAAAACATTTTTTTGTCTTCGTTTTATAATATAAAAGAAGTGAACTGTTCTGTCAGCCGCTGCTTGTCGCAGACAAACTTCACATTCAGTTGAATATTCTGCAAGTAACCTTAACCTGACTTACTGTCAGTCCTCATCACTCAAGAAACGTAAACTATGGTATGCTAACGCGACAACTAACCATCAGCATACATGCTCGTGCTGGAGCTCCCAAAAAGGGTGCAACCAAATCCTGAGCTGTTGTGACCGACTGAGGAAGTTGGTACCAGTGAAACCCATGGTATCTGCAGGTTTCAGCAAGTGAATTCAAGAATTCCAACGACTTTTTAATGCCACTTTGAATAAAATATAAGGCTGAAAATGATGCTGTAAGTATAGGCCATGGCCAGAGGGATCCAGCTGTGTTACAATCCAAATGGCCAACCCCCAATAAATTAGCGCTCACCCACAGTCCCAGACTGGCTAGCTAGCATGCAGATAATTTATGTCTCTGGTATTAAAGACAAAAAAAAAGACTGAAAATGTTATATCTAAAAAAAGAAAACAGAGGTGTTTTCTTATTTAGGAATCAAACTGACAGGTTTTTCTTTTTTGAAGCTAAAGATCTGGGGCCTCATTTATAAAACTTGCTTACACACGTGAAAAGTGGCATAAGCCACTTTTCACGCAGTTTGTGATTTATGAAAAAATACTTGGCGAGAAAATGTGCGCACCAGTACGTTAATTTTGACCCTTGCGTACAAAGATTTTGGAGACTGGGTAAGTGGCGGGGCACATGTTGAGGTGGTGAATTGGAGCCCGATTCATCTCATATATTCACTGTCATCATATATCAGACTTATAGACCTGGGTAATCACAAACACCAAGTCTGCAGTCTTTAAGTATGTTCCTTAAGCGAGCCATACTGTATGCACAATGTGCATGTGTCATACTTTCATATTCAAATGATATTGAGTGATGGAAAGCGCTGATTAATTAGTATTGGAACAAGGTGTTTAGCATTTGGTGTAAATACTGAATAAGCATATAAATAGTGCCGTGACACTCGTGCGTAAGGCGCCACAATGGATGCACTGGCACTGCTGGTAGATCACGCAAGTGGTAGGATCAGGGTGGAGAGAGTCTTTAGGGACCACAAAGATTTCCTGGCCCATGATGATGACTGGCTAAAAAGCCAATTTAGATTCCCTCGAGCAGTGCTCTTGGATCTATGTGCTGAACTGGGCCCAATGTTAGAAAGATCCACCCGCCAGATATCCGCCATCCCGGTGCCTTTACAGCTGCTGACCACTCTGGGGTTTCTGGCAACCGGCTCCTTTCAGTGGGAACTAGCCGACAGGAATGTGTTTGATATTATTAAAATAAATAATTTTTCATGTTCTTTCTAAAGCCCATTTTGATCTATATGATACAATTCAGTTAACTTGTCCTTATAGGTCTGGGATATCACAGCCTTCCCTCAGCAACATAATTCAAACCATTTTGGATGGCATTATAAACATGACCAGTCAATTCATCCGGTTTCCTTACACTGTGGGTGAACAGGCCAACATCAAACAGCAATTTGCAGCAATGTCTGGTTTTCCAAATGTAATCGGGTTAATTGACTGCACTCACGTTGCAATAAGGGCACCGAGTGAAAATGAATTCATCTATGTAAACCAAAAAAATTTGCATACAATCAATGTACAAATAATTTGCTCCTCAAATATGGTTTTTACAAATTTAGTGGCACGGTGGCCTGGGTCAACACAGGACTCATTCATTCTGACACACAGCAGTGTAGGGAACAGACTGCAGGCAGGTGCTGCAGGTGATAGCTGGCTCCTCGGTAAGAGCAAACACCACTGCAGAAATTCTGACTATTAAAGCCTGATGTTTCATTACCCTTTTTATACTTTTTATTCTTCAGGTGATAGTGGCTACCCCCTAAGGCGCTGGCTCCTCACCCCTTTCGCCGACCCGCAGAGTGCAGAGGAGGTACGCTTTAATGTGTTGTGTTTTTGTTCAAGTAAAATATGGCCCCGTCTGAGTGCAGAGGAAACCTGCAGTGGAGCAGGGAGGGGGTGTTTGGTGCGAGCGCTCTGGGCTTCTGCTGCACAAAAACACTGCTGTAGGGGTAATTTCTGCCCTAAACCTTGTGATAGGACCCAACTTGTTCCATCCCGGAGTATCACTTTGAACCAGTTCCTGAAGTTGGAGTAAACACAGCAGACTCTAGTCTGGAGGAACACATGGAAAATAGGTACTTTGCAAAAATCCTTTTCAGAATATTAAGTTTAAATACATTTAAAATGCATTACTGTGTTCCCCATGTTGTTGTTACAGTTGGGGCTAATCCTGTTTACTGAACTGTAGATGGATACCTCATGAATTCCCAGGACATATATTTTTATATCATTTATATCTGTGTTTCAGTCGTTAAACTTTAAAGAGTACACTACAGCTAGCTTGTTGAGCTAATATGCCACGTAAGAACTGTGGTGTCTAACAGTCCAACTGTTTCATGTGGAGCAGTGTACTGTGGGTAATGTGCTATATCACCTGTTGTTTTGATGCATATTCCTGACGGAGTGTGTCTGGCTTGTAGGGACCGAAGTCAGCACTTTTATAGGTACCGACCAAATACTGTCTATGGTAAAGAGAATCAATTAACATAAAATCAAATGGTACCATGTTTAAGTACCTAAATGTGTCTTTGTGACTGTGAGGGAGAGGAAGAGTAGATGATTTTCCATGCTGGACATGAACACAGCATTGCAGGTTTATATATTGAGAAATGAATGCTAAATTAAAAAACTCCAAGATTTCATTATTAAAAAAAATAGTATTTATCAGCACATACACACACATAAGTATTGTTGATTGGTACTGTTTAGTACTGATACCAACACCCGACACCCAGTGGGAAAGTTCGTGTGGAGCCCTGCAGTCTAGCTCATGTCACGCTCTACGTCAAGAGGTGTGCTGTGGCAGAGCGGCAGCACAGACTGAAGTAGGACAGACTGGATTTACTGATGGCAGACCTCAGTCTCTACCATCTCCACTGCTTCAGCTTCATCATGAGTATCTCCTGTTTCTTTCCAGCATGTTCTTCTTATTCTAACATCACTTATATAATGAGCTGATCTCCCTCACTGCGCCTGGATCAAACTGGGAGCTCCTTGTTGGCTCCGACTTAATGGTTTCCTTGGATTTGAGCTCTGGTTTCATAATGTGACGTCTCTCAAATAAAGTCCTTTTTTTCTGCCACTTGCAGCTCAGGAGCTCATTTTTCATTCAGAGCACCCAGCTTTTATGATTTCACATCCAGTTTCATGCCAATTTCTCTTCAGTGTGTCACTTTGGTTAAATAATGTCTCTTTCATATTTCCTTATATAACTATGATTTCATAATGTCTCTCTCATTTCATAATCCCCCTTTTATTTCATAATCTTTGTGCGCTCCCTTCTTTTATACTCATGCACTCACTTTAATTCTTCAGCCTCTGTTTTATGTCAGATTCATGACATCACAGCCCCCCTGCCTTCAGCCAATCACAGCCCCCGACTCTCCCTGCTGTTTGCCCTTTCAAGCTGCACCAGAGTTAGCCACTTAGCACCTGTTAGCTTCATTAAACAACATGTAAATAACTACAGGTCTGAGAAACAGCTCGTAAACACTGAGCAGTCACCGAGGCAGAGCCCTGTGTCATAAATCACACACAGGCAGGCTCAGGGCTAAGGAATCAGGCTCTGGCTCTGGGCTTGGACTCTGGGATCTGGAATCAGCCTGGGTTCATGTCAGCGCTCAGTTAATCCGCAGTTACCTCAAGGAACAGATGGTTCCAGGAGAACACCTGTCAGCCTGTCAGCCTGGCTTCAGGAGGCAGCAAGGTGAACCAGGCCACCCTTACACTCACACACTCTCACACTCACACACTCTCACGCACACACACACACACACACCACTGACATCCAGTCCATGACTGTTATTATTATCATGAGCTGTGTGTGTGTGTGTGTGTGTGTGTGTGTGTGTGTGTGTGTGTGTGTGTGTGTGTGTGTGTGTGTGTGTGGAAACAGGGTAGTGGGGAAAAATAAAACAGTTTAAAAATAGAAAATGTACCACCTCCCTGACATCATCACGCCCCGCCCCCTCACCTCCATCCCCGTACGTCTCCACGCCGTATCCGTCCTGCAGACCGTTGCTCCAGGTGCCCTCGTACCTGGCCGGGGTGTTCAGACTGTGCCGGACTCCATAGCGGCCCTTGAACCCGTGGGTCCACTCCCCCCGGTAAATCCACCTTCCCTTAGTCTCCACGCCGAGTCCGTGCCTCTTCCCCTGAGCCCAGTATCCCTGGAACACGTTCCCGCTGGGCCAGGTGTAGACCCCCACCACCTCGAAGCCATTGGACCAGGACCCGGAGTACTCTCCCTGGCCCTTGGGTCCGGTGCACACGCCGTGTCCGTGGGCTTTCCCGTCCTCCCAGCCCCCGCAGTACGTCCCCCCATCGTCAAAATCGAACCGACCACCCGTCATTTAGGCACGGAGGGCTGGAGCACCGCCGGGGGGGAGCTGTGAGGTCCAGAGAGTTGGTGCGGGGGGGTGCGTGCGCGGCGGGACCATCAGAGAGCTGAGCCGGAACGGAGGAGGAGAGAGGCGGGCTCCGGCAGCAGCAGACCTCCGCTCGCTGACTGATGAAGACTGCCCCGCTGCTTCTTCTGCTCTGTGAAGAGTCAGTCCACACCATCAGTTGTCAATCATCAACCCACAGCCCGCTTCCGGCGCGGCTCTTCAAAATAAAAGTCGGCGTGTTGAGCGACAGACGGACGTAATTAAAGTCTATATGATGTTACATTTCCGGTCAAGGATAGCCTCCCAGCTGAATTTAAACAATGCTTCATGTATTCATTCATTTAGTCATTCATTTATTCATTCATTTATTCGTTCATTTATCTTCTACCACCACCATGTTCAGGGTTGCTGGTGGTTGGAGCCCAGCTACCTCTGGGTGAAGCGGTGTACACCCTGACTGGTCTGAGGTCAGTCACAGGGTTGTCAAAGAGACAGCCTGCCTTTCACACACACACACACACACGCACGCTCACCAATGGGCAATTTTCGGTCACACTGTCTGAACATTGTCTCACATCTATTGTATTGAGGGTGACCAGGTGCTTACAAGCTACATGTGAGACAAGCAGTGTGTTTGTGTGTTGAACAATGTGGGACATGTTACCACAGCATAGTCCAAATATTTAAATATGTCCATCTAACCTTAAACACTTCTATTGAGACCAGGCTTATAGGTATGAACAGCAACAATCTGATTTACTTCAACACAGTATGCACATTTTCTTTCCACACATTTTTTCTGATCCATGAGATATAAAATTGATTTGTCACAGGAAAAAAATATATATACATATATATTTTTTAATCTTCTTATAAACGTTAAAAAAAAAAACAAAAAAAACTCTTAAGTTTTTCAGAACTTGTGAGATATTGTGATCAAAACTATTTAGAGTATCAAGTTTTTTTTTTCTTTTTCTTCTGTTCTCAAGTCCTAAAGGTCAAGTAATTAATGGTCAATAAAACAAAAAGGCACACAAGATGACATTTTAACTTTCTGGGTGAGCTGTTTCTTGAAGGTTTTACATCACGGCGTGTGTGGCTTCACACCATGCTCATCTCCATGCACGATGGAGAAATAACTGATCAAGTTCCTATGACATTAGCTGTGAGCCACTCTTCACTGGTTTCACCCATAAATAAACATGTTCCCAGCTTCTTTTCCTCCAAGGACCTTCATGTTATCACCTAAATCTGCATTCTGATTTCTGAGGCTTTTACCTTTTTTTTTCATGTCAGTGGGCGGAGGTAAGGAGGACATGGGTGACAGGTTGATGAACTCCTGAAACCACCTGCTGGTTCATATTGACTGACAGCAGACACAGGCGATGGTGATAGCTGTCTTTCAGCTATTGGATGAAAGTCATTTTGTCAGAAAGGGGACTGGAAGAGGAGAGGAAGAGATGATCAAACACAGGACATTGTCTCAATTTGTGGGATGTGGGAAAAGTAATGAAAATGCTGTGCAGTATGCACTCCAGGGGCCTATAGCTCGAAGCGGGGTAGATGTCTTAGCAAGGTTTCTTCAGGGTTACCCTGGTTTATTGGTAGCACAAAGCCAGTTCATTTCTCATGGGGATGGATCACCTTAAGGTTGAATATGGGCCTATAAAATGCCCCTCCCACTGGTCAACCAGCTTTTCCAATCAATGGCCTGTTTACTGTTCCTGAACCTGGTTGACAGAGGCGCACAACTCTTACAACAAGCAGTGAGATGCAATAAGGCCCATTTCTCTTCTCTTTATGTATGAAAATACATACCTCTTTTTCAAATAATGTTACTGTCATAGCTCACATACTTTACACTGGCATTGCTGTCAGCCAGTACAATCACAAGGGGGGGCAGTCGGGAGTCAACAGTTTATGACAACAACATACTCAAAAATAAACATGGCTACTGTAGAGGAGGTGTTGCTAATGTAGCTCTAACATAAAAGACAAAAACAGAGGCAACGCTGTGGAAGGTGGTGGTCAGTGAGGCTGTTAAATTTGTCGCAAAATTGCCTCCAGTGTTTTTCTTCTTTATGTCTAACAAGAGCTTTATAGCTATAATAATAATAATAATAATAATAATAATTATTATTATTATTATTATTATTATTATTATTATTATTATTATACAAAGGGTTGGTCCTTGCTCTTGTGAAAAGGAAGAAAAAGTTTGTTACAATGCAAATCTTTTGAGCAGCAGTTCCTGAAAGTCATCGGAAGGCTTTTATTTTGAAGTCAGGGACAGCTTTCAGGAAATGATTGTATGTTGACTGTTATGTCCATGTCCTCTGTGGGAATGATCAGCTTGCAAGTGTTCAGCTGAGTCTCAGAGTTTCCATGAGAGATCAGTTACGGCAATCAGAACACACACTGCTGAAGACAGAAAACACACTGCTGAAGGCAGAACACACACTGCTAAAGGTAGAACACACAATGCTGAAGGCAGAACACACCCTGCTGAAGGCAGAAAACACACTGCTGAAGGCAGAAAACAGACAGCTGACTTATTTTCCTTTAGGGAGAAGGAAAAAACAAGTGTCTGAGGAAGATCTTAAAGCTCTGATCTGATGAAGGTGGAGTAAAACTGAATTAAATGGAATAATGTGGACTAAAGTGGAGTTAATTTGAGTAAAGTGGCATTAATTGTAGCCTAGTTAATTTAGTGGGGTCAAGTGGAGTTCAGTCATGTCATGTGAATCTAAGAGGAGTAAAATTGAGTTATGTTGAATTAAGAGGAGTTAAATTAAGTAAGGTTGATTAAAGTGGAGTAAGATGAAGTTATGCTGAGTAAAGTGGAATTGAAACAGTGGACTTAAGTCAAGTAAAGACCAGTACAGTGGACTTAATTAGAGGAAAATAGGGTAAAGTGGGTTAAAGTAGAGTTACTCCAGAGGAGTAAAGTGGAGTTAAATCAAGAAATGTGGTTTAAGTGGAGTAACATGGTGTTATGTGGAATAAAGTGAGCAAACTAAGTGGAGTAAATTGGAGTAAAACATAGTTGTGTGGAGTACAGTAGAGTTAATTCAGTGAAGCTAAGAGGGGTATATTAAATGGAGTAGAGCTGAATCAAGTGATGAGGATTTGGGTGGAGTAGGTTGGAGTTGGTTGGAGTAAAATGGAGTTATGCGGAGTTAATTAAGTGGAGTAAAGTTGCATAAAATGGAGTTATATGGAGTAAAGAAAAGTTAATTTAGTGGAGTAGAGTGGAGTTATGTGGAGTTAAAAGGAGTACATTAAATTGCATGAAATAGAGTATTGTTCATTAAAGTTGAGTTTAATTGAGCAGTGTGGAGTACAATTAGTGGAGTTGAGTGGAATAAAATGGAGTTCTGTGGAGTAGAGTGGAATAAAATGGACTTCTGTGGAGTAGAGTGGAATAAAATGGAGTTCTGTGGAGTAGAGTAGGTGGAATAAAGTTGAGTAGAATGTAATTATGTGAAGTAAAGTTAATTGATGGGAGTATTGATGAGTAAAGTGGAGTATTGTTGAGTAAGAGGAGTAAATTAAATTAAGTAAAATGGAGTATTGTTGAATAAAATGGAGAAAGGTGGACTAAATTAATTAGAGTGAGGTTGAGTTAAGCAGACTACTGTGGAGTTATATGGAGTTATCTAGAGTAAAGTGGGGTAAAGTAGAGAACAGTGGAGTTAACTAAGTGGAATGAGGTAAAGTGAAATGAAGCAACGTGATTGGATATTCCCACTCATGCAGATTTTCAGCCGGAGCCAGATGAGATGATGAAGATTCTTATAGAGCTGATCTATTTGTTATATTTCTTTCCACACAGGTCTTGCACTGGGTCCTTACTCAGATGGTGCATCCCAAAGCAATAAACTGCAGTTTCTTCTCTCCTCTCTCCTCCGCAGCACTGGAAGTATTTCCGGGGCCGCCATATGAAAAGCTGACCCAAAGCGATAACTGTGCTCGGAGGAGAGAGGATGGAGGATGGAGGAGACTGATCGGAGTGATGATCGAGGAACCAAAAGAGCTGGCTCTGAAGAAAGTCTTTTTACTGACAGACACACCATGGAATATCACTCTCTGAATGGACGCTGCAGCGGCTCAGACTTCTCTATATGAAACTTCACAAACACAACAGAGTTTAATGAGAGAAAAGACGAGCTGAGGATAGGCAAACAAAGGATGGTTCAGGAACAGGTTAAAAGCTGGGATTAAAAAAGAGTTTGAAGTTAATTTAAAGGACAAAATACCAACCACAACCATCATCAAATCAACAAAACAAAGGATTAATACACAGTTTATAACTGTTAAGCTCAGATTACTATCCAATTAAATAATTCATAGATTCATGGATTCTCTTTTTCAGTTAGAGCAAAAAGTCTGTCGCAGAAAAAAAAGAAAAAAAAACGTATTCTCTTCTTCTCTGTGACTTCTGTTTCCTTTAGAGCTCATAAAGTTTTATTCCTGGGGCAAGTAAAGAGGAACTGGATTTTTTTCTGATGAATAAGTGATCCTGAGACACAATAAAGCAGGTTATATAAAATAAGTTTGAGAGTTTACCATCAGATAGGCTCTAGATGAAGGATAAATAATTAAATAATCTAAAATAAATAATAAATAAACTGTTCACGTTTTATCAGAGTTATTACAGCGCACATGTGTAGACGCACAAACAGCTGTTAGAGCTGACTGACAGATTATTCAGAGGTGACCAGCTGATGCCGTCATCACTGAAACACGTCGCTTCATGTGACGCTCCGGAGGAGAGGATGTTCCATTGCTCTAAAAACGAATCTCCTCCTTTCCTCTCTCCTCTCTTCATTTCCACATCCCTCCATCATCTCTAGTGGGAGGGACTGAGACTCAAGGGAATGACGCAAGTGGAGGAAGGAAGGATGGAAGGATGAAACTTTGGAGCTTGGAGACCCTCCTTCAGACTGGGTATCATCAGTCTGCAGCTGTAGCCCATTTCAAACACTAGATGGCAGCACCTGAATGAAGGCTAGAGAAGCTGGGTTACCTGATGAGGACTAAGAAATGAAGGAGAAACACATGGGAGATGACTGAGAGGTGAATAGGGAAGGTTTGATGAAGGTTTGATATCAAACCTTAAGCTCTGATTGTGTGAACTCCCTGTCCACAGGCTGAGGGTGAGTACGCTGTACGTGGAAGATGTTAACAAGTCGTGCTGTGTTTCATGTTTAGCCTGATGATGGCGTTGTGGTCTCACGTTGATGTCGTTCTGATGGTGGGGGTGTGTGACATGTTGGTGCTGCATCTGCAGGTGTCAGTACAGAGCAGGTGATGTATCTGTAAGGACAGGGAGAGCGTGGGACCAGTACCCGTGGTGGTTTTTAAAGATGGATTATTGTGTGGATGCAAGATCAGATATCTCCTGTTTCTTGTTGGTCGGATTAAATCAAATAATGAGGATGAGGATGATGGAGTTCAGGCTGCTCCATTGAAGAGTGATCCCTTGTCACTCGGGGTAGGACTCTGTCAGGGTAAGGAGCTGTGTTTCACGTTTGAAGATGAAGATGCTGTGAATTATTTCAGCCTTCAGTGAATGAAGACACTCCTGAGAGTGAAAATCTGGAGTGGCATGAAAAAGATACTTGATCCAGAACATCAGGGACCTGTGACTAACCCAGATCAACCAACACTGGACCATGTACCTGGGCCTCACAGCCAGATCCCACCACATCCAGGTCCACTGTCCTGGCACCACATCAGACAGGTTTCAATTACAGTCAGAGTGTAAACTCACACCAGCCCCGCTCTGCTGTGGTCCAGCTGCCTCCAGGCTCAGGCAGGTCTCACCAGAAGCTCCCCAGACCAGATTTACACCACATCAATTTTGAAGAAACAGATTGATCTTGTGGATATGCCCTCTGTAACATCAGGAGGATTGGACCCTACCTGACATAACAGGCCATGCAGCTTCTGGTATAGGCGCTTGTGTTTTCACACATTGACTCCTGCAGCTCTC
This sequence comes from Halichoeres trimaculatus, assembly GCF_033239565.1. Taxonomy (NCBI): domain Eukaryota; kingdom Metazoa; phylum Chordata; class Actinopteri; order Labriformes; family Labridae; genus Halichoeres; species Halichoeres trimaculatus. The sequence goes on from NW_027437193.1 coordinate 33,482,487, forward strand.
TTTAAGCAGGCCTCCCTGTGTGTACATTTAAACCTCTGCAGATTACCCAGAATGCAGCAGCAGTCTGGTCTTTAACCAGCCCAAAACAGCGTGTCACCCCGCTGTTAATCTCTCTTCACTGGCTTCCAGTTGCAGCTCCAATCAAATTCAAAGCTCTTCTTCTGGCTTACAAAACATTGACAAGAACAGCTCCTGCCTACCTCTGGTCCCTCTTCCAGGTCTACACTCCTTCTGGTCCCCTACACTCTGCTTGTGAAAGACGCCTGGGGCTCCCAGCCCAGCATGGCTCCAAATCACTAGCTAGACTCTTCTCCTCTGTTGTTCCCAAATGGTGAATGAATTACCAATCCTATACGATCCACAGAGTCCCTTTCTACTTTCAGAGATGTCTAAAGACTCATTATTCAGGGAACAGTTAGGCCCTTAATCTGAGCCTTCTTCTCTTTGTCCTCAGGGGGAGAAGAGTCAGAAGGTCTCAGACCCAGCTCTTAGTGAATATTTAGCACTGATTATTGAATGTTGTTGAAGGTTGAACTATATTGTTGCAGTAATCATTCAACATTGAAAAAAGAACGTCTTTTTGCACTTCTTCCCCTCTGTCTAAATTTTTGCTTTAGGTTGTACCTCACTTTCGACAAAGCATCTGCTAAATGAAACTGTAGAACTGTTGAACCTTTAAATGAAGAAACTTTCAGGCAGCATTTTCTGGTCATGATGTAATGCTTTATATTAAAATGGCTCTTGAAAGAGGAGGTAGGGTCCGGTGTAAGTTTTCTGAATCCATGCTGCATCTCCAGCTCTTCTCCTTTGAGGATCATGTCTGAGTGTCCTTTGAGTGGGTCACTCTAAAAACATGATACAAACTGTTTTCAGAGAAACATGAGGTTAAGAGCCACTCCTCCCTGCCACTTATAGGTGTTGACGTCAGAGATTGAGATACATGTTGATGCGTTTAAAGTACAGCCTCTTCTGCATACAGCTGGACATTTACACAACTGGACATTTTCAGTCATCCAAGTATGGTTATTTTTCACATGGATATCAGACAGGAGGAAATCTAACGTCTAACGTGAGGTGCAGTTCCTTGCAGCTGCAATTCCTTGTCCCTCCCTGTTTCTTGTGTTTTGCCGGTCGTGATCTATCAGCCTTTATCCTTGATCTGAAGTGTCCCGCTCACGAGATGCACTGAAACTAGCATTTGAAGTATCCTTCAATCCAGGGGTTTTCAAAGTGTAACACAGTAAGCCTTCCTTCAGAGAACATGAAGTCACCAGGGCTTCCCCTTTTGTAATAAAACAAATACTACTACTAATTAATGATTTTTCCACTCTGGGTTTCAACCACAAAACATTCATCCCTAAAGTAGTCTCTCATTTTTAATAAAAATTAAATTAATTCAGGGCAATGCCTAATTGTGCGTTTATTCTAATGGCTACATTAACCTCCATCAAGACAATAAAATAAGCTGACAGCTAATGAGCCAGAAAAGAAAACATGCCACCATGGCAGCTAATAATTAAAGTTTAATCAAAAAGCAGTAATTAAAACACATTTCAGCTACGGATCAATCATATACAGAGCTGTTTTAGCATCTAAAAAGTTCTTGTTAAGGTGGCCATTTAAAAAAGATTTTCAAACACAAATAATAGAACAAACTTTACAATCAACCACACACTGTGGCCTTAGAGCAGCGGGTCCAAGAAAAGCCCAACTTTAAATATCCGTCATCATTACTGTGTGAAATACAGGGGGGGGGGGGGGGGGGGGGTTTGACACAAGAGACTCCCTGATAGCCTCACCTGTACATTTTCAGGGGTCTCTTGAAAAGTACGTGTCAGTTAGTGAGTAGTTGCTCTGTGGTCCAGAACCTCTGTGAACAGCCCTGTGTTCACAGTTCTCCTCTGCTCTCTGTATCACATGTGGCAAAGTTCTGCCCAGATGCGTGCTCAGACACACACACACACACACATTCATGCTCACGCCCACACACACTCTGTATGACGGACAGGGAGTCAGGGAAAATAATGTCACAACTGCAGCAGGCTGGTCATGCTTTCTGTGCTTAGTGCTGAGTTCATCTTTTTTTCTTGGTGCTTTGATTGTTGTGCTGTTTTTGCCCCCCCCGTTTTTTTGTGAAACCATGAAGGATGAGCTCTAAAGGGTTTCTCATGGCTCCTGTCCAGCTCTGGATGTGAGCTCAGATATAGATGGGTTGGATATATAATGCATATGTCTAAAATTAGTCTGTGGTATGACTGTGTTTTCACAGAGAGAGAGGAGCATCCTCATCAGACCGGCTCTTTTTCCTCTTAGGGACTGTGTCCATCTGATGAAGGGTGAATCTGAGCATCTGAATCATGCTGATCTGTTTGTAAATGAAATATGGATTCAAAATCTGAAACACACGTGTAATTACAGGAGTCCCTCTGTGTGCTGGGCTGAATGGAGCAGTGGCTGTCCTCCAGCCCTTCTGCAGTAATGCTTTTTTCAGACTCAGATTGATTCCTGAGTGTTCTATAAGAGCGCAGCTGGAAGAAAGGAGACATTTTCACAAATGAGATTTGATTGTCCTTCTCTTGAGCAGCACCATGGGATCTGTGGACTCACACTGACTGAGGAGATTGGGTGGCTGATTTAGAGCCTGGCAGTAAGTAGTTCTCTGTGAGTCGTTCTCTAAGTCGTTCCCTGTGATTTGTTCTCTGTGAGTTGTTCCCTGTGAGTCATTCTCATTGAGTTGTTCTCTGTGAGTTGTTTTCTAAATCGTTCCCTGTGAGTCGTTCTCTGGGTTGTTCTCTGGGTTGTTCTCTGGGTTGTTCTCTGGGTTGTTCTCTGGGTTGTTCTCTGGGTTGTTCTCTCTGTGAGTCGCTTTCTGTGAGTCTCTCTCTGTGTCAGTCTCTGTGAGTCGCTCTCTGTGAGTCCCTCTCTTTGAGTCCCTCTCTGTGAGTCGCTCTCTGTGACTCGTTCTCTGTGAGTCGCTCTCCATGAGTCGTTCTCTGTAACTCGCTCTCTGTGAGTCGCTCTCTGGGAGTCGCTCTGTGTGAGTCGCTCTCTGTGAGTCTCTTTCTGTGAGTCGCTATCTGTGAGTCGCTCTCTGTGAGTCGCTCTCTGTGAGTCGCTCTCTGTGAGTTGCTCTCTGTGAGTCGCTCTCTGTGGGTCTCTCTCTGTGAGTCGCTCTCTGTGAGTCGCTCTCTGTGAGTCGCTCTCTGTGAGTCTCTCTCTGTGAGTCGCTCTCTGTGAGTCGCTCTCTGTGAGTCGCTCTCTGGGAGTCGCTCTCTGGGAGTCGCTCTCTGGGAGTCGCTCTCTGGGAGTCGCTCTCTGGGAGTCGCTCTCCAGGTGCTCTCCTGGTGCTCTCCGGGTGCTCTCCGGGAGTCGCTCTCTGGGAGTCGCTCTCTGGGAGTCGCTCTCTGGGAGTGGCTCTCTGTGAGTTTCTTATCATTTAGTTGTTCTCTGCAAGTCCTTCTCTGTGAGTCCTTCTCTGTAAGTTGTTATCTCTGAGTCGTTCCCTGTGATTTGTTCTCTGTAAGTCTTTGCCTGTGACATTCTCTGTGAGTCCTTCTCTGTAAGTTGTTTTCTCTGAGTCGTTCCCTGTGATTTGTTCGCTGTGAGTTCTTATCTTTGAGTTGTTCTCTGTGAGTCATTCTCTGTGAGTTTTCTCTATAAGTTGTATTCTCTATGAGTTGTTCTCTGTGAGTCGTTCTAATTGAGTTGTTCTCTGTGAGTTGTTTTTTTAAAAGTTGTTTTTTGTGAATCATTTTTTATGAGTTGTTCTTTGTAAGTTGTTCTCTGTGAGTCGTTTTCCGAGTAGTTCCCTGTGAGTTGTTTCCTGTGAGTTGTTATCTCTGAGTTGTTCCCTGTGATTTGTTCTCTGTAAGTCCTTGCCTGTGACATTCTCTGTGAGTCCTTCTCTGTAAGTTGTTTTCTCTGAGTCGTTCCCTGTGATTTGTTCGCTGTGAGTTCTTATCTTTGAGTTGTTCTCTGTGAGTCATTCTCTGTGAGTTATCTCTATAAGTTGTATTCTCTATGAGTTGTTCTCTGTGAGTCGTTCTAATTGAGTTGTTCTCTGTGAGTTGTTTTTTTAAAAGTTTTTTTTTGTGAGTCATTTTTTATGAGTTGTTCTTTGTAAGTTGTTCTCTGTGAGTCGTTTTCCGAGTAGTTCCCTGTGAGTTGTTCCCTGTGAGTTGTTCTCTGTGAGTTGTTCCCTGTGAGTCCTTCTCAATGAATTGTTCTCTATGAGTTTTTCTTGGAGTTGTTCCCTGGGAGTTTTTCTCTGTGAGTTGTTTTCTTAATCATTCCTTGTGAGTCGTTCTCTGGGTTGTTCCCTCTGAGTCATTCTTTGTGAATCATTTTTGTGAGTTGTTCTTATTGAGTTGTTCTCTGAGTTGTTCTCTGTGAGTTTTATCTGTGAGTTGCTCTCTGTGAGTTGTTCCTTGTGAGTCATTTTCTAAATCTTTCCCTGGGAGTAGTTCTCTGTGAGTTCTTATCTATGAGTTGTACTCTGTGAGTCATTCTCTGTGAGTTTTTCTATGTAAGTTGTTCTCTGAGTTGTTCCCTGGGAGTTGTTCCCTGGGAGTCGTTCCCTTTAAATTGTTATCTGTGAGTAGTTCTCTGACTTGTTCCCTGTGAGTTGTTCTCTATGAGTCGTTCTCTGTGAGAAGTTCTCGGTGAGTTATTCTCTGTTGGTCATTCTATGTGGGTTTTTTCTAGTTGTATATCTTTTTTCTCTGTTTTTGGTCATCCTCTTTAAGTCGTTTTTGACGAATGTTCCTTGTTGAAAAAAACTCTCTGAACATTATCTAGAGAAGAGGTGAATCAGCCAGCAAAAGGTACTGTCAGCTGTTGTTACCATGTTGTGACCAAGTGGTGACCTTATTGTTACTGTGTTATGACCTGTTGTTACTATTTTGTGACCATGTGATAACCATGTTGTGACCTTGATGTTTCTTTGTTGTTACAAAGTTATGACCTTTTGTTTCTATATTGTGACCATATTGGGACCAGGTCGTGATCATGTTGTGACCGTGTTGTGACTATGTAGTTACCATGTTGTTACTATGTTGTGACCCTGTGATGACCATGTAATGACCTTATTGTATCTATGTTGTTACCATGTTGTTACTATGTTGTGACCCTGTGATGGCCATGTTGTGACCTTATTGTTTCTATGTTGTTGCCATGTTGTGACTGTGTGGTGACCCTGTTGTTACCATGTTGTTACCATGTTGTGACTGTGTGGTGACCCTGTTGTTACCATGTTGTTACCATGTTGTGACTGTGTGGTGACCCTGTTGTTACCATGTTGTTACCATGTTGTGAATGTGTGGTGACCATATTGTTACCATTTTGTTACCATGTTGTGACAATGTTGTCACCATGTTGTTATGTTGCTTTTACTATGTTGTCATTGTGTAGTTATCGTGTTGTATCCATGTTGTAAATTTGTTGTGACTATGTTTCAACAAGGTTGTTACTTAGGTGTTTCCATGTTGTTATTGGGTCCTTCCCTCTGTTGTAACCTTTTCTGCTCTGTGCTCCTCACATCCAAAAACACACTCCTCATAGGGCAGGATGTATTATTAGTCGGAGAAAACCATAGCACCACCTTCATACCTGATGATTCTCAGGATTAGAAAGGGAAGGACCAGAAACCTATTCCACCAGCAGAGCAGAGTTGCTTGGATGGGGCATCTGAGCTCGGGGCCTCATTCATACCTTGACCTACATGCTCTGACGTCCCGGCTCTGACCTACACGCTCTGACCTTCATGCTCTGACCTACAGGCCCTGACCTACATGAAAAGACCTACAGGAAATAACCCACATGCTCTGATCTACAGGCCCTGACCTGCACGCTCTGACCCGCAGACTTAAACCTAGAGGCCCTGACCTACAGGCCCTGACCTATTCGCTCCTACCTACAGTCCCTTCCCTAAAGGCCCTGACCTACAGGCTGTGACCTACATACTCTGACCTACATGCTTTGGTTTTTAGGCCATGACCTTTAGCTCAGGCCTAAAGACCCATACCTACAGGCTTTGACCCACAGACCCTGACTTTAAGGCCCTGACCCACACGCTCTGATCAGAGTCAAGGTAAGAGAGATTGTTGCTATCATTTTTACATCATCCCTTCACCTCGCTGGAATCTTTCATTTATAATTGTGACACACACAAACACACACACAGACAGAAGAATGTCTCCAGAGAGATTTAACATGATGACCCATGATGGTGAGAAAAGTGGACTCAACCTGTTAATGCAGTGAGACACTAGAGCTGCTTTTTTCTTTCTTTCTCTCCCTCTCTCTCTCTCTCTCTCTCTCTCTCTCTCACACACACACACACACACACACACACACACACGCGGTGGGTTAAGATGAGATCGGACTCCTTATCTTGTCTTGATGTTGGGTTTCTGCTGATAAAATTATTATTAACATTTACGGGTCTAGACCTGTAAATGTTTTTGTAAAGTGTCTTGAGATAATGTTTGTTATGATTTGGGGATGTACAAACAAAGACTGAAAGGAAAGACACACACATACACACACTTCTCAGCCTAAATGAAGTCAAATCATGAAATAAACACGACATCGCTTCAAAACCATCCTTTATCTTCAAATGATGACACAAACATTTTTAATGGATATACAGTGAACACACACACACACACACACACACACACACACACACACACACACACACACACACACACACATTTGTCCCTGCAGTGTGGAAAAGTAAATTGTGACCCGTGGCTTGCTAATATCTCTCTTTATGACATCGACAGAGGAACAAACATGTTCTCGGCGGGAAGTTAATTACTCGTTACAGTCAGGGTCTAATAAAAAGAGGGAGCGATATGCTGTGACACCTGAAGCCATTATCTACACACACACACACACACACACACACACACACACACACACACACACACACACACACACACACACACACACACACACAAACACACACACATATGGTGTGGTATGAGCGGCTAAATGAGAGCGTGCTGTGTTTAGTCACTGTCCAGGAGGTCTCTGTCACCTCTGCTATAACACATCCTCCAGGTGTCAACTGACTTAATTAAAAAGGTACACACACACACACACACACACACACACACACACACACACACACACACACACACACACACACACACACACACACACACACACACAGAGCTGCTGCTGGCACATTTAATTAACTTCACCTACATCACCACACAAACACTGGTTCTGGAGGATAAATGTGATGTTTTGTTCGCGTTTCAGGGCAAAAACAAGCATTTTTAAACTCTAACACAGCAAACAAAACAAATACCACACAGATCCACAGAAGAACTGAATAGGAGGGATAAAACAGTTAATAAGATAAATTTTAAGATAGTAAGACAATAAGATAATAGGATAATACAGAGAGAAAGTCCAGGATCAGAAATGTAGTCCAGATCCAGTCAGTTTGTCCAGGTTTATACTTTCAGATAACTTTCCTTATCTTCCTCTTTAATGTGGCTTATTCCAATATTCACTGGCTTCCAGTTCAGATCAGCTCAGATCAGTTCTTAGTGTCCTTCATGGTCTTAAAAGAGGGGCAGTTCCTAAACCAGCAATTTTTTTTAACAGACAGTTACTAACTATGTGGTCTTAATCTCTGGTTGTCTTTGGTGATCTTCCTCAAAATGAGGGGCTGTTATTTTAGTAACTGATGGTCCCATTTAGAGCTGCACAGACCTTGGAAACATCCACCCATCCTTCAGCTCTGCTGGGGACATCAATGCCCTCATGGGAAATAATGGAGAAACCAGCAGGGGGTGATTAGAGAAACCTGCTCAGTGTGAACCTCAGAGCTGCTCTCCTATTGGATGGATACAGTGTTGGAGTGTGTGTCCAAGGAGTGGTCTAAGGTCCAAGATTAAAGATCTGTGCTTAACTTTTGGATCGGGCCCCTCACTATCTTCCCCATCTTAACCTTTGTAGCACAAAGTCCACAGGCAATCAACGGACAGAAACCTTGATACCACGAGTCGACAGACAGAAGTCTTTTTGCCCAGAGTCAACAGACCGTCAACAGACAGAAGTCTTTTTGCCACAGAGTCAACAGACCATCAAAAGACAAAAGTCTTTTTATCACAGAGTCAACAGATCGTCAACAGACAGAAGTCTTTTTGCCACAGAGTCAACAGACCGTCAACAGACAGAAATCTTTTTGCCACAGAGTCAACAGACTATCAACAGACTGCCAACAGACCATCAACAGACAGAAGTCTTTTTGCCAGAGTCAACAGACCATCAACAGACAGAAGTCTTTTTGCCACAGAGTCAACATACCATCAACAGACCGTCAACAGACCATCAACAGACCATCAACAGACAGAATTCTTTTTGTCACAGAGTCGACAGAGTCAACAGACCGTCAACAGACAGAAGTCTTTTTATCAAAGACCGTCAACAGACATAAATCTTTTTATCACAGAGTCAACAGACCATCAACAGACAGAAGTCTTTTTTTGCCACAGAGTCAACAGACCATTGACAGGCAGAAGTCTTTTTGCCACAGAGTCAACAGACCATCAACAGACAGAAGTCTTTTTGCCGGAGTCAACAGACCGTCAACAGACCGTCAACAGACCGTCAACAGACAGAAGTCTTTTTGCCACAGAGTCATCAGACCGTCAATAGACTGTCAACGGACGGTCAACAGACAGATGTCTTTTTGCTACAGAGTCAACAGACCACCAACAGACAGAAGTCTTTTTGCCACAGATTTGACAGACCATCAACAGACAAAAGTCTTTTGTCACAGAGTCAACAGAGTCAACAGACCGTCAACAGACAGAAGTCTTTTTGCCACAGAGTCAACAGACTGTCAACAGACAGAAACCTTGATACCAAGAGTCGACAGACAGAAGTCTTCTTGCCACAGAGTTAACAGACTGCCAACAGACAGTCAACAGACAGAAGTCTTTTTTTGCCATAGAGTCAACAGACCATTGACAGGCAGAAGTCTTTTTGCCACAGAGTCAACAGACCATCAACAGACAGATGTCTTTTTGCCACAGAGTCAACAGACCGTCAACAGACCGTCAACAGACAGTCAACAGACCGTCAACAGACAGAAGTCTTTTTGCCACAGAGTCATCAGACCGTCAATAGACTGTCAACAGACGGTCAACAGACAGAGGTATTTTTGCCACAGAGTCAACAGACCGTCAATAGACTGTCAACGGATGGTCAACAGACAGAAGTCTTTTTGCCACAGAGTCAACAGACCGTCAACAGACAGAAACCTTGATACCAATATTCGACAGACAGAAGTCTTTTTGCCACAGAGTCAACAGACCGTCAACAGACAGAAGTCTGTTTGCCACAGAGTCAACAGACTGCCAACAGACAGTCAACAGACAGAAGTCTTTTTGCCACAGAGTCAACAGACCATCAACAGACAGATGTCTTTTTGCCACAGAGTCAACAGACCGTCAACAGACCGTCAACAGACAGTCAACAGACCGTCAACAGACAGAAGTCTTTTTGCCACAGAGTCAACAGACCGTCAACAGACAGAAGTCTTTTTATCAAAGAGTCAATAGACCATTAACAGACAGAAGTCTTTTTTTTACAGAGTCAACAGACAGAGGGTGTAAGTGGCAAAAGAGCGGTTGTGTTGCGACTGTTCAGGTTCAGGGGCGGCCTGTGTGCCCTGTTATTGGTATAAAGTATAAAGTAAGAAGGTGTGTCTCCCTTACCAGGTTTACCTCAGTGTTACCAGAGGAAAACTTAACTGCTTAAGGCTTTGTCTTCTGCATCTTAAGAGACAACATATTGACTCTCATTCCAGCATTGGTGTGGCGTGGGGATTTTTTCTCTCGAGGAAGCCAAGTGAGACAAAGCCTCTAATCTGTATAATTTTTAGAGAGTGGGGTACATAAGAGACTATGCTGCAGTTTGTATACTGCTATTTAATGTAATGGAATGACCTGTTAGAGCGCCCAGAGAGCGCTCGTTTTACTTACTTTGAACACGGACACACACCCTTTAGCTCTCCCACCCTCACTCACTCATTAACAAACGTACATTGTCCTCTTGACTTAGCTTAAATATCTTATTAATCTACTCAATCGCCCACTCAGATGCACAACCACCCGCTTCATGCACACTGCTAATGTGCAAATCTCCCTGATTTCATTCAGTGGCTTGATGATGACGATACTGTGATTTGATTATTTGAGGCCAAAGACGGGGTGGCTTCCCTTGACACAGTCTTGGCCAATCACAGGTAAGCAGTGTCATGACCGCAGCCTCATCTGATTGGTTTATCATTCTTGCTTTTTTTCACCAAGGGACGACAACTCAGCTTGGCTTCCTTGCGGACAACAGTGTGCAGTATCGTATTTTCATCACTCGTTCGCCACAGAACATTGATGAGGGCATTTTTTTACTCATGGTAAAATGCTCAATAAGTAGAGGAGAGAAATGAAGAAGAGATGACAGTGACCAAACACAGAAGAATTATCGAAACTGTTAAAAAGGAGTATTTTTATTAAATCACAGCTACAGTCTAAAAAAAGAGAGGAAGCATGGCTTCCCTTGGCCTCCGGGACAAAACGCCACTGCATTCCAGCCTCTTTCAAGGTTCAAATACTTCTCTTTTCTTTCTCCTAAAATTCACTAGGAGAAATAATTGTGAGTATAGCCACACAAGTCATATTTGGGACTTAGGGTGTGTGTCCTGTTGATGGTTCATTGTCATCTTCAAATGAGAAAATAATGAGACTGTGGTGGGCCTAGTAAAAGAAAGCAGCCTTACAAATTTCAACCTCCATGATAAACATCAAATGATCAACATTTGTTTCACTAAAAAAAGAACGACTTGATATATTACAACAAATATTTCCTTTATTAAAAAAGCTCTTCAAGTTCTCCACCTAAGCTCAAAAAGAGTCTCAAACTTGAGAAAAACCCAAGAATCTTTTCAGGACTTGATGGTATCTCCTTTAAAACTGAAGAGGAGACCAGGCTGAGATTTTGTGCAGCTGTCTGGTGACAAAAGGAGAGATCTGTCTCAATTAAAACAAAACTGGTCATTTTAAAATGCTATTCTACATTCAAATAAACTTGCATGTTTCTATAGAGGGAGAATGATGGATTTGAGTTCATTTTAATGCTGGTTGCCGCCAGTCAGTTGCACCCTTGGTGTTCCTATTTTAAATACGTTCAGATGAAGGGATACAGCAATATTTTTATACCACTGGATGCTGCAATATTTGTATTATGTGGCAGTGAAAAATTATTGTTAGGCTGTAAATGTTGAGTGAGAGTTTGTGATTATGTCAGGAAGTGTGTGTGTGTGTGTGTGTGTGTGTGTGTGTGTGTGTGTGTGTGTGTGTGTGTGTGTGTGTGTGTGTGTGTGTGTGTGTGTGTGTGTGTGTGCGTGTGTGTTTTAATAGCTGTGAAAAAAAATCTAATTGTAAAAGACTGTTAAGTTAAGTATTGGTCTGTTGTGTTTTTCTGGTTTCTCAGTGCCACATGAAGTCAATAAAGATATGTACCTTAACAACTCGACCCAGGATGTTTGATACCAGGGGCTGTTACAGAGGGAAAGACAGGGACTGTTTCATATTTTGGACTGCCCAATCAGTTTTTGTAAAAGTAAATAAATGAAAAAACAACAACAGTTTTTTTTTTAGTCTTCAGAGCAGTCTATTGGTCCCTTGGCTGCAGAGCAGCAGTTAGTCTGACCTGACCTGGCTTGGTGATGGGGTGGTAGAGGGGTCTTTGGGTAGCAGTGATATGAGACCATGTTCCAAGAAAACTAACTTGTATGTGTGTTTATCTGTGTGTGTGTGTGTGTGTGTGTGTGTGTGTGTGTGTGTGTGTGTGTGTGTGTGTGTGTGTGTGTGTGTGTGTGTGTTGTGTCTATGAAGAGATGTGATTTATGTATTTGTTCACACTGAACTCTCATTAATGACTTGTTCTTAGTTCACTCTGAATCAGCTGTGTAATGACCTCAAACTAATAACAACTCATTACTTCCTTATTAGGAACCTATTAGTCAGTGTGTGTGTGTGTGTGTGTGTGTGTGTGTGTGTGTGTGTGTGTGTGTGTGTGTGATGGGATGAATGAAGCTGTGAGTGATTTGTCACCTGTCAGGGTAACGGTCATTCTTTAGCTCTGACAGCTTCTCTGTACTGAAGCAGTGTGAGCAGCAGCCCTGTCGACTGAACACACTGAGTGTGTGTCTGATGAAAACACAGAGGTTTCATTACTTTTGAAATCACAGAGAGCGTGAAGCAACTGAACAGTCACAGGATGACAGCCATACTCATTTAAAGTCTGGAAATATGGCCTGTAGAGACCATTTCAAATTGTTGCTTGCAGAGCAAATTAATTACAGTTTTAAGTTCATATGAGTTTTTTGTTTTAAGTTCTCGGGATCAAATTCATTTAAATACATTAGCTGTAGAACAATCAAGTAGGTAGTTTATGTTGATTCATAGATTTATTTAGATTGTTTGTGCTTGGTTGTGGGTGGAGTTTCGTCTATTAGGGCAGTTAGTGCAGGTGTGGGGGTCAGTCTTTTGTTTCATGCAGGGTGAGGCGAGTTTATGCCAAACATTTTGTGACAGTGAGATGGAAAAAAGGTCTTTTTTTGTTGGATATTTTGAGAAGAAATTTCTAAGAAATGAATGACAATGGATCTTACATCTGTAAAATAAATGAACCATGGAACAGAGTTGTGAGTACTGGACTTATTAAGGAAAAGTTAAAATGTGGACACGCGTCAGGACAACAGCTGGCTCCTCTCATTCAGGTGGCTTTTAAAACACAAGCCAGGATCTGCCACTGCATGGCCTGTGAGTCTGAGAAACCCTCAAGGGTTTTTGGTCCATCCCTCTGTCTGATTAATGGGTTAAGGAACTCAATTGCTGAGACAAGAAATGTCTACTTGGTGAACAGAGTTCATCTTAGACACGTTTTATCATTTACCACAGTCTTTCCAGTCTGTCCATGATGTTTAGGTGTGGAAGAAAGTAAACATGCCAGTCCTCCACTCTCCATAGGGTCGGTGCTGCCAAACAGCAGTGTGTCATTGCTGTGTCTTCTGAGAAAGCTGGTTTATTTGCTCTGTTAGCCCATAGCCCAATGTTTCCGCAGCCTCACATTCTGATATTTCTATTTTCAGAATGAACTCTTGTTAACCTACCTCTCCCTCCGATCTAAAGCCTTTCTTCCAGCAAGATTTTTTTTTCAAACACACATTGTTCTTAGTTCAATATTTTGATACCTGAATTAGATACAACATCAAGAATGTTTCTAACATTTCACTCTTCTTCTGCCAATTTAAGAAGCACATCATTATGAAAAAGCAGCCTGAGGATCAGCTGATTTCTCCAAATAAAAAATGTGTTGCCTCTATCAGTTTACTTAAAAAAAAAAAAAAAAAAAAAACTTAGAGAGGCCGTTTTCAGTTTTTAATACACTCTTATCTCATCTCATCTCATCTCATTTTCTACTGTGAGACCTGAACTACTCCACTTGGGGTGAAGACTCTCTCCTGACCTGGAGTGGGCAGTCTACTCTTTCTGACTGAGAACCTTGGCCTCAGACTTGGAGGTGCTGATCCTCATCCTGGCTGCTTCACACGCGGCTGCAAACCGTCCCAGTGCAAGCCGGAGGTCAGTGTCAATAGGACCACATCAGAGATGGGATCTTAAGACCCCTGAACAAAGCCCTAAAAGTAATGAACAGAATCTGTGATAAAGGGCAGCCCTGGCGCAGTCCAACCCTGACTGGGAACAAGCTTGACTTACTGTTAGAAATATGGACCAAGCGCTCACCCCAGAAATACAAAGACTGAACAGTCCGTAACAACTGGCCATCGACTTCATATTCCCAGAGCATCCCCCACAGGATACCTTGGGGGACACGGTCAAATGCCTCCTCCAAGCCCACAAAGCACATGGGGACTGGTTGGGAAGACTCCCATGTCCCTTTAGCACCCTTGCAAGGGTATAGAGCTGGTCCAGTGTTCCAGGACAGGACGAAAACCACATTGTTCCTCATGGATCCAAGGTCTGACCAACTGTCAGACTCTCCTCTCCAGCACCCTGGAGTAGACCATACCAGGAAGGCTGATCCCCCTGTAGCTGGAACATACCCTCTGGTCCCCCTTCTTAAAAAGGGGAAACAACCCCCCCCCCCGTCTGCCATTCCAGAGGCACCATCCCTGATGTCCATGCAATGTTGCAGAGATGTGTCAGCCAAGACAGTCCTACAACATCCAGAGCCTTGAGGAACTCAGGACGGATCTTGTCCACCCCTGGGGCTTTGCTGCTGTAGAGTTGTTTGACTGCCTCAGCGACTTCAGCCACAGTGATAGAGGGACCCGTTGCCAAGTCCTCTGGCTCTTCTTCCATGACGGAATGCATGTTGGTGGAAATGAGGAGATCCTAGAAGTATTCTTTCCACCGCCCAACTATACTCTCAGTTGGGGTCAGCAGCTCCCCGTCCCAACCATTATCTTTATCCGGCAGAGTGCAGGTTGGTCTGTCTCTCCATTACTTCTGCCTGAAACTGACGCAGACCTGGTAAAAGCTCCACTCTATCCTCAGTCTGTGACATGTTTAGGTTCAGGTTCAGGCTGGAGTCATCTGCTTCTTCTACAGCTCAAACACATTTTTAAAAGACAACTTTCCATGGTTGTGGACCTGAACGGAAACGATTCAAAATATTGAAGCTTCTAAGAGTTAGATATGATGGATCTAATGATAAATTCATCAACAAAGGATGTGCAAATTAAATGTCTAAAACTGCAGTAGTTTAGTTTGTCGCATACATGCTGCTGATGGCTGCAGTGTTTTCCTTGCAGGCAAGTTTTTTCTGACTCACTCTAGGGCCACTTTCCCCGCTGCTCAAATGACAAGGCACCATTTCTCTTTACCTCTGTTGCTATGGTGTTATCAATCTCCAGCACGGAGAAGTCTTCTTTTCCCCGCAATGCGTCCTTCCATGTTGTAACTTCTGTGGGTTCGGACAGCTGAACCTTGAATATTTAGGGGCGTGTTATGTAAAATTATGATTGTTTTCAGCCGCCACATTTATCAACACCTGATCAGACATACGCTGTGATTGGCCCTGGTATGCACGTTTCATGAATCACATTTGAATATTGCCATAAGCACCTACATCTGCACCAATTCCCATGCAAGATTGATAAATTAGGGCCAGTGTGAGCTGAGAAAACAATGAAATGTAGAAAAATTGGGTTGTGGGATCATTTGGCTGTGGGAACATTAGGCTGTGGAAATATTGCAATGTAGAAACATAGGGACTTGGGAACATTGCAATATAGGAAGATTAGACTGTGGGAACACTTAGTTAAGGAAAAAACTGAAATGTAGAAACACTGGGCTGTGGAAACAATGAAATATAGGAGCATTGGGCTGTGGGAAGAATGAGCTGTGGGAACACTGAGCTGTGGGAACACTGGGCTGTGGAAAAAGTTAGCTGTGGAAACTTTTGGATGTGGGATTGTTGTACTGTAGTGAACACTGAGCTGTGGCAACATTAAGCTGTAGGGAGACTGAGCTGTGGGAACATTGGGCTGTGGGAACACTGAGCTGTGGGAACATTGGGCTGTGGGAACACTGAGCTGTGGGAACATTGGGCTGTGGGAACATTATGCTGTAGGAACTCTGAGCTGTGGGAACATTGTACCGTAGGAACACTGAGCTGTGAGAACACTGGGCTGAGGTGACTGTAAACCGAAGGTACACTGATCCATGGGAACATTAGGCTATGGTAACATGGGAATGTTGGAATGTTGTGCAGTAAGAAAATGGGCTATGGCAATATTTGGCTGTGGGACAATGGAGCTGTGGAATCTTTGGGCCTTGCGATCATAGGGTCTTAGGGAACTGTGAGCTAAAGGTATAATTAGCCATGGGGATATCGGGCAATGGAAATATTGGGTGATGGAATCACGAGCTGTGGGAAAGTTGGGCAGTGGAAACATTGGGCCGTGGGAACAGGACTGTGGAATTATTTGATTCAGGGCATAGTGAGCTGTGGAGCTGTGGGATCTTTGAGCTGTGGGAACATGCAGCTGTAGAAATACTGAGTTTTGGGAATGTGGGAACGTGCGAACGTTCTTGTTGATTCTGTTGTTATAAATCGTGTTCTGTGAACGTTGATCAGCTCTTGTTGTCTGGAACTTGTGCAATGAAAGGTGGACACAAAACCAGAGTTCCAAAAGGCTGAAGGCTGTAATCAGAGTCTAGGCAGAGGTCGGTTCACAAAAGAGGCAGTCCAAACAGGCAGAGGTAACAGGCGGACATGAGGCAAAAGTGAGGTCAATAAGAGGCAGGTAAGGTTCAAAACAGGGCAAGCCTATGGCTGTGACTGTGAACAAAGGCTGGGACGAAGACTGTGAAGTAGGACGAACTGGCAATAAGACAGTGAGAGACATGGGTTTAAATACAAGAAGCAACAATCAGGGAGCAGGTATGACCAGACGGGGGCAGGGCAGACAGGAACAGATCTAAAACAGAAACAAGGGTTAGTGATTTCAAAATAAAAGCATGATATGAATGTGCAGAAAATAATGAAAGTACAGACATGACTGTTGTACACGCTGAAATGAATCTGTGATATCCATAGGAGATTGAACCTCAGAGGAATTAGCTCCACATTGACTCAGCTCTGACAAACTTTACAGAAGAACTTCTTTAATGGGAGTATAACTTTAGCATGGCTCTGTATGACAGTCTGTGCGCTGGAGATTGTGTTTTTCTGTAACAGTGTTTGTGCTGCAGGCCTGTGCTCTAATAATTAGTCTTGCCATCTGTGTGTAGAGGGGGTTGGGGGGCTGCTTTCCACCCTGCAGCTCCAAACCTCACAGTGATCTGTTTCTCTGCAGAGGACTGAAAGTCACTGACTGTCAGGTCACTGAGTTTTAGAGCCAGAGACAGAAACTGGAGTCTGCAGATCCTCCTGCTGATCATCAGGACTGAGAGTTTACAGGAGACACCGCACATCCTGCTAGTGCTGACGGACTGACTGAGGAACGAGACGTTCGGATGGAGGCACAGTAGAGAATAGGCAGGTCAAGAGGATGTCCTCAGGGTCAAGACTCTTCAGGAGGGCAGCCAGGGGGCAGCCTGGCAGGCACAGGCCTCCTGAAGGTCAGATAGGGAGCCAGAACCTCATGCCAATCCGAAGACCATCTGATTTCTGCTAAATCAATTACACAGACACACACAGTGTCTTGGTTCATTTTGCAGATTCAGAGGATAATTGATATGAACGTTTGGTCCAGAATCAGTATCTGCATGAGACTAGTTTTATCTTTTTAATAAGTGACCTCAGGAGCATGGGCATGGACTGGTTAATCAGCCTGAACCATTGGCCCAAGCAGTTCATCAGGCCATCTGGAATTCAGCACTGAAAATAGAGTTCAGGTTTGGAATAAAAACACTGACAGTGGAGATCAGAAGCTGAACTGGGCCCAGGACCCTAAAAATTCTACCTGTTATTTTTCCATTTTTTCCTCAATGCTCTTCCTTTGGTTTATATTTACATTGAGTTCATGTGTGTCTATTGTTATTCCCCTTATTATTTCAGATGGGCCAAACTGTGTAACATTTGTAACATATGGCTCCATCAGGCTACAAGTGTAGCTCAGTCTATCTGATGAAAATCTTTTTCTTTGGTACAGGATGACGTCAGGGACATGAAAGGATCACACACACACACACACACACACACACACACACACACACACACACACACACACACACACACACACACACACACACACACACACACACACACACACACACACACACATAAACTCTTTCTCTCCTAAGAAGAAGTGAACCAGAGTTGTAGGACAGAAAATCCAGTGCTAACCCTGAAGTTACCTCGCTCAGCAAAAATCTTCTCCTGGCTCTCCATCAGCAGATCACAGCCTGTCCTGAGCTAAATTACTAAAGGCGACGTATCAGAGCCACAGTCCTCCTCAGCAAACTCTCCTCACCAGGTCTCGGTCTGAATCTTCTCTGGATCCAGCCCCAGAGGAGCAGTAAGAGCAGCAGCACAGCTTCTCTCTGAGGTGTGTGTGGAGGATCCAGCAGATGTTTGGTGTGTCCCCCACAGAGCTGAGAGAGTGATTATCACCATGAACCTGTGTGTGTGTCCAGAGTCAGGGATAACAGAGAGAGTCAAAGAGGGAGTCAGAGATAACAGGGAGGGTCAAAGAGGGAGTCAGAGATTACAGAGAGAGTCAAAGAGGGAGTCAGGGATTACAGAAGGAGTCAAAGAGGGAGTCAAAGATTACAGAGAGTCAAAGAGGGAGTCAAAGATTACAGAGAGAGTCAAAGAGGGAGTCAAAGATTACAGAGAGAGTCAAAGAGGGAGTCAAAGATTACAGAGAGAGTCAAAGAGGGAGTCAGGGATTACAGAAGGAGTCAAAGAGGGAGTCAGAGATAGCAGAGAGAGTCAAAGAGGGAGTCAGAGGTTAAAGAAAGGGTCAGAGATTACAGAGAGAGTCAAAGAGGGAGTCAGAGATTACAGAGAGAGTCAGAGGTTGCACAGAGAGTCAAAGAGGGAGTCAGAGGTTACAGATGGAGTCGAAGAGGAAGTCAGAGTTTACAAAAAGTCAGAGATTACAGAGAGAGTCAAAATGGAAGTCAGAGGTTACAGGGAGAGTCAGAGATTACAGAATGAGTCAAAGAGGGAGTCAGAGATTACAGAGAGAGTCAGAGATTACAGAGAGAGTCAAAGAGGAAGTCAAAGATTACAGAGAGAGTCAAAGGGGGAGTCAGAGGTTACAGAGAGAGTCAGAGATTACAGAGAGAATAAGAGATTAGAGAATGAGTCAAAGGGGGAGTCAGAGATTAAAGAGGGAGTCAGAGATTACAGAAGGAGTCAAAGGGGGAGTCAGAGATTACAGAGGGAGTCAGAGATTATAGAAGGAGTCAAAGGGGGAGTCAGAGATTACAGAGAGAGTAAGAGATTACAGAGAGAGTAAGAGATTACAGAAGGAGTCAAAGAGGGAGTCAGAGATTACAGAGAGAGTCAGAGATAACAGAGAGAGTCAAACAGGAATTCAGAGATTACAGAGAGAATCAGAGATTAGAGAATGAGTCAAAGGGGGAGTCAGAGATTGAATAGAGAGTCAGAGATTACAGAAGGAGTCAAAGAGGGAGTCAGAGATTACAGAAGGAGTCAAAGAAGGAGTCAGAGATTACAGAGAGAATCAGAGATTACAGAAGGAGTCAAAGGGGGAGTCAGAGATTTAAGAGAGAGTCAGAGATTACAGAAGGAGTCAAAGAGGGAGTTACAAATTACTGTAACAGGCAGCCACAACCAACAGGCTGATGCTTAGCAAAAAATTGAGTCATAGAGGGAGTCAGAGATTAAGAATGGAGTCAGAGAGAGTAGGCCGGAACAATTAATTTAATTAAATTTAAACTGACATCCTGATGTAAGAGGATGCAATTCCCAAATTACAAAGGCATCAATTAAAAAAAAAGTTTAATGTTCCCAGAACTGGAGGGGATAAAGCTACTTGTACTTGTTTTTTCTGAAAACCAGTAAATGTCAGTCTGCTGTTTTTTTCTGATAAACACCCTGTGAGCTATAGAGATCCACAGTAAAATTTCACAGTGTCTCTTTTTCAGCAGGAAAGAATTGTTTATATGTTGTCAGTGTAAATTGTCATGTTGGTCACAGGATAAAAGGATTTATCTCTTGTGTTTAGTGAATTGTTCAGATGTTCAGAAGACCCCCTCCACACACACACACACACACACACACACACACACACACACACACACACACACACACACACACACACACACACACACACACACACACAAAGAGAAAATGGTTCAGCCCTAATAGACAGGGTCACACATCACACAGGGGGTCAGAGGTTAAAGGTTTCTGTAATCTCTCTGTGTGTCTCTGCTCTCAGTTTGGAGCTGGTTTGTCATGGCTGTGTTAAGGTGTCAGACTGAAACATGAAGCTCAGCTGGAGCTGCAGTGTGTGAGGTGGTTATCTTCCTGTTTGGCCTGAGCTGAACTCTTACACGTCTGTTCAGTGAAAACCAAAAAGCTTTTTGTCCTCACAAAGCTGCCGTTGTTCAAAGAGCCATCAGCTCATTAGTCTGTCTCATTTAGTTTCCCATGTGAAGAGTGAATAATGAAGCTAATAACAGAGGTTTGACTGAGAGCGGCTGCTCTGTCACGGCATGGTGAGGCTATTCCTTCACTGCTGACTGAGAGACTTTCCAGCACCTCTCCTGTGATGGATCAGCTCTGAACTCAGTGTTTTTACCACAACAAACTTCAAACCACGTGTTTCAGATCTTAGTAAATAAGTCTAATCAGTTATGGCCAATGAGTCAGGGAGCAGAAAGCTCCCCTCACAATGTTTGATTCTCTTGTTGTTTGGATTCATTAAAATCTAATCAGCATTTAATGAAGTTTCTGGAAACTGTCAGACCTTGATACTAATGACTAACATATAAACATTTAATATGTCACAACGATAAATAAATAAATATTAAACGCTCGCTGAACCCCTCTGTACCTCCTAGGTTCACACCCTGCAGTTCATCAAGTGTCCACCAGAGGCAGAGATCCCAGAGGAGAAAAACTGAAATTCTAATGACGGGATTACACTTTGGATTATATCTTTATATCTTCAGAGATGAACAAGAGCTGTGTGTGTGTGTGTGTGTGTGTGTGTGTGTGTGTGTGTGTGTGTGTGTGTGTGTGTGTGTGTGTGTGTGTGTGTGTGTGTGTGTGTGTGTGTGTGTGTGTGTGTGTGTGTGTTTGTGTGTGTGTGTGTGTGTGTGTGTAGCCCTGCTGTCTAACAGATGAGCAGTGAACACGGAGAGTATGGCTGCAGGTCTCTGTCCTGAGTGTCACCTGTGCAGCAGGTGTTAACAGGTGTAAACAGGTGTGTTGTTGTTTTTCTCTCGGGGCCTGAGGAGGCTGTCTGAACCTCTTCCTGTCTGAGTGACACCTCAGATTAGAGTGTGTGAGTCCCTTAAAGCCAGGGGCTGTGGCACAGAGGAGGATAAATTGGACTCTCCTGTCAGACGCTGTTGTTTAATTCATCAGTCTGTTTGTTTTTGGAGACAGGAATCTGTCAGCAGTTTGGAGACACACACCTGAGGTCAAACACTGAGGAGCAGCTCTACCACAGGGAACCTTTCAAGCTTGTCCTGAACTCTTGGTTGGTCCATGTGTGTCTGAAGCCCCAGGTCCACTTGTGGTGACTGCCACAGAGAAACAAAATGAAAACATCAGCTCAAAGTGAGCTCCTCAGTAACTCCCAAACAACCTGCCTGGACTCTCAGAAGTATTCAGGGAGCACCAGGACCAGGTCTTCCCAGGCTCAGACCCTAGAGGGGTTTTTGTAGGTGTTAAGTCCAACCACTAAACTCACTGCTGCTGTTATATTTTACAGATTTTCCTCTAGATTCATGTCTCATCTCCTCTCTGTCCTCTCCATGTCCTGTGTCCCACCCCCTGTCCCCTGTGTCTGGTGTCATTTGGTTTTCTGTGACCTGACTCTCCTGTCCCCTGTGACCTTTGTCCTCTGTCCTGTGCCCTGTGTCCTGTCTTCTCTGTCTTGTGCCTAGTATCCTGTCTTCTCTGTCTTCTGTCCCATGTGGCCTCATCCCTGTCTCCTATATATAACTCCTCTGTGTCCTCTATATTCACTGCCTGTCTTCTCTATGTCCTAACATTCTCCTGATAAGACATTATTGCAGTTGTACAAACCTCAACGATAATGTCCCACATGGAGGAGTATGATTAGGTGTCGTGCATGTTTGGTGTCACTGTTACTCACACTAACATTACTTATAACTCATAACTTATAAAATCAGGCTAGTCTTTCTGCTGCTTCAGCCTTTCCCTCAGTGCTGGCATTGAACTGAAATGAGCTGACAAGACATTTTGGCTAGCGCTGATGTAATGGAGGAACATTGACAAAGTTAGCAGTTCATAATGAACAAGTAACCATTCCAGGATTAAGATGACTCAACTCAAAGATATGGTTTCTACATATCAATGTGAACTAACAACATGAGGTAATAAGCAGGCCAAATTCACGACAGTCCCTCTGCTTCTCCGTCTCTTTAACATGAATACACATGGATCATACTGTAAGAGCTGATCTTAAAGCAACGGGCTTTAAGCTGTCATGATAAAGCCCATAGAGAGAAAGACAGAGAGGTCTATCAGAGGTCTATCCACTGATCCAGAGTCAGAAAAACAAGACTTAGCTACAGTGCTCAGCTCACGTTTCCGTTGGGTTGAATCTCAGGCTGAATCTCTGACAAATCCTTGTTTAAGTCTGTCACAGGGAGCCGGGCTAGGAGCTGCTGCTGCCAGTGAAGCTACAGTTGTCTATGGTGACAGGACAGCAGCTGGCTTCAGTGTCCCATCCTGAACTCCATGCATAGACTTTGTAAAGCAGACTCCATCATATTACCAGGCCCAGAATCTGCCTGTAAAAAAATGGGCACAACTGCGTTTTCTGTGACCGCTTTTTTGTGCAGAAATAAAGTCCCATCTTGTCACCTTCACAAAACGAATATGAGCACCAAAGCTAACTCCATGGAGTCTGAAAAAGTGGACTGGACGTCCTGTTAAGCTAGTATTTTGTGCTTCTATCCATCACTCCAAACTCATCTGAATCATCTAAATGAACGGTCAAAACAAAAACACTGTGGAAGAAACACATTAAATAGGACCTGAAACGCCTGATCTCACTCATGACAACCTGTTTTTAACATTGGCTAAAGGTGGAGAGAGGTGATGAGAGTCCCCTTTGCTACGTCATGTGACTCATGTTAAAAAAAAGAGAATGTTTTAAACAGCTGCACTGAAAACAGACACTTCATCCTCTGGACTTGTTCCTTTTTGGTTGAATAACATAAAATCAGTGATTAGCTTATTCTACAGCCATTATCAGATGATATTAAGAGTTAATCTACAAAAAAATGAACCTGCAATGCATCCTTTGGGGAGGGATGGGTACCAAATTCTGTACGTTTATAGGTACCAACCAAATTTTGAGCATCAATTCAAGTAAAATCAAAAGGTACTATGTTTGGGTACCTAAACACATCATTATGACTGACAGGAAATGGAAGAGAAGGCAATTTTCCTACTGGACTTGAACACAGCCTAGCAATGTTCTGAAGAATATATATGTTAAACTGAAAAACGTTGAGGTTTTTATGAAACAAATTAATATTTATTACCATATAAGTACTGAAAATTGGTACCGTTGAGCATGGATTCCGATTTCCATCTGTACCGTATCGTTTCCAATGTGAAAGGTACCCATCCCTACCTTTAAGCAATGTAACAATACTTGTACTCAAGTACAAATGTTTCATACTCTTTCCACCTCCAAGAATTAGAGCGTTACTTGAACTCACACGAATCAAGTTAACTTGACCTGATATTTCTGAGGCAATGAGTTTCCATATTTTTTAAGTGAACTCAACTTGTTTCTTTTACAGTGTAGGGCTAAATCAAAACTAATGCATTAATCAGATAAGAGTGTGTGTGTGTGTGTGTGTGTGTGTGTGTGTGTGTGTGTGTGTGTGCGTGTGTGTGTGTGTGTGTGTGTGTGTGTGTGTGGAGGGGGGGTTATCTGGTGAGCTTGTCTATCGGTATCAGGCTTGTGAACTCCTCTAGGTGGCAGTGGTGCTCTCTTTGGATGGAAGATCAGCAAAGATATGAAATATGAGTTAGATATGATAGATCAATCCACAGCTATGACATGAAGACAGAGACATGATGAGACGTTCAAAGCTAGAAAAGTTCAGGCAGCTCACACTAAAACAGAGAGTGAGGAGTGTCGTGATGGTGAGAAAAGATGACAGAGATGAAGGAGAGCATCACAGGACAGAGCTTCAGAGACCACCACCCTCTAAAATGTCAGAGTCTTCTCTTCTTTGGTTGATGTGGCAGCTCTGACTGGAGCAGCTGGACCTGTGGAACGTGAGGTTTACTCTGAACTCACAGTCCCTGTTAATGTGGTGACTGCTCTCACTGAGTTAGCATGCTGGAGTGCAGAGTGTCGAGTGTACCTGTATGGATATGTTCTGGTCAGACAGTAAACTGGAGGCTTGCTCCCTGTAGGTCCAGGGTGAGTGTGGCAGCAGCACACAGCCTTAATGGATGCTTTCAATCAGCAGTAATGGGAGCATCACATTTAGTTCATCAGTAAAGGGTTAACCCCACCACAGAAAGCTTTCACATGTGAGAGCTTCAAACATCAGGACACACCAATCAGAGCAGCCTCCATCCACTCCTCTGAACTCTGCCTGACCCTAATTAAAGACCAACAATAAACCAGGATCCAGCTCATCCATCAGAGAGCCCAGGAGCTCCCTGAGCTGGGGACAGCGTGGACATAATGCTGTGTGTGTGAGCCAACCCTGAGCATCAAACGGCTCTCAGAGGAGACCCTGGCCACTGCTGCTGCCACTGCCGCCACCACCGCAGCCACTGCTGCTGCTGGGGCAGAGGAGCTAATGGACAGACAGAGCCCATCATTAATAAAACTCTGTTCACTGTTAATCGCCAAAGCACACCTTAACTGCTCAGTTAATCATGGCATACATCAGCATCAGATGTGAAATAAGGAGCAGTTGTTGCAAAATTATTTGTGTGTAAATACATCCAAAAATATGTAGACTGTTTGAATCAGTCCACAAATGCACTAATCTACAAATGTGTAAACAGATCTACAAATGTGTGAGCAAACCCAGAAATGTGTCGACTGATTTGGGAATAAATATGAAGTCTTAAATGGCAGGCTGCCAGGCGGAGGCTGCCAGGTGGAGCTATTTTTGTAGCAAAGTGCCTCAGGTGCTATGCATTCCACGCCCTCTTAGACTCTTTTGGATTATTAGGTAGCCCCCCCCCCACCCACCCACCCACCAAAAGAAAGGCAATGTTAAACTGAAACAAAAACTTAAACTTTTAATTCATTCATTCATTCATTTCTTTTTTTTTTTTTTTTCCCCCTTGTCCTGTTCAGCGTCACGACAACAGAATTATGGTCTGGCTGCCGTATTGTGCAGAACACATTTGCTTTTCCAAAGGGAGCCGTTAATGTATAGAGCTGCCCTTGAGTGTTAAAATGGTACTCTTTATTAGTGTTTTTTTATTTTTTTTTAAATTATATATATATATTTTATACATAAATACACATACATATATATACATACACACACACATACGTATGTATGCACATATATACACATACGCATACATTTATCCATACAGTTTCCCTCCCGTATATTGCCAAGTTTGAAGATTACTGCTTAACCAGAACAAGGTGATATCAGGAAAGAAACAGTGAAAAAGGAAAAGATTGTAGAGAAGAGACTAGACAGGGGGGGGAGAGAGAGACAACAAAACAACAGTAGAGAACAACCACAACAACTGAACAGATGACTACAGACAGGAGAAACAAATAACCAGCTACTGAGCCTGAAAGGAGACAGTATCCTGGGGTCTTTGAAGTCATAATCACAAGAAGAACCTGGAGAGATGAACTGGAGAAATCATGAGTAGCAGTGAGCACAACAATGACAATTGCAAAGAGGTACATATACGTATATAGATCTATACACAGAAGCATATACTCACCTACACATATAGGGCTACTGGTGGCAGTATAGAAAATTGGGTTTGATTTGGGTCAGGTGATCATGCCAAGGAGTGATCATGCAGATGTGGCTCCGCTGTTCCCAGAGGCCAGACATGCACTGAGATAGCCCTCATCCCCGGGCGTCCCGCAGCCACAACAGAGCACAGAGCCCAGACAGACCGCCACAGAGACAGCAGCACGCCAACCCAGGAGGAGGCAAGGGGGGAGCGTCCCGGGAAGGCTAGAGGCAGGCCCCCGACACTGCGGAGGGAGGACCCCAGGGGCCAGGGACTGAGGTCTGCAGGCCCCGCTAGACGCAGGGCCCCCGATCGAGTGCAGGGGGTAAGACCAGGGGTCACCTGTGCCCAAGGGCCACTCACCCCCGAGGAGGGGGGGTTCGGCCAGGCACCCGGGAGGACGGACCCATTCATTCATTTCTCATTAAGGGACCTGACACAAACAGCTTCATGGACCTTAGACAGCCTTTAGCTAAGAGCTAATCAGCACCATGGCCTCTGCTGAGGATCCGTGGCTGCTCTAAAGGCCCAGGGGCTCTCAGTGTTTGCTGAAAGGATGAATCTACGGTGGCCCTGAAGGTTAACTGCACAAACATATCATATTAAAACAAGACCAGAAGTAAGGAAAGGCCTGCGCATGTTTCACAGGCTTTAGAAAGCCTTTGACCCTGTGTGTCTCCTTTGACTCTTTTGGCCCAGACAAAACTTAACTATGGTCTGTCAGAGGCAGTCCAGGAGCCAGAAGAAGATTCATCATTTTCATCTGAGAATTTCATTCCAGCAGACTATAAACTAAGCACATCTGGGCATGAAGACCAGCTCCACAGGAACCCCAACCTAAACCCAACCCAGCCAGACCAACCATCAAACATCCCCCTTCAAATGTGGATCCAGCAGGAACAAAGATGGAACAGCCTGCTCCTGCTGTGAGGTACGTCCTCACTGAGGACAAGCTAAAGGAGACGGCCTAAGCACTGACAGAGATGGTCCAGAGCTGCACCCTGAACCACAGCCTCTGAGACCCAGCTGGCTGATGAAGGGACTGAGGTGCTGTAGCCTGAAGCTGTGACCTATGTAGGTCGTCATCTAACAGCCTACAGCGTGAGATCCTTCATCTAAAAACCAGGCTTTGTTCACACGTGGCTGAGTTAGCTTTAAAGCAGTACATTCACATTCTGCAGCTGACACCATCGTTCAACAACAGAGAGGCAGGAAACTCAGAATCATTAATACTTTATTTCCCTGGGGGGAAACTACTGATAAATCCTTTAAACATGCAAAGTTTTAAGTCATGGTACAAAGAAAGTGATTAAAGATAAGGTTTATTCTGATTGTGTTGTGTGTCACCAGCCCCACCACTGTGTGCGTGTGTGTGTGTGTGTGTGTGTGTGTGTGTGTGTGTGTGTGTGTGTGTGTGTGTGTGTGTGTTTGTGTGTGTGTGTGTGTGTGTGTGTGTGTGTGTGTGTGTGTGTGTGTGTGTGTGTGTGCAGCTTTAGACCACTTTACAACTCCACAGAACAATCCAGGGGACAGAGCTAACAGTGGATCTCTGAGAGCTGAGGCGGAACAGAGTAACGAGCTGGAAGCAGACTGAGACTTTACAGGATCTGTTCACAGCTTACTGCAAGCTACCAACAGCCAAACAGCAGAAACAGCACACTGACTCACACACACACACACACACACACACACACACACACACACACACACACACACACACACACACACACACACACACACAGACACACACACACACACACACACTCTTTATAGAGCCTCCTGCCCTCAGGCCTCAGACTGGCTGTCTCTCAGCCCTGGGTAAGTGGAGGCAGAGTGAAGATGATGAAAATAAAAAGGGTTAATGAGTTAAAATGTTGATGCGTTACAGGCTTTAATCATTAAAGGGTTAAAGAATGGCAGGGTTAAATCATGAAAGAGTTAAAGGGGCTAAAGCATTAACGAGTGTAAGGGAATTGTGCATTAAATGGTTAAAGCATTGAAGGGTGAAAATTTTAAAGGACTTAATGGTTAAAGGGTTTAAATACTCAAATGTTAGAGAGTCAAAGAGTGGAAACATAAAAGGCTTCATTAAAGGCTGTTTAAGTGTTAAAGCATTAAATGGTTTAATTGTTAAACGGTTAAAGTAAAAAAGATTAGAGGGTTAAAGCATTTAATGGTTAAAGGGTCAGAGTAATTAAGGGTTAAAGGGTTACAGCATTGCAGGGTTAAAGCATAAAATAGTTAAAGGGTTAACAGGTTAAAGGGTTGATGGGTTAAAAAGTTAAAAGTTTAATGAGTTAATGGGTTAAATGGTTAAAGGACTAAGCTGTTTAAGTCTGAACTGTTTAATGGTTAAAGCATTGCAGGGTCTTTCAAAGGTTAAAGGGGCGAATGATTTGAGCATTAAAGTGTTAAAGTATTACATTTTTGATGGCGTAAAGTGTTAAAGGAATTAACTGTTAAAGGATTAAAGGTTTAAAGAGTTGCAGTGTTGAAGGGTTAAAGAATGTTGAAGTTAAGACGTTGCCCTGTTGGTTGTGGCTGCCTGTTGCAGTGCCTCTGACTTCTTTCTTCCTTTCTTGTAACTTTTCCGTCTCTTTTTCATCGTCTTTGTATTTGGAGTGGATCAGTACTTTGTGTGGCTCATTTGTTGGTCATGGACACCAAACTGGTTTTGTCCTCAGTGATATTTTTACTACTTTTCTCCTGTGTTTGTCTGGAGATCCTACATGTACATCTTGAATTTCCCTCCGGGGATTAATAAAGTATGACTTATCTTATCTTATCTTATGTAACCATGGCTGTATTGTTTACATGTGAACTCAGCTGTTAGCAGCCTGTAGCATGTCAATGCTAACTGGTTCAAGGCCTGATGTTTCTCCCACAAGGTGAGGAGAAGGAGGTAAGGACGACGTGCTGGTTCTCAGGTGTGAGCTAAGAAGTGACGACATGGACCTGTCCTTCCATCCATTGTTATTGGGAATGTAAGATCTATCTCCAATAAGATGGACGAGCTAGCTGTGCTAACCCAGCAACAGAGGGAATACCAGAGGGCAGAGTAGCATCATGATATTCACAAACATGGCTGACGGAGCTAACATCAGACACTAATGCCACATTGGAAGATCTTCACCTGCTGTGAGCAGACAGGATCCAGGAGACAGAGACTGAACAGACTGCTGAAGAAGCTCAGTCCTGGACCCTGTGGAGGTGGAGACTGGCTGACTGGACAATGATGGACAAGCTGTCAGCATCTATTTTCTTATGGACCTTTTTTTTAATCACTTTCTATAAACTTTCTTACTTTTGTTTTCTTGATTGCTGCTGTGACTCCTCCTAAATTTCCCCTCTGGGATAAATGAAGTATTTTCTATTCTATTCTATTCTATTCTATTCTATTCTATTCTATTCTATTCTATTCTATTCTGTTCTGTTCTGTTCTGTTCTTGAAGGGGCAAATGATTTATGCATTAAAGAGTTAAAGAATTAAGGGATTAAAGGGCATAAGCCTTCAACAGTTTTAACATTCAAGGACATGAAGGGTTGAAGAGTTAAGATGTTATAAGGTTAAAGTGTTAATGGACTAATTGGTTCAAGGGTTCAAGAACTAAAATGGTTGAGGAGTCAAAGCATTTAAGCGCTTTAGTTTTAAAGGGTTACAAGGATTAAAGGGTTAAAAAGTAAAAGACTTTTAAAGGGTTAGAGGGTTTAAGTAGTTAAGGTTTAAAGGGGTTAAAATTAAAATAGTAGAGTTTGCAGGATTTAGTGGTTTAAAGTGTGAAGGAGCTGAAGGGGTTACATGGTTTAAGAGTTAAAAAAATTAAAGTATTAAAGGTTGAGATGTTTCACCTGATGAGTTCAACAAGAGCTCTGTTGATTCAGACACATGGTGCATTAACATACTATTTATGCCATTTATTAACAAAGAGTGCTGCAAACATAAGTCACAGGCTTAAACAATGCCATACGTTATATGCACACACACACACACACACACACACACACACACACACACACACACACACACACACACACACACACACACACACACACACACACACACACACACACACACACACACAGTATGGTATTCATCACAGAAACACAATTACTGAAGCACGTCAGATCTTTATTTCATGGAGAGCTGTGAGCCTGTCACAGTCTCTCCTAGAGTCCAGGAGAGGAGTCTCTGTTTCTCCTGGAGTCCCCTAATGGGAGGGTCTCCGTTAGGGGTTCTCTGTGGGGTGGCCTCTATGAAGTGGTCTCTGTAAGGTGGTTTCTGTGAGGTGTTGTCTGTGAGCTGGTCTCAGTCTGTGTGTCAGTCTGAGGCTCAGTCTGACACACTGAGAATGAGAGCTGCTGTTTCCTGACCTATCATCAGCTATCTGTTAATGGAAAGCCGTGTCCCTGTCAGTCAGGAGGCTGCTGTACGTCTGTAAGAGCAGCTTATCAGAGAGCTGGAGTATCAGAGCTGACAGGAGGATGGAGTTCCCATCAACCTTTTACTTATCCACTACTCTGTCAACAAACCTGAGCTGCTTAATTAAAAGACAGGAGTGAAATGAAGAAAGGAAGCCTGTGGAGTGATGAGTCACCTCCAGAGCTCTGCTCCTTCACTTCCATCCTCCCCTTCCATCCTCCTCCACCCTCCTCCATTCTCCCAAATAAATCAATTTGAGTACAAAAACATTCATTCCTGTGTTCCTATTTCAAACTAGCTACAGGAACAAAAAGCTTGACTTTACAGTTCAGACCTTTACAGAAAGCAGGGTACCTGCAGGTTTCAGCAAGTCAGTACTTTTTAAAAAGACTTTTAATGACACCTTAAATGAAATTTAAGGCCAAAAACACTCAAATATATATGTGATAGTTGGGGATCCAGCTGCATTGCAAACCAAACTGACATCATCCAGCCAACCCTCAATAAATTAGCTCTTACCCTTAGCCAAGACTGGCTAACATGCAGATAATTTACATCACAGGGATTAAAGCAAAAAGAAAAAAAATGACTGGAAATTTTTATTTTTTTTTAAAAGAAAACAACAGAGATGTTGTCTCATTTAGAAATCAAACTGACAGGTTTTTCTTTTTCTGAAGGTAAAGATCTCGACAGACACATATAAGCTTTCATCTTTTTAACAAATCTGACCTACAGTCAGGTGAGATACAGGGAGTGAGGAGCAACAGGTGTTCAACATAAAACTTTGAATAAGTTAAAGTCTAAAAAGTCATTTAAAGTGATATTCCCGGCTGGAACAAGTTGGGTCCTATCACAAGGTTTAGGGCAGAAATGACCCCTACAGCAGTGTTTTTGTGCAGCAGAAGCCCAGAGCGCTCGCACCAAACACCCCCTCCCTGCTCCTCTGCCGGTTTCCTCTGCACTCAGACGGGGCCATATTTAACTTGACCAAAAACACAAATAAACGGTCTCCCACTGAAAAAATCTGATATCTGTCTACATTCACGCTTTATTTAGAGAATTTTCAGCGCGTTACTTTCACACAAAAACACCGCTAAATAAGGCTCTAGTTCTCATCGTGTCGTAAAATGGTGCTACCTCCGCTGCAGGGCTACAGCTGGCTACGAGGCGCTCGCCGCTCAGTGTATCAGTCATCGCGTGCGGCATGCCGGATATAAAAAACGCAGGTAGTCTGCCAGGACAAATTAAACAAGAACAACATAAAGATGAGTGATCATGAGAGCGAGGGCAACCTGCCGTTCACTTTGAATAAAGCGTGAATGCAGACCGATATTCGATTTTTTTTTTTTTTTTTTGCTTCCTGTGCTTCTCATTAAGCAACATGAGTGGTTCACAGTGCAAAAGGTGTTTTTGACTGGTAGTGCGAGTGTGTCTGCAGGTTGAGTCAGACCAGGTGAAAGTGCTGATGGTTTGGCCGAAGGAGCAACTGAATCAATGAACTGGGCGAGGCTGCTAAGGAGTTTGGTTCAGACATCAGGGTATAGAGTTTCAGCCAATGAGAAATACTGGAAGAACGTTTTGATGCAGGACATGACGTGGTACTGGATAAACTGTCAATAACTGGCAACAGAAACATGAGTCTGCTACAGTGAAGACACCTGGAGCCACGCTGCAGTCTGACAGAGGGTTTGGGCAGCACCCTCCTGTCAGGCACCGCTGTCAGAGAGTCAAGCTCCACCCCAGTCATGTCACTGGCCTTGTTGAGCCTGATTGTGTCCGATACTCTCAGCCTGTCGCCCCAGCAGGTCACAGCAAACAGGATAGAGCTGACCACCGAAGACTTAGAAAACATCCTCGGCATCTTCCTGCAGATGTTGGAGGACCTCCTCAGGAAGAAGAGGCAGCTCAGACCCCTCTAGGCGACCTGAGAGTTTATACTCTAGTCAAGTTTCTTGTTCAAGCACACCCAAAGTACTTGTAGTTATCCACTCTGTCCACACTGAGCACTGAATGGAAATAGGGGTAAGGAGTGTCAATCTTCTCCTAAGATCCACTTCCAGCTCCTTGGTCTTGGCCACGTTGAGCAGGAGGTGGTTCTGCTCACACCTCGTGACAAAGTCATCCACCACAGCCCTGAACTTGGCTTCCTTACCCTTACTGATGCATCCAGTGTAGAAGATGAAGAGGAAGGGAGACAAGACCATACCCTGTGGGACTCCAGTGTTGCTGACCACTCAGTCAGACTTACAGTGTAGTCTACCAGTCAGGTAGTCAACTATCCATGAGTGTAGGGGAGCAACAACCCGCACTGTGGCCATCTTCTCCCGTTCTCCAGTAGACGGTCGTATGGAGTCAAAAGCTCCACTCCTCCTGGAACAGTTAGAAAACATGACCCTCATAGTGCTGTCCAGCCCGTCCAGGTGAGCTTAGGCTCAGTTCAGCAGGAAGGTGACGGTGTCGTCTACGCCCATTCAGAGCTGGTAGGCTAACTGTAACATGGTAAACCAACACCGCCAAGTCACTCTCTGATGGCAGGGAGGTCCAGGTATTTGTGTCAGCCCAAGGCCTTGTGTTTATGCCAAATCAGTTTCAGTGGCTTTAAGCCCTTCTTCATAGAAGCTGGGAATTACAACATTACTGCGATGTGTACTACAGGGCACCACCTAACACGGGTCAAGCATTTTTATTAAGTGGTGAAACTACACATCATTAACCACAGAGAATGGCTGCAGGTCCTTAGCATTAAATGCTCCCAGTGCACAGGTTAGTCCCTTGTGTTGATCTGACTTGGCATGGTCGAAGACAGCTGTTTCTCTGGTGTTAGCTTTTCAAACGATCCACCGTCCTGTGTTCAGGAAGTGTCAAACCAAGAAGCTTACGCTGGAGCAGCTCAGTCAAAGGGCTCATGTTTCCTTTATGTACACGCCATGTTTCACACAGCTCTTCTCTGTCTGCCCTTCAGGGGGAGCTGCTGTGCTCCTCTCAGAGGTGGGGCTCAGTCACAGTCAGCTGATCAAACAGCTGTACCCACTGAATGAAGGCTCAGCATCACTGGCTCATTGATCAGGCTGATTGATTATTACAGCAAACTGACCTGTGTGTGTGTGTGTGTGTGTGTGTGTGTGTGTGTGTGTGTGTGTGTGTGTGTGTGTGTGTGTGTGTGTGTGTGTGTGTGTGTGTGTGTTAGGGTCTCTCCATTACACAGGTATCTCATGTCAGCTGTGCTCATATTGAGCTTCATGTTGGAGGGCAGGTATGGATTAGAAACACTGAGGGTAATGAAAGATAGATCTGGACCAGGGGTCACCAACTTTTTTTTGAGACCAAGGGCTACCTTGCGGCAAATTGGTGGCACAAAGGGCTACTTGTCTGATAAAACTTCCTACTATTAATCATAGTAATAGTAGTAATACTATGTGGAGAGACTGCTCACAGGTCAAAGTTAATTATTTCAAAATCATTATTAATGATTTATAGAGCAATGATGGTAGTAAGGAGCTCCGTTGTGACCAATGCCATTTTTTGGAACATGTCTTGCGGGCAACTTAAGTAGTTCTTGTGGGCACCCAGGTGCCCACAGACACCATGTTGGTGACCCCTGATCTGGACTGAGTCTATAACACATGGGGCTCTAATTTTGTAGACTGTCGCTGCGCGGACAGGGTGTGACCAGCGTACTTTGCAAGTTTCCTGCAGTGCCAAGAGAGGCGCAGTCAAGGCACAGAGAGGCGCAGTGGAGCGCAGAGGAGCGCATCCACGCCTCCCTCTGCGCAAATGGCAGAGAGGGAGGAGAAAAGCTGTGAGTGAGTTTAACACAGCTGAGCGCTGTTTTCACCAATCAAATGAGCGCCTCTCCTTGCCTTTAAATGCGCTGCAGCCAAGGCGTAGCGTCTGATTGGTCTGACTGATCCCTGACACCACGGAAACAGTGTGCTGTAAAGACCTGGTAGTGGAGACGGTCAGAGCCGCTGTCCCTGCAGCAAAAGAATGCACAGCGGGGCGCATCGGAGGACATGAAGCGCGTCACCGTGTGGGCCAGCTCCCGGGACAGATTTAATCTGTTCCTTTGTCATTAATAGGAGTCAAAATGAAGAGACAGTTACACAGCTGGCTTATCCATTCAGAAAACTTTTGATCCACCTGCACTCCTGGTTTGTCATCGCCAAATAGCAGAACCTTTAGTGATATACTGTATACTCTCCCAGTGTCTCCACCTCATCCTCCTTACAATAATGTACTCCATATTTTTAGATCACGTTAAAAATAAAGACTAAAACAGAGAAATATGGAAAATCACGGGTAAATCCTGAGTGACATACATTTATTTTCTCTCTTTTTTCTTCGTCTTTTCTCTCCCTCTTTTCTTTGAATTAAATGAAATGAGAGAACCAGATATATACTCAGTATCAGATGTTAAGGCTGTTTATTGTTTAATTGTAAGATGTGCATCAAACTTCCAGCTGCCGTCAGGTTAACTTTCCATTATGACAAACGGCTTTAATCTGACATCAGATGTGACGGTACAGTTAATATAGATACAAATGTATATGCTGGTTCAGATGGTTACATTAAATAGTGATTGCTGTGATTGTTTACTGCATTAAAATGTGCCTGACACTCTGGAAACCTGCCTCTGAGGCTTTGTTGACATGTGCGCACATGTGCGCCTGTCACCAAATTACAGCTGCGGAGGGTGCGCTTCGCTTTACGCCAAGAATAGATCAGGTTGGAGCTGGCGAGCTTTCAGCGCACTTTATGCGCTGTTTTTGGCACGAAATTGTCACTGCGCCAACATGAATCTGCCGTCAACTCCCCCTGGTGCGCCGTCACACTCATCTCTGCACAGATGGTCTACCAAATTGTCAAATTGGCAGTGCACAGCGGTGCGCCGCACAAAATTAAGACTGTGCAGGGTGCACCAGGCTTGCGCCCCCTCCGCTGCACCACGAAATTGGAGCCCATGATGGTAAAGAGGAGAGGTAGCACTCATTGATAAATCATAAAGGCCTTTTTCAAAGGCAGGGGCGACAAGACACTGCTCTGCAGAACCAACCATCAAACCATCAAAGAATCAATACGTTTTAGTTCTGCATGGAGGGGTACAGATATCATTATACCAGGGTTAGACATATATCTCTAACTGAAGGTGGAAACTTAAATGGGTTCTAATCACCTAAGTGTCCTTACTAGCAGCAGAATCAGTACAGATCAATCCTGTGGACAGATCAATTCTTAGGGTTCAGCTTCTTATAAAAACATTGCTCTTCTCAGTCACTGCAAAAAACACTGCTCCTCTTAGTCACTGTGAACACCAGGATATGAGTTATGGGGGAGCTCAAGGGAGCTCAGCTTCCCTGAAAGGGTCAGGCACTCCCCTGAAAGCGTCACCTGACACATTCAGGGGGAGCACTGAAATTTTTCGGATTTGTACTGTGCCTGTCTCCAAACTGAGATGGAAGTGATTTTTAATGAGGCTCACTTGATATTGGAGCTTGTTTCAGCAACACGTATAACACTGTTTGTTGTGTGTGACGTTACAGTACGCTGCTGTTCCTGAGTGGAGGCTACATTAGCACTGGTGAATTAACTTACTATAAACCTTTGAGGGGGATTTGACAAGCTAATTAAGTCTTGCCTGCTGCTTTGAGGTCACTGCAAAAACACTGCTCTTCAAGGTCACTGTGAAAAACACAGCTCTTCTCAATAACTGCAAATACTCCTCTGGGTCACTGCAAACACTGATTCTTCCCGTCACTGCAAACACAGATTCTGTAGGTCACTGCAAACACAGATTCTGTAGGTCACTGCAAACACTGCACCTGTCAGTCACTGTAAACACTGCTCCTCAGTGTCACTGCAGAAAACACTGCTCCTCTCAGTCACAGTGAAAAACTACTGCTCCTTTTAGTCACTGTACACATTGCTCCTCTAGGTTGCTGCAAACACGGTTTCCTTCATTCAATGCAAACACTGCCCCTCTCAGTCACTGCCATGACCACTCTGACTGTCTGAGGTTCACCAGTCACAGAGTTGTAGTTTTGTATAATCTGTTATGCAAGGGGATAGAGAACGCAACAGCTTGCTTACAGATATGGCTTGTTATGACATGAATATAAACACTGAGGAAACACCTCAAAAGTGGTTAACCTTGACCCAGGTTGATCCTGAACACATCATCCTGGTTGTAAATCTCATCGACATAGACAGAAATAAGCTTTGAACCCGTTTCTGAAACTATTGTAACATGACAATGATATAAAACTCATATTAATAACATGACTATAAATGCCTTAAAAGTTTAATGGTAAATGGAACAGTACTTTTATACTGCTTTTCTTGTCTTGCCCACCACTCTGATATTCTCATTCTGCTAGTCTTATTCATCCATCAACACCACATTCTCATGCTGATGGCACATTTACACCCATCCACCCATACACTACAGACCCCCAATCTACTGGTTTATGTTTGTGACTTGTTGAATTTTTGAAAAGTTTTAATTTCCTCTCCAGTGTTTCTCAGGTGGGAGGTGGAGACACAGAGGAGAGAGCTAACATTAGCTGTTAGCTCCCATCTGTTCCACATGTACCTGGCTCCTTTAGACTCAGGGGGGTCTGATGTGAACCGTCAGAGGTGGATGCTTCATGGGGCGTGGATTAAATGGAGCAGTGTGGAGGTAGGTGCCTTGTGGTTGGGTTCTGTGATGTTTGCATGGTTAGAGCTGCCTAGCCTGACATTAGCATCATGCTAACCATCAGTGGTCACTAACATCACCCTGAAGCTGTGTTATTGGCACAGTTAGTGCGTACAGACTGAAGCAGCTGTGTGTTTAGGTTTCTGGGTTGACTGTGCTCTCACTCAGATGAAGCCCTTCAGGGTTCAATCAGCTGCAACCTGAGACCCTTTCCTGAGGCCCAACATGTGCCCAATATGAACAGCGTCAGTTCAGCTCCCCCTCCTCATCTATAGACACCTGTGTCCTTATGTTTCTCTGCATGTGAGCAGCTGGGTCAGACCCCGTTACGTTAAGGAGCCCAGTGGATAACGGGGTCTGACGATTGATCATCATAGATAGAAGACAGAGCTCAGAGTCTCTCCTGCAGGGTGGTAGACCAGAGTTCTGTGGTGACATACTGGGTGAATGGGACTTCTCTGCAGAGGATCAGCTCCTCAGGTCACCTCTAGTGACACTCCACGGATACAGCTTTATTCTTCTGTATCAGCTTTCTTTTGAGTCAAAACTAGACTCTGAACCTCTAACTTTTACACTGAAACACCAAACCCGTACCTTAGCTTTGTTCTGACATGGTACCTACCTTCATGGAGCAGGGTTTACAGAAGAAGAAGCAGACTCAGCAGACTGAAGGAGAAAGAGGGGAACCATCTGAGCTAACTAGAGAGCTGCAGAGATCCCAGGTTACCTGCTAGTTCAGAATCAGAGGACACCAGCGGCTCACATACGGACTCAGTCTGCATCGCTCAGCACCCAGAGCTGTTCTGAGTTTTAGTTTTCAGAATGTGTAACTCACTGCCCTGAAGGAAAAAGGGGAAGGGATGTCAATGCTAACTGGAGAAGAGGAGAGATAGGTTATCTGGAGGAGCAGGTGTGAACTGAGCTTAGTCCTACCAGAGCTCTACTTCCTGTCCCCTGTACCCTCTGGGTATTAGCGTATTATCTGGAATTAGGTCCCATTTTTGGTAAAGTTGACCTTTCCCAGAGAGGTTGATGGTCTGGTTATTGGTAGAGCGGACCTCCTCTAAAAGGTTGGTGGTCTAGCTTTTGGTAGAGCTAACATCTTCTAAAGAGGTTGGTCGT
Source organism: Halichoeres trimaculatus (assembly GCF_033239565.1). Taxonomy (NCBI): domain Eukaryota; kingdom Metazoa; phylum Chordata; class Actinopteri; order Labriformes; family Labridae; genus Halichoeres; species Halichoeres trimaculatus. The sequence continues at coordinate 33,520,430 of NW_027437193.1, forward strand.
ATGGTTTTTGGCAAAGTTTCTCTTTCTCAAGAAGGCTGATAGTCTGGTTTTTAGCAGAGCTGACCACTTCTTGAGAGGCTGATGGTCTTTTTTTCAGAAAAGCTGAGCTCTTTTACTGGTTAATGGTCTGGTTTTTGGTAGATTGACCTTTCCTAAAAAGGCTTAAAGTCCAGTTTTTGGTAGAGCTGACCTCTCCTGAAACGATTGGTGGTCTGGTTTTTGTAAGAGCTGAACTCTTTTGAGAGGTTAATGGTCTGGTTTTTGGTAGAGAGCTCTTTTTGAGACGTTGATGGTCTGTTTTTTGGTAGAAACCTCTTTTTGAGAGATTCATAGTCTGGTTTTTGGTAGAGACCTCTTTTTGAGAGGTTGATGGTCTTGTTTTTGGTCGAGCTGACCTCATTTTGAGAGGTTGATGGTCTGGTTTTTGGTTGAACTGACCTTTTATGAAGAGGTTGGTGGTCTGGTTTTTGGTCCAACATCCAGCACTCTTTTATTTGTTTCCACTGGTTTTCTCTTCGTGTGTTACCTGTCCGCCTTACTCTGTCCTCTCTCTGGTTAAAAAAACAAACTTGCCATCTTTAATTCATCCTCACGTTAACTTATTCACTTATTCTAATGAAGTCTGTGTGAATTAAGCGAACAGCTTCTGAGCATTAAAAGCTGCTGCCTCTAAGTGAAGAAGTCAAAGTGATGAGAGAAAGCAGCACTTAAAAGCTTCACTCCAGTGTTTTTCATATCATGCTAGTACTTTATATTCAGTGGGCGAGGTGAACGCAAAGTTCAGCAGATCCATTAAAGCTCCCTGACGTGTTCTCAGTTCAACTCTCAGGTTTTATCCCTAATCACATCAGTCAGAGACAATAACAGAAATACATTTCAGTAAATACAGCTGAAAGCTGAGCGCAGAGTGGAAACCTGACACTTAGTGGGGCGTCAGGGGTCCGTGGAAAAGAAAGGGAAAAGGGTTGTTTCTTTCATTTACCTAAGAAAAAAGAATTGAGAGAAAATGCGTGTGAATGTGACAGTGGCATCTTAACTCTGCAGAAGGGTGTTGGAGATGAGACCAGAGACTAGAAACCAGATCGGTCTGACCCCTCTAGAGACTTCCTTTCAGCATGACAGAGATACAACAGGAGTTCTGTCCCCATGAACACCCCATCAGACTGGATGTGTCAAGGAGTCTAATCACATTTTAACCAACTTTACATGAACTATTTAACCAAAGACTTCACTTTGGTGGCTTTCAGGAGACAGACTTTTTATTGTGGGAAAGATGTGTGGAGGATAGAAGCCTGCTCTGAAAAGAAGGCTCACAAAGTTAACCCTCCTGTTGTCCTGAGAAAAATATCCCCTAAACAATATTTTTTCAACTTGAATTTTTTTGACTTTACCTAAATTGGCCCCAACAGTTCAAAAAGTGAACTGTTGCTTTTATTCACATTTCCATGTAAGCTGTACAAAAAAAGGTACAAAGGCTGTCTTCGGGTCAAAACGACCAGGGGCAAATAGAGTTTAAATCAAGGTCACAGGGTAATTTAGACACCACAAAATGTAACAAAGTTTTTGTTGTGTCTCAGATCAATCAGTAGCAGAAGTAAACAATGCAAGAAAGGTGGTCTCTTGTGGACTGCAGTACCTTTGATCAGTCTCGGATCAATTAGTCGTAAATGTGAACAAGACAGTAGCGGAAGTAAACAAGACAGGTGGCGAATAGAATAGAATAGAATAGAATAGAATAGAATAGAAAATGCTTTATTTATCCCGAGGGGAAATTTATAAGTCACAGCAGCAATCAAGAAAACAAAAGCAAGAAAGTGTATAGAAAGTGCAAAAAGGTCCATAAGAAAATAGATGACGACATCCCGTCCACCACTCGTCCACCACTCTCCAGCCCAGCCAGTCTCCACCTCCACAGGGTCCAGGACTGAGCCTCCCCAGCAGTCTGTTCTGTCTTTGTGTCCTGTCTGCCCACAGCAGGCAGACAGGCAGACAGCTCACACCCGAGAACCAGCACATCGTCCTCACCTCCTCCTCCTCAGCTCAAGGGAAATCATCAAGCCCTACACTAGTTAGCATTGACATGCTACAGGCTGCTAACAGCTAATTTCGCATGTAAACAATGCAGCCATGGTTACATGTAGGATCTCCAGACAAACACAGGAGAAAAGTAGTAAAAATATCACTGAAGACACAAAAAGTTTGGTGTCTGTGACCAACATTGAACCATACAAAGTAATGATCCACTCCAAATACAAAGATTAGGAAAAAAATTACAAGAAATGGACAAAGAAGAGAGAGCTACTGCAACAGGCAGCTACTTGGGCAGCGCCTAGCAACGAAAAAGGTGAAACGAATAAAGGTGCTGCAGATGACTGAACCCCGAAATCTCTGTGCTGAAGCCATGAGTGTGCGTTATACCGTTGAAGAGGCTCTAGAGCAGAGTAGAGAGATTTAGTTCTGCCCTCCAAAGAAGGACTGTAAAACACATACTGTGTGCTGCAGGTGTGAAAAATATATCTGCAAAGGCTGTGCACTTGCATACTGCCCTACATGTGCTAATTAGTTGAATGGATTATGTTATTTTTCACATTTTTGACATAGTGTCTTTATTTATTCACTGGAAAAAAGAAAGAAACTAAGTCTTTGGGATGAATGAAAATGCGTTCAAAACTCCTTTCGCACATTTCTTTTCTTTTCTTAAACTATAAACATACAAGTGAAGAGGGAAACCTCAGGTTTTCACACATTTTGTGGTTAATGACAAGTTGTTTCTTCAAGCAAGACAAAATTTGGTGTTTAAAATTCAGTTAAGCTGTTAACATTGGGAGTTAAGTAAAGACGAGTCATTTTGACCCGGAGGACACAGGGTATATGAGGACAACAGGAGGGTTAATTCCAGCAGACCAGAGCCTACAGTGTAAGTCTGGACTTTACTAAAACTAACACCAAATTTATCTAGGTGAAAACTGTATGTAGCAGTATAGAAATGTATATTTCTGTATGCGATGTGGTGTTTCACTTTTCACCCAATCATGGGGCTGGGGGACGGTATTTAATTGGTGGTTCTCCCCTGCCTCTGTCTTTCTGCCTTCCGTCTGTGTCACTTCCAGGTCATGTGTGGTTGCTGCAGGTATGTGTTCATGGCTTTACCTCACGAGTAGCTTTTATTTGGGCTGCAGAGCAATTGGTGTGTCCCTGGCGTATCTGTCTCCGGTGTCCTGTGATGAGTTCTCTCTCTCTCCCTCTCTCTGCGTTAGTTTGCATTTTTGTAGGGGGCTAATGCTATTGTGGTCACAGGTAAGAAGCCGTAGCTCCTGGCTCTCTCCCCCTCCCTCCTCTCGCATGTGTGTGCGCGTGTTTTCTGCTTCTGAGGTATGTAGATCTTGCCATGTAGAGTTCAACCCTATCATTGTCCGCTTTCTTGATAACGTAAATACGGTATCTCTAATTGGTAAACCCTGTAGTACTCCTGGTAAATGCTGCCGCTGAGGGCTATGTCACATAAGCTGATTGGAGTGCTGCTGCTCTGTGTCCTGGGCTTCCACTAACGTTTGTCTCGAAGCTCCAACTGCCTTGCTTTAACGCTTCACAGCTTCGAGGCTCCTATTTGTCACCTGTGCTGCTTTTAAAGCTTATGATTGACTGACTCCTGTTCTGCATGCTGCTGCCTGGCTATTCACTAGCACTGGCTACTTAGCCTAGCCGCTGGGCACTGACTGTGTGGCCTCCTCACTCGAGGAGATAGACTGTGTTCTTTTATGAGAGTCATCTCTTTTTAGTGCGGTGTGAATGAGAGTATTTTCCCTGTTTCTCTATTAAAGCTCCCATATTCTGCTCCTTTTCTGCAGTTTAATCTGGATCATTGATGTCTTCATGAAATGATAGTAACATGTTTTGGTCCAAAAAGCCAATAAATCAAGCACAGCAGCATTGTTTCCAGGCTCTCATAGCCCCTCTGTTCAGAACGCTCTGATTTAGTGGGCGTGGCCTTCATATGTAAATGAGTCACAGCTGCTACCACCTTGCTCTTTCACGTCACTGAGAGTGGCGCCACGAGCTCTGAGTGCACAATGTTTAGAAAACAGCGAAGCACGTTTACCGTAACATTACAGGCTAAAACAACAGGCTAACCACAGCTAAAGTTAGCATCCTGAAGCTAACACGGAGACAGGGGGACACTGAAGAAAAGCTCTTCCATGTGCTCACAGCACACAGCATTTAAAATACTCACATTTCCAGGGTTCGAGGTTTGTTGGCGGATGGTTGGTAATGCGCCTGGATTCAGGACCAGTCTATTTGCTAGCCCTCTGTTGTACTGTCCAAAGTTGGAAAAGCAGTCGGCAGTGAAGTGTCAAGCACACATATCCACAATTTTACTGAGTGTAGCTGGAACATTTCCCTTATAAATGAACGCCCCGACGTCCAGCCAAGATTATCTTCTAGTGTGAGCGGTTGACAGATGAATCTTTAGCCCCACGATCGTCTCACAGACTCGTCAGAGCCGCCCTGATAATTTTCAAACATGTTTGATATTTATCTGGATGATTACAACATTCATTCTCACTGAGGATGACAACAGACAAGAGAGAGAGAGAGAGCCCCCTTACAAGAGACCGGACAACAGACAACAAACGCAGGCTCAAAGTGAAACTGAAGGCTCCAGGTCAGCTGACTGCGCGCTCCACAGGCCCACTGGAGCCAGTTTAATGATGCCTGTAAAAATAACACGCAACCACGCCATTTTCAGTAGCAAACTGTTGTTTTATCAGTGATGGGTGTGAGAACATGCCATTATTGGCTGATACAGCAACAGTTTCACCTCTGTCCCTCTGCGTGCGCGTAATGGATGAAAGGCACCGCTGCAGACAGCTCCTCTTCTCTCTCCTCCTGTCCCACCAGTGCTAAAAACCTCAGATCCAACAACTGAGCACATGTGGTGCATCACTCTCTCTGGTCAAATAATCTTGGTGAAATCCTGTAGTGTGTGCTGGTCAGTATTTTCAAATCTTGTAGTTAGAGTGTGCTTAAGATTTAAGAGAAGATGATCTGTGAAGATTCTCCTTATGTGTGAGATACAGCCCGATTTTAGAATCTTTGAAGATTTTTAAAATCCTGTAGTGTGAGCCAGGCTTTAGTCTTGTCTTCTTCTGAGATGGGAAGTTTGTGCATGGAGCTATGTGGTTGTTTACAGCCAAAAACAGCCACACTCCTCTCCCGGTTGCTGGAGAGATTTCTCTGCAGATGCGGGGAGAGGAGTCGGTGGGGAGGGGGTTCGGCGGTATTTGCTCTGGTGGACCAATCAGGTCAGACTTGCTCCTGATTATTCAAAAAAGGGACTCGCTGCCGTCGGCAAACCCCGGAAATTCCAAACAGCTCGTTTTATGTCAGGATTTTACATTCACAAGCTCTACTAAGTGCAGGTTTTTCGTCATTAAATATCACATTTTGTGGGCTGAGAGGAAAGCCAAAGACCAACAAATTTAACTAAAGGACTTAATAAAGTGATTTTTGCATGATATGGGACCTTTAATTTATATAGGTTTAGTCTGTGTGTCTAATTAGTTTTAATTTACCCTTTTCAGTTAGCTTTATTTGTAGTTTAGTTGTTTTTGGGGTGTTTGGTGGGTTTTCTTTTGAGTGTGTAATTAGTTTCTTTTGATCTATCTGGGATTAGGTTTTGATTTGGGTTATTAGTTCTATTAATTTTAGATTAATTAGTATATTTGTTGGTTTGCTTTATTGTTTTGATTTTACTAATTGTTTTCTCCCTTTTCAGTTGCTGAGAGCTGGTGCTGGTGCTGGTGATTGGGTGGCGGTATCCCCCCCTTCTGTGTGCTGTGCTTCCCTGGGATTTGGTCTTGACGTCTGTTTGTGTGTCACGTGTGAAAGGGGTGATTTTTGGTTTGTTTTGGGTGGATCCCTCTCCTGTTCACTAGCTCCTCTGTCCCTCTGGTAAGCCTCAGCAGCTGATTAGGCCCCTCCCTTCCCTGTGTGAATGGTGTTTATAAAAGTGTTCTCGTAACATTTATATAAAAATAAAATTTATTTTTATAATTGGAAACGTGTCTCTGGCCTCCTGAGTATTACGAACCTGGGTGCCTTTAAGTGGGTAAACATAAATCATTCTCTGGATGAAATTCCCAGGGTGGCGTTGCTCGGCAACTTTGACACCCCCCACCCTCCCCCACCCTCCCCCACCCCCCCCATTGGATAAGTTTGATTAGTGAGTGTTATTGAATTGAATAGTGTTCTCCTCCACTTGCTGCTCAAAAGAAAATTAATGAGCAGTTTGTAAACCTAAAGACAGTGACCAACATGCTCTTATGGTGAATCTGTAATGGTACAGTTTTACATGTTCCCTAAAATTAATTAGAAAATAAGATAGATGGCACTATTAGAGATTAAGCTGTACTTGTCTATTAGTATTAACATATTTGATTTATAGACTGAGAAAGGCTCAGTAACAAAGCTACTGGACAGTTTTGAGGAGAGAATTGACCGAGGTGGCCCTCGCGAGAAAGTCTGCAAAAAAGGAATTCTGTTTGACCTCCAGAGGGTCACATGGCAAATTCAAACACTGCTATTGGTTCCTCATGGTCTTTCTCTTTTTTTTTAATTATTTCAAGACAACTGGAATGTATTGTGTGAGTGTCATAGGCCAAAAATTGGTATGTTGCCTAGAGACAACAAGGTACCATAGAGAGGGGATGTCAAACTCGTGCCATGGAGGGCCAAGAGGCTGCAGATTTTCTTTCCGACCAAAAACTTCACCAGCTGATTTCACTGATTAGTCCCTGCTCTCTGCTTGAAGATGAGGTAATCAGTGGAATCAGCTGTTTTCAGAGTTTTCGGTTGGAAGGAAAACCTGCAGCCTCTTGGCCCTCCATGGCACGAGTTTGACATCCCTGCCATAGAGGGATACATACATGAGGTTTACGAGACAGTTATTGCTTGGTTTTTTTATTATCACATGATATGCATGAATTTTTTTAGGATATATTTAAAATGTTCACAAGAACTTTTTGAATGTTCACAGGATATTTAATTAATGTTTGCTGGACATCATCAGGAATTTGACAGAACCCTTACAGAAAGTTCACAGCATTTTCACTTGAAATTTCTAGAACTTTTGCTGAATGTTAACCGGATGGTATTTACCGGACTTTTGCAGAATGTTCACGCCATGTTTACAGGATGTTTACAGGTTCATTCCTGGAAGTTTACAGGATGTTAACAGGATGTTTAAAGACCACTGAAAGGATGGTTACAGGACTTTTATAAGATGCTCAAAGAATTTTTATTGGATGTGTATGAGGTGTTTGCTGGACTTAAACAGGATGTTTACCAGATGTTTTAACAATTATTGAAAAATACTGATAGGATGTTAACTGGATCTTTACAGGACAGTTCTTGTGACCATTTGTGTTGTAAGACAGGAGCATAGCTGCCAGAACACCAGTATATTCTAATGGGAGATATTAGTTTACACATCCATTTATAACTAAAAAATGTTGTAATACTATAGACTATAATAAAGGTGAGGTAAAATGACACTTGGTTTTTGTATATTACAGAGATCATGAGTGACATCATTATTAACACTGTGCACAGGTTTCATCCAAACGAAATGCCTGATGTACACTTCATCATGTACACTGATGTCACTTTATTCAGCCTGTTCACTTGGGGTGTGAAGACTGAACCTCTGATCAGGGTGCGTTAAGGGGTTAGAGAAACATAGCACGTTTTGGATAGACATGATCATGGACTGACTGTGTCAGGCTGGTGTCAGGTGTCAACATCCTGCTGTGGACAGCTAGTTGAGCAGAGGCATGAGACATCACCACGAGTGATGGGTACCTTTCACATTCAAACGATACGGTACCGATGCCCAGTACCTGGCAATCGGTACCGGTACTCAACGATACCGGTTTTTGGTACTTTTTTGTGTTTATGTGATAAAAAATATGAATTTGTTTGATAATAAAATGTTAAAAAATTCGGTTCAACATATTTATTCTTCAATATATAACCTTGCAATGCTGTGTTCATGTCCAGCATGGAAAATTGCCTACTCTTCCAGCCTCTCACAGTCACAAGGATATATTTAGGTACCTTAACATGGTACCTTTCAATTTTACATGAATCAGCACCAGGTACTTCTGACATAAATTGGTTGATACATATAAAACAGTGGCGGCTGCTGGTCATTCAAGGAGAGGAAGCTCATTTGTTTTCCGGCCTTCATCATAAATTTGTGTATTTATTTAGTTATTTCTATCCTCCATTCCTTTTCAAGTAAATGATCTGTGACCCTGTCGTACCAACCAGGTGTTTTTTTCAGGGATTTTACCACTGTTCTCTCAACGCTCGTTGTTTTTAAGAGAGGTAAACTCGCTGGAAATCGATAGAGCCTCCGGATTAGTCCAGAACAACTGTATGTAGAACTCAGAAGATGCTTAAGATTGCTGACTGGCTCATTTCACTGTCAATCAAAAAGGGATGTAGCCTCAGACAGATCATCCAATCATCAACCAGACTTTAGCGGGTATCACAGACGCGCATAGCCCGCCTACGTCATCGTGAAGCATTTGTTTACATGAAGCGCAATCTCATCAGAGTCAGCACAATGAGACACAGAGAGCACTGCTACAGCTTTAGAGACTTTTGGACTTATATTAAGTTGATTTCGCCTGACACAGCCCTCTAACAACCCGCTTTGTTTAAAATGATTGTCGAGAGATGCGCTCGCGGTGATCATACGTAATGGATCACACGCGCTGTCAGCGTGCTTGTGCTCGTGCATGAAGTAAACCGTGCTGAAGCCCACCTCTTCGAAGCGTGCCGAAGCACGGAAGGGAATCGTGCTTGAGCACGGCACAGTTGCGGTCACACTGGCCATTCCAAACGTTAAAGCACGTGCTTAGGCACGGCACGATTGGCCAGTGTGACCGCGTCCTAAGCTTCCCCGCTGAAGTCAGAAGACGCTCAGCGTCCAACTGTGTTAAAGAGCTAAGATGCTGCAGGGATGAATGAGAAGGAGGTGGAGCCAGTTACCTGTGATAGGTAGCTGATTCTGAACAAAAGATGAAGAAATTCTAGCGCAGATTTTGTCAACAAAGTGTACACACAGCAGAACATATCACCACTTTTTTGGGGGATATTTTAGGAGAAGCTGAGCTTCCCTTGCAGTCTTAGAGCAATCGCCACTGTCATACAAGTACCTCAGTTCAGTACCCATCCCTAATTACCACACCTCTAACCTGTTCCTCCTGCTGAACCATTCTCCCACTCCTGTTTCTCTCATCCATCACTGAGGTTCAACCACGCCCAACAACAGCTCAGATGTGATACCACAGTGAGCTGAGTGCCAGATCAGGCAGATCTTTTCTCTTTCTAACATCTGCTGTGTCTGTGCTCAGCTCTCACTGAGCCTTCACTCAGCTGGATTTTAATTGATCCTCTGAAGTATTGATTATCAGGTTAGTTAACTTCAGTTCAGCTCCACTCAGTCAGAACAGGCTATTATCATGAGGGTCTCACTCCTCAGTGTGTGCCTGCACGCAGTGTTTAACTCACCATCAAACGTCAGGATTTCATCCTCCAGACTATCACAGACACCTCTGTTTGAGAGGATTTTAGAAATGACTTATACTAACACTCCTCTGTGTCAGTCACGCTTTAGTTCGCTCAGAAAGAGTGCACTTACAGTGATCTTCTCTTCCTGCAGACACCTGTGTGTGGAGCTCTCACTGTGTGCTGATGATACCTGTGTGTATACGTACAAACAGGCAGGTCAGCCAGTCTCTGTTTTTGATGCAGGCTCTTTATCTGTGTCTGAAAGTGTTGTGGAAACCTGTTGTGTGCATTCAGCTTGCTCCAAACTTCACCAAACTTTGCACAAAATTCAGTCATGGGTAAAAATTTTGAGTCGAGTGTTTCATTACCAATAAGTGCTAAACAGCGCCCCCTAGGGGCCTGAAATTTTTCTAGTTTAACCATCGTGCTTAGACCTACAAAAAAAAGTGTCATCATCATTAAGATCCAAACAGTATGCAGAAACTATACATATTCAAGTTGTGCCATGCTCAGAGGTATCAGGGTCAGATCTGAAGGCCAATGAGAGACTGGTCCTAAACCCACCTGAATGAGTCTCATGTCTTTATTCAGAGAGAAGAGGAGAATGGATCGGGCAGGACACCCAGAGGGAGTGGGAAGCAGTAAGCAGGTTGGAATCAGACATGCTTCATGATCTCAGGCTATGAGGGACATGAAGACCGGACCAGGATCCACTCTTCATTTAGCTCTTTGGGAGTGGAGACAGCCCCACTCATTGTGGCTGAAACCTCGTTATCGTCCTCTTTCTGATCTGAATATAACCGCCTGATGAGGTATTGGGTATATGTGCATGTCGCTCTTCATCCTCCAGGAGCAGCAGACGGATAAAGGAGGAGGTGTGAGATGGACAAAGACACAGGTGGGAGACAAAGTACAGAGAAAGAAGTGGGCCCAAGAATAAAGGCCCAAATAATGGATTTCAACCGAGGGGGAGCTGTGTGTGTGTGTGTGTGTGTGTGTGTGTGTGTGTGTGTGTGTGTGTGTGTGTGTGTGTGTGTGTGTGTGTGTGTGTGTGTGTGTGAAAATTGAAGAGTCTCATTATCTGAAGGAGAGGAGCTTCAAAGGAGACATTTTGCACAATACAGAAATACAGTAAACCCCAATTTATCTGCACACACACACTCAAACACACTTACAGACACACACAGGTCTTACTGAACTGCTTAGAAACAGTGAGTGATTCAGGGTCTCAGTGTTAGTAGCCAGAAGTCCTCAGAGGAGGATTGATCCACCATGATTTGCCATGGTCTAATATGATCAGAGACATCTGAGATGATCAGGGTGTGGAGAAACATGGTGGTGAGGTGGGGGTGTCTCGGGAACAAACAGGGAGTCACCCAGGTTAATCCCCGACTTGGAATTTAATAAATAACAATTATACATTTTATTTAAACGCCCCTTTCTTGGCACCCAAGGACACTTTATAAAATACATGATAAAAACACATTGCATTAAAATCCCAATTAAAATAAATAAGAACAAAATACAAATTGACACAGTGAAATGAGGGCAGAAAATTAAAGGGAATAAGCAGTGTGAAACAGATGGGTTTTGAGTTTTGATTTGAGGTGGGGAAGGGAGTCAATGTTTCTGAGATCAAGGGGGAGAGAGTTCCAGAGTTTAGGAGCAGAGCGGCTGAAAGCCCCTGCTCCCCCTCACAGTGGCGTTTTCTCCTGGAGGCCAAGGGAAGCCATGCTTCCTCTCTTTTTAAGACTGTAGCTGTGATTTAATAAAAATACTCCTTTTTAACAGTTTCGATAATTCTTCTGTGTTTGGTCACTGTCATCTCTTCCTTATTTCTCTCCTCTACTTATTGAGCATTTTACGATGTGTAAAACAGCGCCCTCATCAGTGTTCTGTGGCGAATGCGTGGTGAAAATACGATACTGCACACTGTTGTCTGCAAGGAAGCCAAGCCGAATTGGCGTCCCTTGGTGAAAAAACAAGAATGATAAACCAATCAGGTGGGGCCGCGGTCGTGACACTGCTCATCTGTGATTGGCCAAGACTGTGTCAAGGGAAGCCACACTGTATTTGGCCTCAAACCAATCAAATCACAGTATCATCATCATCATCAAGCCACTGAATGAAATCAGGGAGATTAGCACATTTGCAGTGTGCAAAGATATTTTAGCAAAGTCAAGAGGACGATGTACGTGTGTGAATGAGTGACTGAGGGTGGGAGAGTGAAAGGGTGTGTGTTGGTGTCCAAAATAGTAAAATGAGCGCTCTCTGGGCACTCTAACAGGTCGTTCAGTTACATTAAATAGCAGTATACAAACTGCAACATAGTCTTTTATGTACCCCACTCACTAAAAAAACATACAGATTAGAGGTTTTGTCTCACTTGGCTCCCTCAAAAAAATTCCCCACGCCACGCCACTGCCCCCCCAAGGTGCTGAGCCAGGCGGAGGGCACAGAGAGATGGAGGGAGGATGACCACCTCAGGGATCGAGAGGGGGTGGCGATGTGGAGGAGATCAGACAGGTAGGGGGGAGTGAGGTTGTGAATGGTCTTGAAAGTATACAGCAGGATTTTGAAGTGAATTCTGAACTTGATGGGGAGCCAGTGAAGCTGCTGGAGGACGGGGGTGATGTGATGAGAGGAGGGGGTTTTGGTGATGATCTGGGCTGAGGAGTTTTGGACCATTAGAAGTTTATGGGGGGATTTGTGGGGGGGCACCAGAGAAGAGTGAGTGCAATAGTCGATCCGGGAGGTGACAAGGCTGTGGACCTGGATGGCCGTGGTGTGAGGGGTGAGGGAGGGGTGGAGACGGTTTATATCACGTAGATGAAAGTATGCAGACCGGGTGATGTTATTGATATGAGAGTGAAAAGACAGAGAGCTGTCGAGGATGACACCCAGACTCTTAACCTGAGGGGAAGGGGACACTGTTGAGTTGTCTATGGTGAGGGAGAAACTGTCAACTTTGGATAAATTGGATTTTGTACCGACCAGGAGGAGTTCTGTTTTATCGGAGTTAAGTTCGAGGAAGTTGTAGGTGAACCAGAATTTGATTTCTGAGAGGCAGTGGGTGAGGGAGGAAGGTGGAAGAGAGGCGTCGGGTTTACTGGGTAGGTAGAGCTGGGTGTCATCCGCGAAGCAGTGAAAGTAGATACCGAATTTACCGAAAATATTGCCAAGTGGGAGTAGATATATAATGAAGAGTAAGGGCCCCAGGACAGACCTCTGGGGCACACCTGAAGTGACAGGGGAGGGCTGTGAGGTGAAGGATTTGAGTTGGATGAACTGAGTGCAGCCTGTGAGGTAGGAGTGGAACCAGTGAAGAGGGGTGTGGGTGATGCCTATGGCGGAAAGTCTGTGGAGGAGGATGGGGGAGAAATAGTGTCGAAGGCCACACTCAGATCGAGGAAGATGAGGATTGAGATTAAACCGGAGTCAGCTGCTATAAGGAGGTCATTAGTGATCTTGATGAGGGCCGTTTCTGTGCTATGGAGGGGACGGGAACCAGAATGGAACTGTTCATAAAGGCTGTTATGGGTGACATGGGAGTGGAGTTGAGGGGCCACAGTTGGAGTTGGAGAATTTGGAGATGAAGGGGAGGTGAGAAATGGGGCAGAGGTTATTGAAATTGTTGGTACATTTTGATTGGATCAGCAGGTATGTGACTGTGTGTGATGATGATGAAAGGACGAGGATATGCAGAAAATGAAGAGCTGCGTCTTTCCGTCTGTCAGGACACGGCGCTCGGCACAAACTTCGACTGTGTGTGAACACCACTGTGTCCCTGACTCAAATAGACCAGCGTGTACTCAGACACCAGGTGGATCCTCCTACAGGCTGACAGGAAGTGGACCTGCTTCCTCACCCAGGTGTCTGCACCTGTCACCAGTATGACCTGAGCCCCTCTGCTCTAAGCTCTGATCCCCATCCCGTCCTCCGGAAACCTCTTCACCCTTAAACATGCTGACTCCATATACACACACATACACACACAGAGCCAGTATTACCTCCAGCTTTAAATGATGTACATTGTGCGAGTGTGTAGAATGACCTGCTCTGTGTGTGTGTGTGTGTGTGTGTGTGTGTGTGTGTGTGTGTGTGTGTGTGTGTGTGTGTGTGTGTGTGTGTGTGTGTGTGTGTGCTGGGATATTTCTCACACACTCAGTCAGTCCTCTTTCATGTGTCCACTTTGCTGCTCTAAATTGCTGACCTGTTTCTTTCCCCGGGCCGATCATCAAGGTTTCCTCTGTGGCGATGATGACGATGATGAAAGGACGAGGATGTGCAGAAAATGAAGAGCTGCGTCTTTCCGTCTGTCAGGACACGGCGCTCGGCACAAACTTCGAGCGGCTCAGTTCTGACCATCCTGTTTCCTTTAGATCACCTACCAGAGTTTTCAATGGGGTTCAGGTCTAGAGACTGGGCTGGGTCTTGATCTGGCAGGCCTTCCTCCGCGGTTTAATGGGTGGGCTGTGCCAAGGCTGGATTCTCAGAGTCAGGGACATGGTAAGGGCAGAAGGAAGCTGCTTTTTCTTCAGGATGACCTAGTTCATGGCTCCATTCATGAGACTATGAGACCATGTGGCCAGAAGGCCTCTCCAAGTCTCTGATGGTTAGACCACCATGAGATGACTTTCCAGCCCTTTATGGTCCAATCCTTTGTGGTCCAGTCCACTAAGGTCCAGTCTTCTATGGTCTTGTCTTCTATGGTTTTTCTTAGCTTCTCAATGATGAAGGAATTTTTTTCTACCTTAGCAGAATTTAAGACCAGCCTCTGGGAGCCAAGCCGGCCTCTGGGGGCGCTGCCTCTTGTACCCTTTTTTAACTGAGCTGGTCCTGGTGCTAGTTTCTACAGACTAAGCTTTAGATTCAGGAACTCAAAACTCAAGCACCAACTCTTTGCTGGGCCAGAGTGAAGCACAGACTACATCAGGGGCTGGGGGCGGGGCTACAGTGACTAACAATCAGCTGTGAAAAAGGTCATTGTTAAAAAGGAAAGCTGCTAAGCAAGCCGTCTATTGTTTGTTGGAGTTTCCCCTTAAAAACTTAAACTGGAGGAGAAATTGAAGCAGCAGTGTCTTTCCTCTCTAATAGATCAGGTCTATACCTGGTTATTTATCAAACACACTAAACAACCTGATGGTGTTTATCTTATTTACATGACAGGATGTAATGTCTGCCTCATGGTGGTGTGTTCAGTTTTCTCTTCTGTTCTCTGTTTCACACACACTGCAGTGAGTGCACTGAGTTTAGCCCAATGTGTACACACACACGCACACACACACACACACACACACACACACACACACACACACACACACACACACACACACACACACACACACACACACACACACACACACACACACTCACACACACAGGCACGCAGACACAAGCACAGTCAGTGCATCAGAAAATCAGGAAAAATAATGTCACAACCACCACAAGAAAAGTGGATGAGGCGCCCTCACTAAATATGCTTAACAACAGCTCCACCTTTGGCCATGCTGGTCTCTGGGAGCCCTGCGAGCCTCTGGGAGCCCTGCTGCCCTCTGGGAGTCTTGCTGGTCTCTGGGAGCCCTGCTAGCCTCTGGGACCCGTGCTGGCCTCTGGGGAGCCTTGCTGGTCTCTGGGAGCCGTGCTGGCCTCTGGGAGCCGTGCTGGCCTCTAGGGGGCTACATTTCAGGGGGACAGATGCAAAATTTACAAATGATGAAACCCCTTGGTTCCTTCACTCAACAAACATATAATCGCAACACTTTTGTTTTTGCTCACATTTTTCACGAGATGGACTCAAAGATCTTAAATTCATTCTAGATAAACAATATTACCATTTCTCTCTAACATTGTTCACAAATCTGTCTAAATGTGTGACAGTGAGCAGTTCTGCTTTGCTGAGATAATCCATCCCACGTTAAAGGTGTGCCACAACAAGATGCTGATCTGACATCATGGTTAGTGCACAGGTGTACCTTATACTGCCCACAATAAAAGGCCACTCTGAAATGTGCAGTTTTGTCTCACAGCAAAATTCCACAGATGTCGTAAGCATTGAGGGAGCGTGCAATTGGCATGCTGACAGCAGGAATGTCAACCAGATCTGTTGCTCGTGCATTGAATGTTCATTTCTCCCCAATAAACCGTCTCCAAAGGCGTTTCAGAGAATATGGCAGTACATCCAACCGGCCTCACAACCGCAGACCACTTGTAACCCCACCAGCCCAGGACCTCCACATCCAGCAGGTTCACCTCCAAGATCGTCTGAGACCAGCCACTCAGACAGCTGCTGAAACAACTGGTTTGCATAACCAAAGAATTTCTGCACAAACTGTCAGAAACAGTCTCAGGGAAGCTCACTGCATGCTCGTCGTCCTCATTGGGGTCTTAACCTGACTCCAGATCGTCGCCGTAACGGACTTGAGAGGGCAAATGCTCACATTTGATGGCGTCTGGCACGTTGGAGAGGTGTTCTCTTCACAGATGAATCTTGGTTTGCATTGTTCAGGGCAGATAGCAGACAGCATGTGTGGCGTGGTGTGGTTGAGCGCTTTGCTGATGTCAATGTTGTGGATCAAGTGGTCCATGGTGGTGGTGGGGTTATGGTATGGGCAGGCATCTGTTATGGACAAAGAACACAGGTGCATTTTATTGATGGCGTTTATTGAATGCACAGAGATACCGTGATGAGATCCTGAGGCCCATTGTCGTGTTATACATCCATGAGCATCACCTCATGTTTCAGCAAGATAATGCACGGCCCCATGTTGCAAGGATCTGTACACAATTCTTGGGAGCTGAAAATGTCCCAGTTCTTGCATGGCCTGCATACTTACCAGACATGTCACCCATTGAGCATGTTTGGGATGTGCTTGTCCGGCGTATACGACAGCGTGTACCAGTTCCCACTAATATCCAGCAACTTCCACAGCCATTGAAGAGGAGTGGACCAACATTCCACAGGCCACAATTGACAATCTGACAAACTCTATGTGAAGAAGATGTGTTGCACTGCATGAGACAAATGGTGGTCACACCAGATACTGACTGGTTCTGAGTCCCCACACCCCCAATAAAGCAAAAAACTGCACATTTCAGAGAGGCCTTTTATTGTGAACAGTATAAGGTACACCTGTGCACTAACCATGATGTCAGATCAGCATCTTGTTGTGGCACACCTTTAACGTGGGATGGATTATCTCAGCAAAGCAGAACTGCTCACTGTCGCACATTTAGACAGATTTGTGAACAATGTTTGAGAGAAATGGTAATATTGTTTATCTGGAGTGAAGGACGAAGAACTGAACTTTACTTGATTATGCTGAGACACACACACACACACACACACACACACACACACAGACTAACTTGTGTGTGATGATGGTGTCTGTGGTTTAAGAGCTTAGGAGCATCATTGATAGTCGAACATCAGGTTTGACCCGATTAACATACACAGTGAGGAGCAGAGGGCTCTGAGGGGGACTGTGGAGGACCAGACGTTTAAAGAGAAGAGTGCAGAGTGTCTTCATTCATATTCAAACAGCTGTCACACACTTTCCATAAGGCCCAGGGCTTAAATAGCTCCATACACCTCCAGGAGGAGGGTTCAGGTAGGCATGGTTCAGACTCTAGTGAGACCGCTCAAGTAGACACTGGAGATAGACAACAGCTCTCGTACTGTTTACCTTGTGTGTGTGTGTGTGTGTGTGTGTGTGTGTGTGTGTGTGTGTGTGTGTGTGTGTGTGTGTGTGTGTGTGTGTGTGTGTGTGTGTGTGTGTGTGTGTGTGTGTGTGTGTGTGTGAGTGTTTGTGTTATATTAAATGTAAAGTGTGATGCTGTTAGGTTATCTGATCAAATCAAGTGGAGTTGTTTGCATTAAACTGTGAGTCACTGTGGATTTGGTAAGAGCTCTTCAGGACTTTGGATTTAGAACCCCCCCCTCTTTACTCTCAGTAATGGTTTCAGGTCAGAGGGAGCTGCACCTTCAGCGTGGGACTGGGATAATCACCCTAAGGATCATTTTCTGACAGAGAACGCTTCACTTTGAATCCACCAAGATGAAAAGACTTCCCAATGTACCCCAATCTACCCAGATACCTTGACCTGGAGACCACCTCTGGGCTGCTCCTCAGATGTGCAGGGAAAGAGTCTCTGTACTCTGACTCGTGGTTTACGGCGATGTGTCCTTCTGCTGTCGCTGGATCCTCTGTGAACCTCACAGCTGAGGAGTTTTGCAGAGCACTTAGGAACATGACCAAAACATCCTTCTCCCACCTCTGCAGCATTGCATGCCTTCACCCTACCCTCTTCTTCCTGCCCACCGAAACCCTCATTCCTGCTTTCATAAGACTGGGCTATTACTACGGCATCCTTTACGGCCCTCCTTCCACAGAACTTCACAAACTACAGTATGTTCAAAACTTAATGGTGTTGAAGGTGGAGGTGAAGTCCAGAGGGAGTAGGCGGACATATGAATTCCTGTGCAGTGCAGTAATTCTTCTTTTTAGCGTGCTGGTGTGGATCTACAGGGGCAGGACCAGATTGATTTACAGCACATCTAGGTCTCTATGACATCACTGTGCCGGCTGAGGAAGTTTAGTAGAGAGAAGAGAGATCTGTGTTTTTCTCTGCTGAAAATGATTTCTGTGATTAATGTTGTAGTGATGGTGGACACAGGGGCCAAACTGTCAGACAGAAAAAAGACAGAAGAGAAGAAGAAAGAGAAACAGGAGAGATATGGAGCATGACCTAAAGGCTAAAAGGGCTAAACTGTTTGGGATAATGTGGACACCAACACAGTCAGCAGTTATTCTGCAGTGGTCTGTTACCTTAGCTCTGATTGGTAGATGACTGGCAGGACATAACCAGGATTCACTAACATTACACATTACAGACATGTCTCAGAGCACTGGGCTGCCAGCTGAGCTTCATATAGTTTAAATATAGTATTTACTTGTTGTCAGGTCAGCCTACAGATACTTAGGGGCACCGGGCTGCCGATAGCACTACATATAGCCAGCTACTACGTTTGCTTGATGTCATATTTCAGACTGTAGCCCTACGTACCTGTACTGATAAATACCTTACCTTGGCAGGTTGTATCCTGTCAAAAGTTGTCTTGAACAAAGAAAATTTGTTTCGTTCTGACCTTCATTTAATTCCAAAACAAACACACCTTGCTAAAAGTCATTACAAAAAAGTTTTCTTCATGCCTCAATTCGATTGTTTTAAAGAAGTAAAGACTGTAGTTTGAAGATTAAGTCTGAGCAGACAGAGGGGTGTACAAACATCATTCATTTGATCTCAAACAAAGGTAGTGTGACCCTAGGAATTGAATGAGAAATATGCTGCAGTGTTATAACGGCATAGAGCAGGATATCTTTGGGTAGCTTAGGGAGATTTTCTGATATGCAGCGCATGTAAAAATACATCAAAAAAGTAACTTGCCATAAGCCATGTTGATTAGATACAATAAATCTATAGGTGCTTTGAATTTAGAGAATGAAGTTATGAGTTTAAAACAGAATGAATAAATAAATTTAACACTAAAGAAACTTTATGAATCAAAAAGAAAAGACCCATTTTAAAACTGAAAGACATTTTGATCATGTAAATCATTCAAAGTTATCACAGTTTTCATTACACACACACACACACAAATACACACACACACTCACACACACACACACACACACACACACACACACACACACACACACACACACACACACACACACACACACACACACACACACACACACACACACACACATACTGGGTAGAATGGGGAGAAGGCTGGACGCTGATGGATCCTGGAGAAAACAGGTGTCAGGTGGGATTGAGGCAAAATGGATAATACTGGCAAAAATCACCGCAAAAGTTCCAAACAGGAGCTGGACCTGGTCTCCAAACACACAAACTGTGAAGGTACAATGACCACGCAGGGACTAGGTGTCAGGGTTTCTGTGGGCAGAGGTGTTTGGATGATGGCTGGCAGGAGCAGGAGAAGACTGGGATAAATAAACAGCCCTATTTTCTATACCAGACTGGCCCGCCACATTTGGTAATACACACCAGTTTGCTATCTTCTCATCCTTTTGAATATGTAGTGTAACAACTGTGATTCTCTTTAAAACCACAAACCATTTGCCATGCAGTGAGTGAACAGGGATCAGTGAGAGTGGACACATGAGTCTCCCTCTGTCCTTCATGGATCCACCTGACACGGTGAATCTGTGCGTTATCTGCTGTGAAACAAACCAGAAAGAAAAGCCCCATGTCTCTCTGGCCCTCATTTATCAATGTTACATGAGAACATGTGCAGATCAGGGTGTAGAAACAAGCTTAAAGCGACGATCGCGTGTGAAATGAAACTTACGTACCAGGGCCAATCACAGCCTACGCCTGATCAGGTGTTGATAAATGTGGCAGCTGATAACAACAACACCATAGCAACAGAGTCAGAAAGAAATGACGCTGCGTTGTTTAGCAAGAGGAAAAGTGGTAGAAAAACAGGTCAGAAAATAACGCATCTGCAAGGAAATCACTGCAGTGATTCAGCAGCGTGGATATGACAAAGTAAAATACAGCAGAGTTTTAAACATTTTATTTACACAGCCTTCATTTATACCTTGATTAATTCATCTGTGATGTCTGTCCGTTAGAAGCCGCAATATAATAATAATAATAATATTAATGATATTAATAATAATATATTTTATTTTAAAGCACCTTTCAAAACACCTAAGGTCACTGTACAGGATAAAACAACAATAAAATCAACAAAACAAAAATCTATAAAATCAGCAAAATACAACAGACAGTGACGGATAAGTGGATAGGAGTGGAATGGAGTGGAATGTTCAAGGTAAGGAGTAAGCAGTTCTTGAAGGTGTACAGGAGCAGTTTGAATTCAATCCTATGCTTGACCAGGAGCCGGTGGAGCTGCTGCAAGATGGGGGTGATGTGATGGTGGGAGGGGGTTCTGGTGACGATGAGGGCAGCTGAATTCTGGACGAGTTGGAGTTTATTGAGGGACTTTTGTGGAGGGCCGAAGAGGAGTGAGTTGCATAAGTCTAGACAGGAGGTGACGAGGCTATGGACAAGAATGGAGGTGCTGTGAGGAGTGAGGGAGGGGCGGAGGCGGTTGATGTTAGGAGGTGGGTTAGCGGAAGTCAGCGGACCGGGTGATGTTATTAATGTGAGATTGAACAGAGCGTGTGCTGTTGAGGATGACACCCAGACTCTTAACCTGAAGGGAGGGGAGGACCGAGAAGCTGTCGATTGTGAGATAGAAGGTGTCAACTTTTGAAAGTGTGGATTTAGTGCAGATTAAAAGGAGCTCAGATTTATCACTGTTTAATTTAAGGAAATTTACAGTGAACCAGTTTTTTTATTTCAGATAGGCATGAGGAGAGAGAGGGGGGTGGGAGTGTGAAATTAGGATTGCACGAAAGGTAGAGCTGGGTGTCATTCCCGTAGCAGTGGAAGGTAATATTGAATTTGTGAAAAATATGGCCGAGGGGGAGGAGGTAAGTGATGAAGAGGAGGGGCCCCATAATAAGATTATTAATTGTTTCTGTTCAGGTCCAGAAACATGGAAAGTTGTCTTATAAAATTTTGTTTGAGCTCTGAAAGAAGCTGCAGACTCCAGCCTGAACCTGTCACAGACTGAGGAGGGAGTGGAGCTCTTACTGTGTCTGTCTCAGTGTCAGGCAGAAGTGATGGAGGGACAGACCAACCTGAGCTGCAGATAATAAAACATTTTTAATACTCCAAACTAGTTCACTTAAAAACTGATCTCATTAACTTCATTTGGTGTTGTTTTGGTGCCTGGGCAAGAAGTGTGTTGATCGTGCGCAGCTACACATGGGTAGACCAGAGTACTATGATTACTCATACCACAAGACAAGCAGATTGGTTGTAACCCCATGTAAATGATGATTATACTGATGAAGTGAAATAATCATTTTCACAGTAAATCCTGTAATCAATGCAGCTTCCTTAAAAAAATCCAGGATAAAATTTGATCCAGCATCCTTTGAATGTTCTCTTTAGAGAGTTTATGAACATGTGAGGGTCCCAAAAACTGACAACAGCCTTTATTTTTAAGTGAACAGATGAAATAAACATTTTTGGTACACAGAGAAATCAGCTGACAGCTCCACTTGGTCTCTGTGTTTGTCTGCCTCTGTCTTTGTCTGTCTTTGTCTGTCTCTGTCTGTCTCTGTCTGTCTCTGTCTGCCTCTGTCTTTGTCTGTCTTTGTCTGTCTCTGTCTGTCTCTGTCTGTCTCTGTCTGCCTCTGTCTGCCTCTGTCTTTGTCTGTCTCTGTCTGACTCTGTCTGACTCTGTCTGTCTCTGTCTTTCTCTGTCTGTGTCTGTCTCTGTCTTTGTCTGTCTCTGTCTCTGTCTGTCTCTGTCTGTCTCTGTCTCTGTCTGTCTCTGTCTGTCTCTGTCTGTCTCTGTCTGCCTCTGTCTGTCTCTGTCTGTCTCTGTCTCTGTCTGTCTCTGTCTGTCTCTGTCTGTCTCTGTCTGCCTCTGTCTGTCTCTGTCTGTCTCTGTCTGCCTCTGTCTTTGTCTGTCTCTGTCTGACTCTGTCTGACTCTGTCTGTCTCTGTCTGCCTCTGTCTTTGTCTGTCTTTGTCTGTCTCTGTCTGACTCTGTCTGACTCTGTCTGTCTCTGTCTGTCTCTGTCTGTCACTGTCTGTCTCTGTCTGTCTCTGTCTGTCTCTGTCTGTCTCTGTCTGCCTCTGTCTTTGTCTGTCTTTGTCTGTCTCTGTCTGACTCTGTCTGACTCTGTCTGTCTCTGTCTGTCTCTGTCTGCCTCTGTCTTTGTCTGTCTTTGTCTGTCTCTGTCTGTCTCTGTCTGTTTTTGTCTGTCTCTGTCTTTGTCTGTCTCTGTCTGTCTCTGTCTGTCTCTGTCTGCCCCTGTCTGTCTCTGTCTTTGTCTGTCTTTGTCTGTCTTTGTCTGTTTTTGTCTGTCTCTGTCTTTGTCTGTCTCTGTCTTTGTCTGTCTTTGTCTGTTTTTGTCTGTCTCTGTCTTTGTCTGTCTCTGTCTGTCTCTGTCTCTGTCTGCCTCTGTCTTTGTCTGTCTTTGTCTGTCTTTGTCTGTCTCTGTCTTTGTCTGTCTCTGTCTGTCTCCGTCTGTCTCTGTCTTTGTCTGTCTGTCTCTGTCTTTGTCTGTCTCTGTCTATGTCTGTCTGTGTCTGTCTCTGTCTGCCTCACTGCTCTAGGTCAAACTATACTCGGCCTTGTAGTTTTCATTCAGACATGCTGAAACCCCCCGAGCAGTCACAACATGACATGGAATTGGCACAGAGTTGACTAAAGATCATATTAAAGTTATAACACATTTAATCCCTGTAGCAGCCGTCAGCAGCGTTTGATCTACTGAGGGAGCCTCTCTGTAACCTCTTATTGATTTACAGCCCTCTGGAGGATTTAAGTGGCCCATGAAGGAGAGACAGTCATTTCCAGATGATTACTGGAGCAGTATTAGTACTGTATGTCTCCATCCATCCCAGGGAACAGTGTGTGGTTAATGCTGAGCAGAGAGGTGTCTGTGAGGGCTGGGTGCAGGGCAGAAAAACGGTCAGAGTCAGAGAGGGATTAACCGACTCATCTGACAGGTGGAGAAACACAGACAGGGAGAGAAGAAGAGCAGCAGAAAGAGGAATGAAGACTCTTTTCACATAAAAGAAGGTACAGGTCAGAGGAGTGATACCAGCTCACTCTGTAGTTTAGCCCCTCTCACCTGGTCGGTGCATGTGACCTCAGCTCTGTGCTCTGTGGAAGTGTCCTAGCAGTAAGACATGGGCTGCACAGTCCAGGGGCCCTCATTTATCAAACCTGACCCAAAAATGTGTGTCCCTTCAAATTCAAGTTCAGTAGAGCCTTCAGTGGGGTCCTGGCTCAGTGGATTCTGGTTCAGTGGAGTCTGGTTCAGTGGAGTCCTGGCTCAGTGGATTCTGGTTCAGTGGAGTCTGGTTCAGTGGAGTCTGGTTCAGTGGAGTCTGGTTCAGTGGAGTCCTGGTTTAGTGAAGTCTGGCTCTTAGAGTGTGGTCACAGAGGTCTTCAGGCCTGTTGTTCAGATATACTGATGTCCTGGACAACCTCTGAAAGCTGTGCCTTGCGCCAAGGATAGACCAGGTTGGAGCTGGCGAGCTTTCAGCGCACTTTTTTGGCACAAAATTGTCACTGCGCCAACATGAATCTGCTGACACCTCCCCCTGGTGCGCCATCAACTCCCCCTGGCGCGCCGTCAAACCCATCTCTGCGCAGACGGTCAACCAAATTGTCAAATTGGCAGCGCACGGTGGTGCACCACACGAAATTAGCACTGTGCAGGCTGCGCCAGGCTTGCATCCCCTGCGCTGTGCCATGAAATTAGAGCCCCTAGTCTTAATGTCCTGTTATAGTTACTGACCATACACCTCTCTGGGAGGCTCTGAGTTTGTCTTGTAGGTTCCTCTGGATTGGTGAAGTGGATGGTCTGCTGCTGTGCTCTTGTCAGACTCCAGCTGCTACGGCTTTGGATTATTGCCGGTAATGGTCTGCTGCTGTGGACCCGTGGTTTCACCTTAACCGTCGCTACAACGCTGAACTTCGTACTGTGTGTGTGTGTGTGTGTGTGTGTGTGTGTCCTCCCTTCTTTCTACACTTCTTTCTCCCACGCTTTCTCTCCACTATCTCTCTCTAACCCCATCAGTCTGCTCAGATGTCTGTCTAACATGAGTCTGGTTCTGTCCAAGGTTTCTGCCTTTCAAAGGGAAGTTGTTCCTCTCTATTGTAACTTGCCAAATGCTGCAAAGTCCTGTACTCATGGTGGGTTAAGATGAGATAAGACTCCTTACCTTGCCTTGATGTTGGGTTTCTATTAATAAAATTTTATTAACATTAACGAGTCTAGACCTGGTGGCGCAACGGTTAGTGCTGTAGCCCCACATTAGGTCACCAGTTCAATTCCCAGCTTTGCAGGTGGTCCTTTCTGTGTGGAGTTTGCATCTTCTCCCTGTGCATGCGTGGGTTCTCTCCAGGTCCTCCGGCTTCCTCCCTCAGTCCAAAAGCATGCTCACCACGTTAACTGGTCACTCTAAATTGTCCCTAGGTGTGAGTGTGTGCATGAATGGTTGTCCGTCTGTCTCTGTCAGCCCTGTGACTGACTGTCGACCAGTCCAGGGTGTACCCCGCCTCTCGCCCAATGACAGCTGGGATAGGCTCCAGCCACCTGTGACCCTGATCAGGATAAGTGATTCAGATTATGAATAAAGGAGACCTGTAAATGTTTTTGTAAAGTGTCTTGAGATAACATTTGTTGTGATTTGGCGCTATACGAATAAAGACTGATTGATTGATTTATTGATTGATTGATTGATTGACGTTGGCTTATCATAGCTTATGTAACTAATGCAGCTTAGCTATCTGATCATTCATGAAATGCAGTTCCTTGTAGTGAAGTCTGTTTGCTGTGAATCTGACACCCTGATCTGACATCGGTGTAGCTATTATCAGCTGTATCTGTTGCTATAGCAACATTAGGTAGATTGTTATAACAAGTAATTTTAAGATACAACCAACAATTCAAACATGGCTAATATTTACGTGGAGTAGCAAAGGATTGGATATCTGATTAAAATATCCATACCACAGGAAATTTGTCATACCCCTTGGAAGGCCATCTGACAGTCTTGCCAAGGCCCAGGGTGAGATCAAACCATGTGGGCCCCCCATGTAGTATCCCCATAATTCTGCCTCCATCCTGGGGGAATTTGAAAAATTGGGACTCCCTTTTACTAGACGTGCAAACACAAAACAAGGGCTGGGGGTGTCCCTGCCCTGAATCTCCCCTACACACACACACACACACACACACACACACACACACACACACACACACACACACACACACACACACACACACACACACACACACACTCAGTGTTGCCACAGTTACTTAGAAAAAGTAATCTGATTACTAGTTACTGATTACTCCTTTAAAAAGTAACTTAGTTACTTTACTGACTACTTGATTTTAAAAGTAACTAAGTTAGATTACAAGTTACTTTGTTAGTTACTTTCAGCAGCTGCCAGGAACACCTGCAGCTGCATAATTTGGCAAAAATTGTACAATGCAATCAAAATGAATTATAATATGAGCCCACATGTTTTGTTTTAAAGTAACATGCAGACATTGGTAGTTGTAAAACGTGTACTTTACAATTAAAAACAAATATATTCATTTTACACATTTTGAATTTCAAAATACAACTAACAAATGCACTGCGCAATTTTTCATTTAAATTATTTTCTTTTTAAATTCTTGTTTTTTTGGTCTAGTTTGGTTTTTATCAGTTTCATTTTTCTTAAAGCTGTAGTCTATTGAACCTGTATTTGTAATACAACAAGCAAAAATAAATGTTGCTGGAGTGCAGGCTCACATAATCCTCAGTACCCTGCTTGGGGCACCCCAGTCTAAAAAGTCTGGGCACGCCCCTGCTTGCCACCGGGTGGCCCGTTGTAGCCTACGTTATGTTGCTCTGCTCCTCAGCGGATGGATTTGTACTAAACAGAGGGCTCAGCTCCTGGAATAGAGGGAGTTACAATGAAAACGGGACTCACCTTTCCCCAGGTAAAAATCAAACAACTTCTCAAGCGTTTATGTCTGCAGTGCGCCAATCTCTCTCTGATTGATTCCTAAATGTTTGAGTCAAATATCTTAAGCAAACTGCCAGTGCAGAGTGAACAACGAACCATATATTATCATCTTTAGCTGACACAAACTCAAAACAGTGACAGTATTTCCAGCTAGAAAACCAACATCTCTCCTCTCCCCCCTCTGTTTACCTTTGTGTCGCTGGCTGCTGTTACTTGTGAGTTGTCCTCATGCTGAAAACGTGATAAACACATGACTCCCGTCAATCCCCGAGACACAAGAAAAAAAGCATTTAGATTTTTTTTACATGAAAAATGGAAAGAAAAGAAACGCACAGTGAGTTGAATAAGTAACTTAATCTGATTACTGGTTTGGTAATAGTAACGCGTTAGATTACTCATTACTGAAAAAGGTGGTGAAATCAGAGTAACGCGTTACCAGCATCACTCTACACACACACACGCACACACGATGAACATCATGAGCCCTGCTGGTACCTGTGTGGTGTTTCAATATTCTGATCTGACTCCAGTCAGGCTTTCCCTCCATATATAGCAGTGTTCAGGATTCTCAACTGCACACATGGAGGACAGGTTTATTCCATTAGTTATGTAAATGATGTTAATGAGCGCACAGAGCTGGACCTGGAATAAAGTGATGGAGGGAAATGCGCTGCAGCTGGAACCAAAGACAGACCAAACCTTCACATCTGTTTATTTCTGCTCCGAGTCTGTGCACTTATGACAAACACCTGTACTTATACATATAAATACATTTATGTAACATGTTTTCATATCTGTGTGTGTGTGTGTGTGTGTGTGTGTGTGTGTGTGTGTGTGTGTGTGTGTGTGTGTGTGTGTGTGTGTGTGTCAGTGTGTGTGTGTGTTAATGGAGAGTGATGTGTGCAGTCCCATGCATACATTTGTGGTGTATGCATACAGATGAGTACTCACAGGGGCGTATACTTGAACGCATTTGAACATGTCGGAGTGTTTGTGTGATGACTAATGGCTAAATGAGGAGTGTGCTGTATAAACAGATGAGGACTGCACTCCACTTCACTTAAAGCCTGTGGCAGGAGGCCCACACCTACACACATCCACCGACAGCAGCAGCAGCATGCTGCACCACGAGGCCCCATCCAGACTGTAAAGGTAGAAACACAGAGAGCCACACACTGACACGCTTCACTCAGAAACACACAGATCTACGGAGTGTTGGCCAACACCTGGACTTCTCCAGGAGTCTCCTGCTTTCTAACCCTTTCTCCTGCTTAACTCCTGATTTGTCACGTCTCCTGATTTTGCTGTAAAAGACTGAGAGGGTTGTTCCTTTTAGATAATGGGAATGTGTTGCTGTAAAGATGACTTATTTTGTGTTTGGAAATTACAAGGTCCAGTGAATGCATCACCTTGAATGGGCTGGTCAGCAGACAGCATCTGTGTTGTGTGTGTCTTTTGAGAGAGTTGTGGGGCGCAGTCTTCTGTTGTAGAGAGTCAGGTGTTGAGTTTTTGGCCTGGTTATGGCCTGTATTGAGTGGTTCAATAAACAGTCAGTGCTGCAGTCTGAGCCACAACCACAGAGCAGGGATGCCCTCTAGCATGGGGGTTATTCCACGAAGCTGGCTAAAATAGGCAGGGCTATCGCCGGTGAGCTTTGCTTGAATAAGCAGTCACTTTAATCTTATCTGCAACTCGTTCCACTAACAAGGCTCAGCTGATTTTCAGAGATGCTTTTTCAAGTCAGGCTGATCCAAGGTGAGGCTAAGTGCATAAGTGAGATGCCTTTATTAGAGATGATAATGGTACAGTGCCCTGTATTTAAATAAGGGGGAATACACAAAGTTATCTCACCATTTGGAATCACCTTTACATTATCATCATGATCAGAACAGACCGCTGGTAAAAGGTATTTATGAGGAAAACTGTGGATGTTGTCACCTTTTATATCATAAGACAATTTGTGCCTTTATTCTGTTATATGTTGACTGTACTTTGAGGGTGACAGAAGAAAGAAAATCAGATAATTTCAAACAGTTACCACTGGTGGGATTGAACCCACGGTGAAAGTAAAACATGGATCACTGCAAGTCTGCGTCCTGCTCTCTAACCACTCAGCCACTGCCTCTCCTGCCTCATGGACAGACAGTCTAGTATCTGACATGTCTTGATTCACTGTTATTCCAGTCTAGTATGACTGGGGCGAACACCTGTCAAAGAATAACACAGGTGTCCTGAGGCGAACTCAGGGAGGACGGAAACCTCCCGTGGAGCTGAAGGGCAAAAGCTCGCTTGATCTTGATTTTCAGTATGAATACAGACCGTGAAAGCAGAGCCTCACATTCCTCCTGACTTTTTGGGTTTTAAGCAGGAGGTGTCAGAAAAGTTACCAAAAGGTCTCAATTTATGTTTCCCAACAAGAACATCATTCATTACAGTTCTAGATTCATTTGATGTGACACCTGCAGTTCATAAGGCGTCTTTCAGAAGCCTGTCAGACCTTCTCTGAGATGCAGCCAAGATAAGCCTGACGTTTAGCCTGACCGGGAACAGGCTTGTCGTGCTGGCTAATTTACCATGGTTACCAAGCCACAATAGCCCTAAGCCTCGTTTGTGGAACCAAACTCTCACTAAAGTTAGTGAGGCTAACTGAAATAAGCTAGGCTTTGAGCTAAGCCAGCTTCGTGGAATACCCCCCTGGTCATAGGCTCCTTTAACTCTTCCTAAGCTGCAGTGCAGAGGTCATGTGCAGGACTTTGACAGGACCAGCTCAGTAATCCATCTTTAGTGTTTAGTTTTGTCTCTTGTTGGTTGTTGCAGTGTTTTCTGCCTCAATCCCGTTTCAATAAAAATGAATGAATTAAATATGGTGCTCACAGGGTCAGCAACAATAATCAGGAAGGCTGTGTATTTGAAACCAGGCTCAGGTGGTACTAAGAGGTCCAAAGTGAGCAAAGAAAATCTCCCCCATAACTGAACACCAGAGAAAGCAGCAACAAGAGGCCAAAGATATGATCCAGGGCAAGATGGATCCATGCTTTCATGCTGTGTCTGTCATGGTTTGGGTTTCTGGTTCGTGCTTTTCTGGGTTTTCTTGTGTTTTGGTCTTCTTGT
This sequence comes from Halichoeres trimaculatus, assembly GCF_033239565.1. Taxonomy (NCBI): domain Eukaryota; kingdom Metazoa; phylum Chordata; class Actinopteri; order Labriformes; family Labridae; genus Halichoeres; species Halichoeres trimaculatus. The sequence continues at coordinate 33,549,774 of NW_027437193.1, forward strand.
GTTTCTTTGTGGTTCTGTGTTTGTCCTTAGTTTGTGTCCCTTGTGGTTTTGATTTGGTTCTGGTCAGGTGTATGTCTTTTTGTGGTTGTCTTTGGTGTTTCAGTGTCTTTTAAGTATTTGGTTTCTGTCTGAGTTTCCCTGTGTTTGGTTTGGTTTGGTTCTCCTTGTATTTCCCTAGTGGTTGATTGCCCCTCATGTGTTTTGTTGTTGTGTCTTGTTCCGCACCTGTGGTTCATTACCCTTCAGAGTATAAAGTCTGTCTGTTTCCTTTGTCCTCTGTTGGTTCATTGTCTGCTGTTGCCTCGCGTCTGCGTGTTTCCTGTGTTTGGATTTTCTCTCTGGTTTGTTGGTTAGTACTTTTTGATTTTGTTTCTTTGTACCTGGGATTCTTGACAGTGTCCTCCAAATTGAGCCGACCATCTGAATGTGGAGCAGAACCCATCCAGATTTATCAGACCAGGAGTTTTCAGTCTTCTATGGTTCACCTCTGGAGTGCCTGTGTGGATTGTAGCCTTAGTTTTCTGTTCTTAGCTGACAGGAGTGGCACCTTTCTTTATCCTAATGCTCAGTTTGACCTTAGGCAGCTCATCTTCACGATGTCTACATGACACGATGCTGCAGAGCTGTTGCTCTGTGATTGGCTAATGAGATATCTGTGGTATCGAACAGGTGAACAGGTGAACAGGTGAACAGGTGAACAGGTGAACAGGTGGGTGAAGTTAAGTAAAGAGTAAAAAAGTAAATGGTTTTAAAAATGAAACAGTTTTAAAAAACATCACAGGAGTGTGTGTGTGTGTGTGTGTGTGTGTGTGTGTGTGTGTGTGTGTGTGTGTGTGTGTGTGTGTGTGTGTGTGTGTGTTTGTGTGTGTGTGTGTGTGTGTGTGTGTGTGTGTGTGTGTGTGTGTGTGGTCGCTAAGCTTAGACTGTGACAAGAAATAGTCTTGTTTGTGTTTGATGCTGATTGTAACAGCGTGAAGACTGACCGCTCAAATACTAACATTAGGAGCCTTTGAATGAAGCTAATGAAAGCGTTGACCTACTACCCACACACACACACACACACACACACACACACACACACACACACACACACACACACACACACACACACACACACACACACACACATAACACACACATAACCAAAAGATCTGCACCTGCTGCAGCATAGTGTTAACCCCCTGTGGATCTTCTCATCTGTGCGTGTGTGAATGTGGGTGGGTGTGTGTGTGTGTGTGTGTGTGTGTGTGTGTGTGTGTGTGTGTGTGTGCTGTGTTTTCAGATGGAGCTGACCTGTTATTACTGTCCTCTGCCCAATCAGCCATGTCCATGTGTTCCTGTTGCTGTAAATGTGTCTTTATTCCTCTCTGTAAGATTGTACCAGTGTGTGTGTGTGTGTGTGTGTGTCCATGCGTGTATGTATGTGTGTATCTGATGGATTGAGATGTATGGTTTTAATGAAATCATGATCTTACTAAGGTTAGGAAATTAAAAAGTGGTGCGTGACTTGAAGAGATTAAAGTTTGAAACTCCTGATAACAGACTGTTAGACTTCCCCTCTGCACACACACACACAGGCACACACACAGACAGGCACGCGCACACACAGACAGGCACACACACACACACACACACACACACAGACAGGCACGCGCACACACAGACAGGCACACACACACACAGGCACACACACACACAGACAGGCACACACACACACACACACACAGGCGCACACACAGACAGGCACGTGCACACACACATCATATATCTGCTTTCAGGAGCCTGTCCACTCCTTGAAAACTTTCACCTCTCAGCTATGTGAGTGTGTGTTTGTGTGTGTGTGAAAGAGAGAGCGCATGCACAGCTTTGACAGCTGATTGGCTGTTACCTGAGCCATGGCTTTGCTAGTAACCAATCAAATGGTACTGTGGGTGGGACAGTGAATGCTGACAGCTGCGCAGCTGCATCAGAGCTGAAATAACAGTTTAAATTAGGTTTCTTATCGGCCATCTGGTTAAAAATAAAGGCCTATGCTGATATGTCTCAAAATGCCGAACACTGAGACGATAATCAGTTGATCCCTAGTCAAACCCCGGGCCGGCCCAGCCCATCTGATCCCCGAAGAAGCAGAGACATGTATGGGTTGGACCCCCTGGAGGGAGGGTGAAGCAGAGGCTGTCACGTATCGGCATAGAGAGGCTGAGAGCAGGTGAGAGCTGATCATCAGGTCTCAGAGCTCATGTGGGGACGTCACCTCCACATGCTGCTCCTGTGTGTTTGCAACATGAGATCCTGCTCTTTGTGTGGGAAACTTCAGACAACACTCCTCACTAACAGGCGCTGGTTCACTGAATGTGACTGATCTGAGTTAAAAATATATGTGGTCTTAATCTGTGTGTGCTTTAAAACTCTGCAGAGACGAGTCATGATCAGAGACAGAAGTAAACACCAGATTCAGTTCAGCTGTAGTCACTGTCTGTATGCTCTGTGTGATCTATAGTGTGCTCAATGTATACACTGTGAGCTGGAGACGGGCTCTGCTGACCTACATGATGCTCTTATCAAACTAACATGTGGTTTGGGGGGCCGAAAATAAATCACAGATGGATTTTCAAAGAGTTTGCCGAATGGGGGCCATCAGCATTAATCGTCAGTCAATCATTCAAACACAACAGAAGATGTCTTTCTTCCCTCTGAGAGAACAGGGACTGGTTCAGGCCGCGACCTCTGGTGAATGCTGTTTGGACAAAACGGCTCCTTCCTTTATTCCTGACAAACTCTCTGTGTGATTACGTCCCTGTCTCTGCTCTGAGGATGGGCCAGTGCTTTCTTCTGCTTTTATTGTCCAGGCTCCTTCAGGAAATGTGTTCTTCAGTATCTGATGAAAGCTTCAGAGGTAAATTATGTTTACTACCTGCTGCCTGCACTTTCATCACAGCCCAAACTCACCATCAGGAAGAGGTTAAAACAAACTACAGGGGTGATGAAGCTCAGGAGGAACGGAGAGAGGAGGATCCCAGAACAAAACGTCCCACGGACAGTTTAAACAGTGCTTTTCATCATCACAAAGACTAAACAGACAAAACAGAGCCAGATACTTTTAGGCTGTGAGGAACACGCTCATGACTCTGTTTCAGTAATGCAGGGTGACACCTCTCAGGGTCTACTACTGATCCACTAAGATCCACAATAACCAGCGCTAAATTACCTGTGCAAACTAAAAACCTGATTTCAAAGAGGGTTTAGCATGTGCTAGCAGCAGTCACCATGGAGAGTTAGGAGAGCAGAGTGGACGTAAAGGAAACGTGAAGTTTGAGGTCATGGAGGTGAAGGTCTTGGTGGAGGAGACAAATAAAGAATAAATATAGTCCTAGATATAGTAGATCCACAGAGCAGGAAACAAAAGGAGGTGAAGGACCGAAAGTGGATTGACAATCAAAAAGGTGTTTATTAAGGCACTGTCCACACGTAGCCATGTATCTAGAAAACCGTGTTTATATATATATATATATATATATATATATATATATATATATATTAGGCCTGGGTAACTATTAAAACTTTTAATTGTAATTAATCGCATGATTTCCCTGATTAATCATAATTAATCGCATTGTGAAAGTGCCATAACATCTGTCATGCAAACACTAAATCAGTACTTGTTATACAGTAATAGTTAAATCACAGATTTAGTGCAAATCAAATTTACAAAATGTAAATACAAAATTAAAGCTTATTGCCACTGTCAGACCATTAAAGTGATACTCTGGGATGGAACAAGTTGGGTCCTATCACAAGGTTTAGGGCAGAAATTACCCCTACAGCAGTGTTTTTGTGCAGCAGAAGCCCAGGGCGCTCGCACCAAACACCCGGGGCCATTTTTTACTTGACCAAAAACACAAATAAACAAACTCCCACTGAAAAACTCTGATATGGGTCTGCATTCACGCTTTATTTAGAGAATTTTCAGCGCGTTGCTTTCATACAAAAACACCGCTAAATAAGGCTCTAGTTCTCATCGTGTCTCTTCGTCCTGGCAGACTACCTGCGTTTGTTTATATCTGGTACGCCGTGCGCGAGGACTGATACACTAAGCGGCGGGCGCTTTTAAAAGGCAACTCCGGTTTTTTGTCACCTGGACCTTATTTATAGGTGTGTGCATGCTCATATACTCACTCAGACAAACATCGTGCAGCTCGGAGTCCCTCAGAAGTTATTTAGATCCAGCTGATTTTAGCCGCGCTTAGCGGGGGCCACGGCAAGGGAGCTTCAGCGCGGGACATAATCTCTGCAAAATCGCTCGTTTCGGCTATATTTTTTCATCCATCGCTATCCATCGTTATCACAAACACACTCCTCTTCTGTTGCCATAGGCGAACACTGTCCACAAGTGCACCACCAGTTTGCATTGAGTCGTGGACGTGCTCCTGTTTGTTGTTCTCAGCCAGCTCTTCGCCTCTCTCCCTCTGCATCCTTCTTTCATGGAGCTCCTCGTCCGTGTACTCAGGCTCAAACCGGTAAGGACAACCGTCAAACTCGAAGTCATAGTCTGAAGACGGAAGACGAGCTGACTTTATGATAACACTGGTGATGGATGAAAAAATATAGCAGAAATACTCCTCTTCTCCATGCTGGTTTTGGTTACTCATTGTGCTTTTCCGCCAATTCCACTTCCAGTCAGCGACAGACATTTACAAAATAAAAGCATGTGAGCAACATGTACTAACGTACGATAAAATATTTAACGGCGTTAATAGATTGATGGGTTAACGCTAAAGTAAAGCCTTAACTTGCCCAGCACTAATAAATTTATATATATATATTCATATATATTTTATTTAAATTTATATATATATATATATATATATATATATATATATATATATATATATATATATATATATATATATTTACACCTGTCATGCACACAAAACAGCTTTCCATCCATCCATCTTCCTCCGCTTATCCGGGGTCGGGTCGCGGGGGCAGCAGCCTAAGCAGGGAAGCCCAGACTTCCCTCTCCCTATCTGCTTCGTCCAGCTCTTCCAGGGGGGATCCCGAGATGTTCCCAGGCCAGCCGAGAGATGTAGTCTCCCAAGAGTGTACTGGGTCTGCCCCGGCGCCCCCTTCCGGTGGGACGTGCCCTGAACACCTCACCCGGGAGGCATCCGGAGGTATCCTGGTCAGATGCCCGAGCCACCTCATCTGGCTCCTCTCAACTCAGAGGAGCAGTGGCTCTACTCCGAGCTCCTCTGTGTTGAGAGGATAGCCGAGCTTCTCACCCTATCTCTAAGGGAGAGCCCGGCCACTCTACGTGAGGAAGCTCATTTCAGCTGCTTGTACCAGTGATCTTGTTCTTTCGGTCACTACCCAAAGCTCATGACCATAGGTGAGGGTGGGAACGAAGATCAACGGGTAAACAGAGAGCTTCGCCTTCCGGCTCAGCTCCCTCTTCACCACAACAGACCTGTGCAGAGTCCCCATTACTGCAGACGCCGCACCAATCCGCCTGTTGATCTCTCACTCCATCCTTCCCTCACTCGTGAACAAGACCCCGAGATACTTAAACTCCTCCACTTGGGGCAGGATCTCCTCCTCGACCCGGAGAGGGCAGTCCACCCTTTTCCGGCTGAGGACCATGGACTCGGATTTGGAGGTGCTGATTCTCATCCCAGCCGCTTCACACTGGGCTGCAAACCACTCCAGAGAGAGTTGAAGGTCACAGCTTGATGAAGCCAACAGGATCACATCATCTGCAAAAAGAAGTGATCCAATCCTGAGGTCATCAAACCGAACCCCCTCCACACCCTGGCTGCGCCTAGAATTTCTGTCCATAAAAGTTATGAACAGAATCGGTGACAAAAGGCAGCCCTGGCAGAGTCCAACCCTCACTGGAAACGAGTCTGACTTACTGCCAGCAATGTGGACCAAGCTCTGGCAGGTCGTTCAGGGAAAGGACTGCCTGTTGCCTCTCACCATTGGCAACTCCAGAGTGGAAGAGAGTCCAACCCCTCTCGAGAAGGCTGGTTCCAGAGCCCTTGCTATACATTGAGGCTCCTTTCCCGCCAGAGAGGTGACATTCCACGTCCCTAGAGCTAGCTTCTGCAGCCGGGGATCAGTCCGCCAAGGTCCCTGCCTTCGGCTGCTGCCCGACTCACACTGCACCCGACCCCTATGGCCCCTCCTGCAGGTGGTGAGCCCACGGGAAGGGGATTCCACATTGCCTCCTCGGGCTGTGCCTGGCCAGGTCCCCATTGGAACAGGCCTGGCCACCAGGCGCTCGCCATCGAGCCCCACCCCCAGGCCTGGCTCTAGGAGAGGGCCCCAATGACCCACGTTTGGGCAAGGGAAAAGTTAAACCATTTTTGTTTCTCATCATGTGTGAGCTACACTTTGTCTGGTCCCTCCCCTAGGACCTGTTTGCCATGGGAGACCCTACCAGGGGCATAAAGCCCCCGACAACTTAGTTCCTAGGATCATTGGGACACGCAAACCCCTCCACCACAATAAGGTGGTAGCTCACCCATGGAGGGGAAACGGTTTTCCATCACTGAGAGTAGTGTTTTCTAAAAAAAAAACCCTGATATTCAGTATGTAATTGACAGTATGTGAAAACTTGCAAAATCTGCAGTATACTAAAAATCCCCAGATGTTCTACTCATCCAGGAAAATTTTTCAGTATGTAACCGACCAGCTACTTGGTATCCTGTTTCCCACAATGCACAGGGCTAACGCTGTTTGTCCGTGCAGGTGACAGGTTTTGGTGAATTACTGCCATCTAGTGGAATGAGTCAGCACTATAACTACAACACAACACTACATTAGACAGGCCTTGAGACAGAAGTGATATGACCGGAAGAAACACCAGTAAATCTTGTCACTTCCAGTCAACAAGAGGTGTTTACTTTTAAAAATTCATTAGTCCTCATAAATAACTGATTTACTTTTTAAACCATGTGTGGATTATACAGAAGGGGTTTTTCCATCAGTTGAAAAAAAAAAAAAAAATCCCCTTCAGATTTTTCAGGCCCTCAGTGGTTTTTCATTGTTTAAGAACTCACTAAGGGATTGGAGTGTGTGTGTGTGTGTGTGTGTATGTGTGTGTGTGTGTGTGTGTGTGTGTGTGTGTGTGTGTGTGTGTGTGTGTGTGTGTGTCAGTGCAGGTCACGACTGACTCTGCCTCTGGGTCTGCAGACATATTGAAACTCAGTTGGTTCAGACTCCTAGCTGACTTAAACTCCTCCAACACTCAGCTCCTCTTCTTTCCTCTCCTCTCCTCGCCTTTCCTCCCACTGCATGCTGGGAGTCTGAGTGTGTAAGTGTGTGAGTGGCCTCAGGTGTGTGGAACTGTTGAGAGACTTTGGGACATGTGGATTGTTGTTTCCAGCTGTTCAGTTTTTTCCTCCTGTCCCTCGTGTGAAGGTGAGGGGAGTTTAACTCATTAATTGTGGAATAACGAGGTTTTACGGTCAGTATGCCGCCACGATCTGTTGGTCATGGTGCCCCTCCTAGACAAAGGTTGGCCTTCCCCCAATCAAACATGGGATCAGAGCAACGGCTTCTCCACAGTACACCGTGGAGCAGGTTCCCCTCGCTAGGGGCAATGTTATGGGTGGCCCTGAAGCCCCAGGCCCACCCTAACCTTTTCTTTAAAAGAAAAAAAAATCAATAAAAAAAAGAAGAAAAAAAACAATTCAACGTATTATGTAAAATTGTGCAACCTTATGATTACTCTGTTAGTGTAAGATGCCCTGTCTTTATAAAATGAGCTTAGCGTGGGCATCTTTTTGTCTTTTGGGGGAAAATAATTGACTAAACAGAGTTTTGACCCATTCAGCTTCATGTTATGCCATTAAGACTGGAGAATGATTTTAGGAAAGACTATACATTTTATGTTTTTTTTATTATTATTATTTAATTGTGGTTAATGTTGCTGCTCTTTCAGCCTATAATAAAGGGAAGTTGAGGCGGGGTGGCCCGCTGGTGTGTTTGAGTGCTACTCTTTGGCGAATACCATGGAGAGCAATTGCAGGGAGACAAGTCTGGTGCACTAAACATTATAAAATGCAATCACATATTAAAGGAGCAAAAGGCATCCAAATCTGCATTAATAAAACTTACAAATAGCAGTGGTAGTAACTGTAGTCTACCCTGTAATAGTTATTTACTGACTTTTGTAATTTAAGGCCCACCCAAAATGACTTCGGCCCACCTCAAAGTGATATCCTGTCTCTGTCCCTGCTCCTGGCTGTGAGGAACAGATCGGTATTGAAAACGCTGCAAACAGCATTCAGATGAGTAAGGCCATTGTGGCCATCCTCTGAGAGGATATATAGCTTATGTACACATGCTATTATTCACAATACCATTCAGATGTGCTTTTACTAACTTGGTTGTACAGATGTGTTCATTGTGTTGGTATGCATTGCAGGACACTTGGGGGGCTGGGGCTTCTGGGGTTCTATGGAGCATCCAGAGTATGGAGTGACCACAAGTGAAGTTAATGCTAATAATAAGATTTGACTGTGTGTGTGTGTGTGTGTGTGTGTGTGTGTGTGTGTGTGTGTGTGTGTGTGTGTGTGTGTGTGTGTGTGTGTAACTTTTATAATTCACTTTTGTAGAGGTTAGGAATGTTTCAGTTAACACAATGAATGAAGAGAACATAGAAAGATGTGTGTAAAAGTTTCTCTACAGATAAGTGAATGGAGGCTGATCACCTACATGATGGGTCATGTCCCCCCATTCCATAAATGGTATAGTAATGTTTTTCTAGTGGTATAATACAAGTCATGCTACTTATAACACACAGTGTGCAAACCTTGATGTGCCACTTCCCCTTAAGAATCAGTATGGATACAGATAATGTAAAACAGTGATGAACTGAAACACTGTAATGTATTGATGAGTATGTGTTTCACAAAATATGACAAGACATGTTACAGGTAAAGTAGTGGGTAGTTACACAGTAAGTAAAGCCAACAAGTGTGCACTTTATAATCCAGCCCGGTTCCAGATGTTGACCAGTAGTTACAGGTAAAATGCTGTGTAGGAGCTATTTAGTGTTTTTTCTTTGTTTTGTTTAGAATTTAGTTTAGTGTTTAGATTTTTACTATTTTTAAATCAATTAATTTTGATTTAATCATGATAAAAATTTTTGTTAGTATTTCAGTAGTTTATCATTCCTTTAGTTTGGGTGTTTTGTTTATTATTTGTTTAAGTTGGACACGGTGGCACTTTAGGCTATATAGGTAGGCTTACAGTAGGGACCAGCATGCACCTGGGTGGGCAAATGGTTTTTTACTGGAGCGGGAGCCACATGGGGAGTTTTCCTTTGTTATTTGTTAGCTTGATTTTTTGGATTAATAAACCACGTTTTTGTGAAAGTTGGACATCTGTTTGGACCTTACGTTTATTTTTCCATCTGTGTACACCATAACCCACTGTGCAAGAGTGGCCTTTTGAGTTTTTTTGTGAAAGTTTGTTTGAAACTTTTTGTTGTCTTTTTTTTCGGTGGACAAACAGCCACTACATGCCGGGTCGTCGCAGTGAAAGTACTGGGCAGTTAGACAGTAAGCAAAGACAAAAGGTGATTTACTATGTGGGGTCTCTGTGTGTTGAAAAAAAAAAAAAGATATTATATACGTCTGCATGTCTTCTCATTATGTTGTGAAACACATACTCATCAATACATTACAGTGTTTAAGTTTATCACTGGTCTACATTATCTGTATCCATACTGATTCTTAAGGGGAAGTGGCACATCAAGGTTTGCACAGTAAAAGCGTGTGTCCAGGAAAATTACAGTCCTGCTAAGTTCAAGGTAAGACACGGGAAACTGCACTGTAAGACTCCAGGACTTACACTGTAAGACGTGAGCTTAACTACCCCATAGATACCACAAAATGTCATGGTACATGTGTGAGAGTTACCCCAACAGTTGAGGAAACTACACTGTAAGACGCGGGCCGTTATCTAAAGTGCTCTCGAAATTCTGTTTGGTCACAACTGGTGTAATTGACACCTATCACCCAACACCACTTGGAATTGCCAGTTGAGTATAAACAAACTTTCAGACAGGTAGGATATGGACTTAAAAGGAACAATGACATGATTTTAGTCACTGCTTGATATCACAATATAAAAAACACTGCAAAAAATATAGCATTCATTTTTATGTCCGTCCCCAGGAACTGATGTCTTAAATTTTACTGTTTATTGTCCTCCCAAACAATGAAAAGGGATTTTCGCCCCTGAATGTAAGTGATCCTTGGCAGGGCCATATTGGACATAAAAAAGGGCTTTGAGCTTCCTCCCTAACAGCTATAGTTCAGTCATGTGAGCTGAGCTGTGCCTCTGATTGGACAATCAAATTATCCTTATAATTTCTAAACTGCTAAGGCAGAGAGTATCTGCTCCTCAGATACTACAGAAATAAAGCAAAAGGTTGGAGCCAGGCCCTCTCTGTGGCTCAGATAAAAACATCCCTCAGGACACAGATCAGAGGACGTATTCATTAAAGTCTGACAGAGACAAACAGGAACAAAGTGCCTCAAATTATACAAATGACTGCTGCTCTGCTCATTGTGTAGACTCGTCACCACATCTAGAATTTATTCACATAATTGAAGTTCACCAGAGTCAGAAGTTCAGATGGAAACGCTGAAGGAAAACAAAAAACCAAACAGAACAAAAGGCTGGTGCTGAGGGGACTACGAGCAAAAACCAACATGTAGAGGCTGATTCAGGACGCGGGGTACAGAAAGTCAGAGGATGGGGAGGTAATCACTGACAGCTCTGACACATGGGAACAGGACAGACAGACAGACAGACAGACAGACAGACAGGCAGACATACAGACATACATAGAATAGAATAGAATAGAATAGAATAGAATAGAATAGAATAGAATAGAATAGAATAGAATAGAACTTTATTGTCATTGTAACAAGTACAACGAAATTGAAGTCACAGCAGCATTCAAGAAAACAAAAGTAGGAAAGTGTATAGAAAGTGCAAAAAGGTCCATAAGAAAATAGATGACGACAGCCCGTCCACCACTCTCCAGCCCCGCCAGCCTCCACCTCCACAGGGTCCAGGACTGAGCCTCCCCAGCAGTCTGTTCAGTCTCTGTCTCCTGGATCCTGTCTGCTCACAGCAGGCGAAGCTCCTCCAATGTGGGGCCGGCGTCCGATGTCTGCTCCGTCAGCCACGTCCGTGAACAACACGATGCCACTCTGCCCTCCGGCAGCCCCTCTGCCACTGGGCAGAGGGGCTGCAGGAGATAGATCCCACGTTCCGATGGATGGAAGGACAGGTCCACGTCGTCACCTCCCAGCTCACACCCGAGAACCAGCACGTCGTCCTCACCTCCTCCTCCTCACCTCAAGAGAAATCATCAAGCCTTACACTAGTTAGCTTTGACATGCTACAGGCTGCTAACAGCTAATTTCACATGTAAACAATGCAGCCATGGTCACATGTATGATCTCCAGACAAACACAGGAGAAAAAGTAGTAAAAAATATTGCTGAAGCCAAAAAGAGTTTGGTGTCCATGACCAACAATGAATCAGACAAAGTGATGATCCACTCCAAATACAAAGATGATGAAAAAGAGATGAAAAAATTACAAAAAATGGACAAAGAAGAGAGAGCTACTGCAGGAGGCAGCCATAGCCAACAGGCGCCTAGCAACTATTGACTACACATTCAGACAGATATGCAGACACACAGACAGACAGTCAGACATACAGACAGACAGACAGTCAGACAGACAGACAGACAGACAGACAGACAGACAGACATACAGATAGACAGACAGAGTCAGAGGATGGAGAGGTAAACCTCAGACACTGACAGCTCTGACTGACAGAGGGCTGAAGGAGCTCTTTCAAACTGGTTTCACCTCTTTCAGTTTTCCTTTAACACAGCTCAGTAAACTCTTTTATCCTGTGGGAGCCTCCTCTTCAGTCATAGGGATTCAGTCAAAGTTTTTTCTGAGCACTCCTCCTCTGGTTTAGAGTTGGACAACCTGTTGATCTTTTACTTCTTCCTCAGCTTGTTAGCCATAAAGGGACCGTGAATTAGCTAGCTGTTAGCTTGCTGTTATGTGTTAACTGTAACCTGACCTGCTATCATACTCAGCCCCTTAGCCTCCAAAGAATCTTTATAGATGGAGCAGCTCCAGGTCTCAGTCACAGATGAGGCTCAAATCCAGCTTGGCTTGGACCTTGTTTCCTCAGGAATCATCTGTGAAGTGGGGCTCAAAACCAGTGAGCTGCGGCTCCCACCCTAAAACCCTGAAGGTTAGTAGGGGTGGGAGAAAAAAGTCAAGATACCACATAGTGAGTTTTTTTGGTTTGACAATAGCAAAATTGGGTTTCTTTGTTGAAAAAATATTTTTATTTTTCTAAAAACTAATTATTCATTTCAGTCTTTGTTTATGAACTGGATTGGAAAAAAGTTGTCACTTTTTGCCAGCAGAGGGTGAAATGTCTCTCTCTGACTAACATGATGTGTATTTTATGGGAAAATATGGCTCCTGATTTCGTCTGTAGACATCATCACCATCATTTGACTTTGTCACATGGTCTGGTTTTAAAAAAGCAAACTAAAAATCACAACTGTTGAAGAATCGCAATTTAAATCAAATCGTCACTGAAACGATTGTAATAGAATTGCAGGAATAGCGCATCGTCCCTGCCCTAAAGATTAGCTCCTGTCATCTCAGGGAGGAGGATCAGGAAGCTGTGGTTGAACACGTGGTCTTATTTAACCCAGGTAATGAGTCAGTATCAGCAGATGTTTAACAAAGAACAGATGAACTTTAACATTTCGCTAACCAGAGCTTTTTTCTCCTAAGATTCCTACTCTATGGACTCCAGTGGTAGCTGTCTTTGTCTCTGTCTCTGTCTCTGTCTCTGTCTCTGTCTCTGTCTTTGCCTTGTCTGTGTGTGTGTCCATCTTTTTCTGTTTCTGTGTTTGGGTCTGTGTCTTTAACTGTGTCTGTCTCTATGTCTATGTCTGTCACTGTGGTTTCTCTGTGTCTTTGTTATAGTCTGTCCATTTCTGTGTCTTTCTCTGTATTCTAGTCTCTGTCTCTGTCCCTGTGTCTGTATCAGGTGCAGTTAATAACAGCATGAGTGAGCACAGAATGACTTTCCTGATGTGAAGGTTAAATTTGTGAAATAGGACATCAACACCTTTCTCTACACACAGAGCTTTAATGTGACAGACTCCACCCAGTGTGAGGTGTGTAGCACAGCAGTTCTGAATGGACGGTGTTTCACTGATCAACTGAATCAGTTTCTGTGATGGTTAATGCATCCCTGTGTGAGCCCTTTTTATACAGAAATATCATTATAGCTGTTGACATGAATTCTCAAATGTACTGTTCTACAAAACAGGCAGAAAAAAGCAGATTGTGTTTTGATTGTGAAACTACAGTGATTCACCTCCATCCCTGAACAGAGAAATGTGTGTTAGTGGTTCTTTGTTCTTTCGGAGATCTGCAGTGTGCTGGCTCTGATCAGAGAACAGTTAAAACTCCTCAGCCTGAGCTTCCTCACCCCTGTTGGAAACCTGAGATTTGGGTCACCACAAACTGAATCCAAATGATTATATTGAATTCGAAAAGCATTTGAAATCATTTTAAAGGTTTTAAAGCTGGATTGTGTTGAAACGTCAGAAGCATGTGTGTAATCTTTGCTGCTTCTTCCTCACAGACGTAGATGACGTCAGGTCGTACCACGCTCAACACAGACATGGATTTTGTGTATTTCATTTCAAAGACTCGAGAGAGAATTGAATTTTCAAGGAGCTGAAAAAACATTTTCAAAGCAAATGAATCCAGTTTTGAAACTTTCAGGTCATCCTTTTCAAATTCAGTCGGAAAAAAACAGTTTCAGGGATCAGGCTCCAGCCTGCAGAGAAAAACCCTGACAGGCAGAGCTGAGAGGAGAGCTGCTGTCAGCTACTGAGTCTTTTTCCACCATGTCCCATAGAAGAACACACACACACACACACACACACACACACACACACACACACACACACACACACACACACACACACACACACACACACACACACACACACACTGAGGGCTGGTGAGTGACAGAGCAGGTTAATCTTTATTGAGGCTCTTGTTCCTGACAAACAAGTGTTGGGAACAAACAGAGCGAGGCGGCGTGGTGATGTTAGCTGAACGCCTTCTCTTAATTAAAAAGCAGCTCTTTGTTTCACCTGAGACACCATAACAGCTATCTGAGAGGGCCAGATAAGAGGAACAGCAGCCATAAAACCGCCTCTGTGTGTGTGTGTGTGTGTGTGTGTGTGTGTGTGTGTGTGTGTGTGTGTGTGTGTGTGTGTGTGTGTGTGTGTGTGTGTGTGTGTGTGTGTGTGTGTGACCACACTTTGGCTTAATGATGTGCCGAGCTCTGTATAAACATGCATCCTGTGTAAAGATATCTAATGATGTAAACATGTAGGACGCACACGCGCACACACACACACACAAACACACACACAGTAATGGAAACAGTGTGTGTGTGTGTGCGTGTGTGTGTGTGTGTGTGTGTGTGTGTGTGTGTGTGTGTGTGTGTGTGTGTGTGTGTGTGAGTGTGTGTGTGTGTGTGTGTGTGTGTGTGTGTGTGTGTGTGTGTGTGTGTGTGTGTGTGTGTAAAGGGGTGAAGTGTGTCTGAGCTCTGCGGTAATGTATCTGTCATCCTGGGATTATGAGAAGATGTTAGGAAGCACTCACCAACAACTGCAGCCAAGCATTCCCATCAGCCACCAGGAGAGGAGGAGAGTCCTCCCTCTCCTTACCTTATTGTTACTGGGTCAGGAAAAGAAGTCCCTGAGTCCTGACTCTGGTCTTTGGTGGATGTGGTCCTGGGTTCAGGCCCGGGTCTTGGTTATGGAGCAGAAAGGGTCAACATGGGGACAGCAGCTGAGCAGAGAGCTTGCTCAGAGATGGGTGCAGAGAAAGAGATCTGACCAGGAGAATAAATACAAACATATGAGCCGGCTGTCTCACCCATCATCCAGCTGTGCCAGAAACCAGACTCTGATTGGTCAAAACTTTTTTTTCCTTTTTTTTTGCGGCACGAAGGAACCGTTCGCCCGGAGTGCAGCGCCAGGCCAGCCGGCGGGGCCCTTCAATGGCGGGTCACGGCTGCCCGTCGGTCACAAAACAAATTTTTGATGGTAATAAATTTAATATAATCTGTCTGAGTTTACAATGTAGATCTCTCTTTTTTGGGAATTTGGTGAAAACTTTTTGTGTTTTTAGATATGGCAAAGGTACTCTGTGTTTTTAGACCTCATAAATACTTTCTGTGTTTTTTCGGATTTGGTAAAGACTTTCTTTGTTTTTAGACCTCTTTGTTTTTGGACCTGATAAATACTTTTTTTTATTTTTAGACTTTCTAAAGGCTTTCTATGTTTTGGGTTTTGCACACACTTTCTGTGTTTTAAGATTTGGTGAAGACTTTCTGTGTTTTTTGGTTTGCTATCACCTTCTGTGTTTTTGGATAGGTAACACTTTCTCTGTTTTATGACTTGGTAAAGACCTTCTGTTGTTTTCAGATATTGAGTTTAGTTAAAAGATGGTTTGTTGTTCAGTTCGCTCCTTCTGCACCTTTTTTGCCTCAGCTGTGACAGACTGAAACAATCTGTATTAATATAAAATCATCACTAGAGGAAATTCAACTTGTGCTCTATTTTGTTTCTTTTTGTTTTTTTTATTTTCATTTTTATTTTTTCCTTTTTTTCTTGTAAATATTAAAATAAAGAAAGACGTTTGGTCACTTCACTGCATCAAACATGTTTTCTCCTCATTCTGATTATTCTTATGCGCAGATATTTGATGATAAAGTTTTCTTTTCTTTTGACACCGATAAGGCATGGGTTCATTCAAAGCCTTCACAAACAGCTTGTGTTTCTGCAGTACCTGATGTTTAGCTCTTAAGTGTAATGTGTTTTCCATTAACTGGTTAACTTTGGTTTGTTTATGCATCTGTCAGGACAACACACAGCAGAGAGCTCTGAATGTGAGATCAACTTCTTTGACCCGTCCTACTGCAGACATGACAAAACACAGGAATGAAAACAAACAGGGTTAAGAAGTCAACCAATATCACCTTCTCTTAATTTATTTTTTCCATCACATCCAACACATCCAACTCATCCAACAAATCCAACACATCCATTACATCTGCAGCATCAATCACATCCATTACATCTGCAGCATCAATCACATCCAACACATCTGCAGCATCAATCACATCCAACACATCTGCAGCATCAATCACATCCAACACATCTGCAGCATCAATCACATCCAACACATCTGCAGCATCAATCACATCCAACACATCCAACAAATCCAACACATCCAACAAATCCATTACATCCAACACATCTACATCATTAAACACATCCATTACGTCCGCCACATCTAACACATCTATCACATCCATCCAGTGATGCTACAACATGCCAAAGTATTCACTTTACACCCATCAGTTTCTGTTCTTTTTTTTTTTTTAATATATTTGCTTTTTTAGGTACAATTCAGTGGTCTTATGTGTGTTTAAATGTGTAATGTATGTCATTGTGACACTATCAAAGGAGCTGACTGGGCTTCACGCTGCTCCTGATCTATTTTTATCAGAGCCAGAACACCAAGCTGCAAAAAGAGCTGGCTCTCTTTAAGCGGTAATATTTCTCTCTAGTCTCAAAGGAAATCATATTTTCGGGTGTCTCATCTTCCTTAGGGACTAATGATCAGGGGCGTAGCTACAATTAGGCAAACAAAGGCAGTTGCCTGGGGCCCCAAGATTCCCAGGGGGCCCAAAAGCATCTCTTAAAAACTGATTTATGAAGTTCTCTTCAATAGAAAGCATTTCTTTTTTTCTGAATCTTACTTCACATGCTTCAAAATACATCAAAAGGCTTAATCTTTAATGATGGTTTTGGGTCCTCCCCCTCCATTCTTATTCAATGGGCTATTCCATGTTACAACACATCTGAAAATTTGATTCAGGAAGAAAGTGGTAAAAAACACTTTTTTCCCATTTTTTTCTTATTTTCAACCAAGTCGGAAACAAAAACAATGTTGCTCTGAGATCTGAGATAAACATATAAGACTTTTGGGATTTTAAGGACTTTATCCAGCCCAGGAAACAGGATAATTTTCTCAAAATCAAACTTTCTGAGTTGGTGATAAACATTATTGTACAAAATCTCTTTTTTGGATACATAACTCACTGGACAGGGGGTCAAATAAAAATACATGAACTTTAAAATAATAGTACCAAAAAGTATGGTAACTGTAAATATCACCTCTTTCAGTAGATTTTTTCCAGTTTTATGTTGTGCTTGATATTTACACGTTTTTTCTTTACTAATTTTTTTTTTTCTATATTTACCTATTGTAATGTTTTTCCACTTCGTACTTTTGTTACTTTTACTCTGTATATTCCCCATTGTGGGACAAATAAGCTGTCAATTGACCATAAAAGATTTCAAATCCAGGACAAAGTGGACTAAATGATGGATTCACTTTTTTCTAAATCAAACTAAAGTACAGAACTTGAGGAAATGCATTTAGTTGTGTTAAGTTACCATGTACAAGATTAGCACTGTCTCATGCCTTGATTCTGAGAAAGAGACAGTGGACCCAGGGAAGGCCAGTCTAGCTCTGAGGAAGATGAGTTACAAGCACATGGAGAGCCCCATTGACTGGGTTTGCCTTGGGCCCCCATACGACTAAATACGCCCCTGCTCATGATGATTAGTACACACATCAATCCTGGAGAGAATGTAAGTTTTATCTGCAGCCTGCACTTTGCTGTGCCAAAACGCTGGCTCCATAGCACCCCCAAGAGTAGCTCAACAAGCTGTCCCCAAAGGGGCTCTCTGACTTACCTGGCTGAAAACTGGCAAGCAGAAGAGAAAACTTGGAAGGTTTAGTAAGATTTACAAAAAAAGCTTTTAGATGTGACACACCAACTCCAACAGGAAATACTACATATAATGAGTTTTTCCTTCTGGACCATTCCAGGCTGGATAACTCCTCCCTGAGGCGGAGGAGGAGCTGAGCAGCCTGATACAGACCAGGTTTGGGGCAGAGGCAGATGAGACCTCAGTGATGGAAGCTGTCAGAGTGTAAGACTATCCCCTGGTTTATACTTGTGTGTTGACCTGATGATGTAGAGGTGGACAGTCATCAGCTCCACATATTTGTGTCAGTGTGCCATTCTCCTCCGAAACACATGGGGGCGATGTGGTGAGTGTGGTTAACAGATGGTCTTTTCTGCTTCTGTTACATAATCTGCTTTTCACTGAGATTTTGAGCATATTCTGTTCTAGTGAAGCTGATACATGCTGTGGTGATTCACACAGAAGGTTGGACGCTGAATCAGGCTCCTGCAATCTCCCACACTCACCTTTTCTCAGTGTTTCCCAGCTTTAAAAACATGGAGTTATCAGTGATGTGAGAGGACCTAAAGTCATCCAGCTACACTGTGAGCGTGGGGTTAGGAGAGCAGGAGCATCTAGCTCCACTCTCAGCTCCACCCTCCTGAGCTCAGCTTGGCGAAGTCATATGTATAAGAGCTCTCTGATGATGGAGGAGACCTCATGTGGATCTCTGGGGAGGAACTCTTCAAGTCTGGACGTGTTGTCAATCAGGAGCATTATTGAAAACATATAATTACCTCTGAAGCTATGCAGTTAATAAGCCGGTGTGAACAACAGATCCCTGTTTTATTAACAGTAAGAAGACCAGCATCACGGGCAGACAGAGAGCTTCTGACATCTGTTCATGAAAAGATAAACAAGCTTAGTGAGGATTTATCTTCAGGAAAAACTCTTTGAACTCTTTATGATGCAAAGCAGCACGGCAGCAATGTAGTTTGTACACAATATACATCAAATCTGGCCCGATGTATGCTGCTTGACACTGCACCTCTAAATATTACACAAAGTAACTAAACACATCCTGCTATACCTTTGAATATTGTCCTCTCTAACTTCTAATATTACACACTGTAACTTTTAATATCTCTCACTTTACCTTTAAATATTTCTCACTGTACCGTCAAAAAAATAAGCACTGTAACAGTAACTTCCTACTCTAACTTCAAATACTACACACTGTAACTTTGAATAGGGGAGAACAGGTATGGTTGTATCATGGGGAGAGTTGTAACACCACCAATTCCACCCATCACGGATAAGATAGGAGTCATTTAATAATTTCAGTAGTTACCCACTTCCACCCTGATCACAGGTGGTGGTTGTCAGGGTTGGAAACAGGTCCATGCAGATTCTATATAGAAAAAAAAACTGAATTTGAGGTAAGAAAGTACATTTTTTGACTGAGACTAAATTTGGTTTAGTACTTATACAATCCCAGATAAAACCATTAGACAAATATTGTACAGATTGTATATAATATTACATTGTAGTTTCTCAGGCAAAATATGATGCATTTTTCACATGCTAATTTCACTCCACTATGCTCGTACAGCTAGCTAACCACTGGCTAAAGAGAGTGGGCTGGGTTGTAACACATCTTAAAAAAGTATTACATCCCCTTATGTACAATTAAGAACATTTTCTTGATTTTAATGATGTTTAAGAACATCTTGGCAGTGGAAAAGAAAAACCAACAGAGGTGTGCCTGCAGATAATTTTTAAAAAGCATCTGATGAAGTCAGAACAGTACGTCAGTCAGATCAGTCAAAAAGGTATATGGGATCTGCCATGTTACTACAAATCACTGCAGAAGCTGAGGGTCCAGTGATGTCCCAGTGTAGGTTACTGGACCCAGTGATGTCCCAGTGAAAGTTACTGGACACAGTGATGTCCCAGTGTAGGTTACTGGACCCAGTGATGTCCCAGTGAAAGTTACTGGACACAGTGATGTCCCAGTGTAGGTTACTGGACCCAGTGATGTCCCAGTGAAAGTTACTGGACACAGTGATGTCCCAGTGTAGGTTACTGGACCCAGTGATGTCCCAGTGTAGGTTAGTGGACCCAGAGATATCCCAGTGTAGGTTACTGTACCCAGTGATATCCCAGTGTAGGTTACTGGACACAGTGATGTCCCAGTGTAGGTTACTGGACCCAGTGATGTCCCAGTGAAAGTTACTGGACACAGTGATGTCCCAGTGTAGGTTACTGGACCCAGTGATGTCCCAGTGTAGGTTAGTGGACCCAGTGATGTCCCAGTGTAGGTTACTGTACCCAGTGATATCCCAGTGTAGGTTACTGTACCCAGTGATGTTCCTGTGTAGGTTAGTGGAGCAGCAGCAAGGTTTTCTTTGAGAGAAAAAGATTTAAAAAAAGACACACACACACACACACACACACACACACACACACACACACACACACACACACACACACACACACACACACACACACACACATTGGTTTATTAGACCTATGTGTTCTTTACACAGCTACACTGCAGTGTTTGAGCATACATACTGTTAAGGGTGAACTCTTGAATCAAACAGGAAGTGAGTTATGGTTAGTCACAGAGAGACATTGTTTTGTATTTTTCTATTTCAATAAACCTCTTTTTGAGGGGTGTGATCCCTGTTTTTTTTAATCTTTTTTTCTAACTGTTACAACCCACCCCTGTAGTTGGGATAGTTGTAACAAAGGACCACCATGTATGTAACAACACCTGGTGAGCTCTATGATATTCCTGCAGTGGTTTGAATCAGTGCAATTTATAGTTAACATATGTGGGAACTTTCCTTTAAAGTTTGAGAACTCTGACTCAAAAATTTAGTGAGTTGGAGGTGCTGGAGTAAAATGTGTTACAACCATACCATCTCTTCTACTGCTCACTGTAACTTTAAATACTACACACCGTATCTTTAGATACTACACACTGTATCTTTAAATACTACAGACTGTTCCTTTAACAAAGTGATGATGTAGTGGGATTGCAGACATGATGAATGCAGTGTGGACAGCCAGTGTGATTTGCCTCACTCACAGTATGAGGATCACAGTGTAAGACGCTGAGGGTCACATGATCAGATGTTTATCATCTCATTTCCATTCTCTGTGTCATACTGGAAACAAAGGAAAACACAGAGAGAGAATCATATCAGGTGTATCAGGGAGAGAAAAGAGCCAGTGAGCTCTGTAAGGGACACAAAGGAAACCCTTTGACAGCTGCCTTGATGCTCTTAAGCCATGTGTCAGATGTTGAATGAAGCCTCCAGTCAGTGTATCTGACCAGCATCAATGTTTCCACCTCCTAGTTTAATTTGTGTCCTGTTTTTATCAGAAACACTGAGGTTATTATTTATTCATTAACCAGCCTGATGCTAGCTCACTCTTTATCCCATTTATTCAATAAGGAGCTGCCCTGAACCTACCCTGAGCCTGGACTGGGCCTGGGGCTGACAGCAAAAACATGTTTTACGGTATCTGTGAGTGCTCAGAGAAGTTTAACCCACCTTTAATGCAGCGGGCTCTTCTCTGGTTCACTGGACCTGATGGGAAATCCAAAGCGCTCTGAGCTCCAGAGCCTCCGTCTGTGTGGGACAAAGTACCCACAGAGACCGGGCACCATTAGAGTTTCAGTGTCTTTACCAGGAAGGTGATTGTGAGGAAACACACAGATGTCAGTCCATCAGGATAAGCTTAGATGTTGATGTGGATGTGTTAGACCTTATTCCCTGTGTCATACATGTGACAGCTCCTATTTCGTGTCATCTTTTATTATTATTATTATATCCTTTATTCAACCTGATAAAAGTCGCATTGAGATTTGAAATCTCCTTTTCAAGAGGGACCTGGCATGGCAGCAGCAGACAATTACACAATAAAAATAACAAATACATTTAGACATCAGCACATGGAAACCAAGCCTTTCTGGAAACACCATTTCAAAACAAAATGAGAGGCAGTCAAGAATTAAAACAGTCACATTGTCCGAGGCTAGCTCTCCCCCGGTCCCTCAACAAAGTCCTGAATTCACCAACAGTGACCAGCTCTGTTTGTCTACAATCCATCAAGAAAGTATTCCATGTAAAGGGGGTGGCATATTTAAAGGCTGTCTTACCCAGATCTGTTCTGACTCTAGGAACAAACATTTTAAGAAAATCATGTGAGTGCAGTCCACGATGGTTACTATGTGGTCAAATAAGATGGAAGCATCCCAAGAACAGATTTGTGGATGAAGAGTAGCAGGTGAGAGTGTCTACCGACAGACAGAGAGGGACAGCTTGCAGCAGCATACAGCAGACAGTGATGGACACCATATCCACAGCCAGTAATAAAACGTAGAGCGCAGTGATACACAAAATCCAATTTTTTCAAGTATTTTTCAGGAGCATTCATAGATAACAAATCACCATAGTCCAACAACAGTAAGAAGGTTGTGGAGATTTAATAGTCTCTGACCTGACGTGTAAAACAGGACTTATTCCTAAAGAAGAATCCCAATTTAAGTTTACACTTAGACACAACACTGTCAATGTGCACATTAAATGACATTTTATTATCAGTGGTGATACCCAAATACATGTATGAGGTAACAATTTCAATTTCTGCCCCTTGAGCTGCAGTGATTTTGGGAATGTTGGCAGGCAATGCTTTGCCACCAGAAAAGACCATCAATTTAGATTTACCTGCATTTAACACTATTTTTCAGGTCAGTTAAATGTGACTGAAACCTGTCAAAACCACACTGTGGAAAGTCAAAGGTTTGCGTCAGAGAAGGAGATGCACAATAGAGAATTGTGTCATCAGCATACAGGTGATACAATTCGATATGTCCTGACACAGATAATTAACATGAATGGTGAACAACAACGGGCCTTGAGGAACACCTCTTAAGACGGGAAGAACTAATGAACAGAGCCCAGCAGTGTGCACACACTGAGTTCTGGCTGTCAAATAATTTCTAAACCATCCAACAGCCTGACTAGACAAGCCGATATCAGAAAGCCTATTCAAGAGTCTGTGATGACTGACTGTGTCAAAGGCTTTTGACAAGTCAATGAATAGAGCTGCACAGTATATTTTGTCATCTACTTTAACAGCAGCAGTGGTTGTGCTGTGCTGCTTTCTGAACCCTGATTGATATTGGGCCATGGTGCCATTTAAGTCAAAAAAGTCTTTAAGCTGCTCACTAACAAGCTTTTCCAAGACTTTAGCCAGGACACATCATTTTGAGATTGGCCTGTGATGGTTGAAACTTGAAGGATCATCTTCTTTAAGGAGAGGAAGAAATGCAGATTTCCACACTTCAGGAATTTCATTGTT
The DNA here is from genome assembly GCF_033239565.1 of Halichoeres trimaculatus. NCBI lineage: Eukaryota > Metazoa > Chordata > Actinopteri > Labriformes > Labridae > Halichoeres > Halichoeres trimaculatus. The sequence goes on from NW_027437193.1 coordinate 33,573,076, forward strand.
AGAAAGAGACAAGTTGAAAATATAAGTTAATGGTTCAGAAATAATTTCAGCAGCAACTTTAAGAAATACAGGATCACTGATGACTGAGAACTGAGACCTGGGAACAAAAGCATCTTTTCAAGCCACCTGAAATATATGTGACAAAAGGTTAAAGGTCAGCCAGTCGTGTAGACAGAGAGCAGTGTGCAGACTAAGCAGCAGGCTTTAGTGAAGCAGCCTGTAGAAAGTGGTGATAGGGGGCAGAGGTTGTGACACTGTAAGCAAAATAAGTTGTGTATGTAGCCTGGCATAGCAGCATGTTGGTGTGCAGTGAATCTGTGAAGTGTTTTCCTCTGCTGCCGGCAGCAAACAGCCTGTCCTCTGTGCCTGAGGCTGTGACAGTCAGAGAGCACCAACAGGAGACCTGCTGACACCCTCATCCTCTCATTTATCACACAGAGACCACACTATTCACATTCCTCTAGGGACACATCATGGTCCACATTAATAGATTCACTGATGTAGACTGTTCTTACTCTGTGTTCGATGTTTAACTCTAGATTTATTGATGTGACTAACTTTGACTGAGATGATGACTTGATCCAGATTCTAATCACATTCTGTTCATTTCCACTCCTTCACCTCCTCCAATTAAAATCAACACTGTCTTACATTAATTTTCAGTTAAGATGTTTTTATCCTGGATGTTTAGCTCTAAGCGTTGTTGACTTGTAGCTAAAACATTTTTCATTTCCTGGAGGAAAATTAAATCTGGGCCAGTCATGCATATTATCTGTAGCTGGGTGTTCTCTGCTAAATCTCTCTGTGAGTGTGTTTTGTTTTGTTTTGTTTTGTTTTGTTTTGTTTTGTTTTGTTGCTGCTTGTTGTCACTTTGATAAAAACATATTTTTGAAGAAAAGTTTGATGTAGTTTGCTTATTGATGAAAGTATTTCCCCTGGTTTAGGAACTTCTAATGAGTGTTCAGTTCTTGTGAAGCTGCCGTAGTGGTGATCAGACTGTGGAGAGCACAGGATGACACCACCCATCACCACTCTTTGAACTGCTGGTTGAGCATAAACACACCTGTTAATGGGTAGGATATGGCCTTATAAAGAACAACAACGCTCCTTTTTACGTACATGGCGTCACATGACGTAACAAAGGAGACTCTCATCCCCTCATTCCGCCTTTAGCCAATGTTGATAACAAGTGGTAGTGAGTGAAATCGGGTGTTTCAGGTGGTGACGAGATGACTCAGATGAGTTTGGATGGATGGATGCATACAGTACTAGCTTAACAGGACATTGAATCCACTTTTTCAGATTAGATGGAGTTAGCTTTAGTGCTCAGACTTGTTTCATCCGGGTGAGGAGACAGGACTTTATTTCTGCATTCGTCAAAAAAAAAAAAAAAAACAGTTGTCTGTGGTGTCCATTTTTCCACAAGAAGATGAGCCTGGTGATATGATGGAGTTTGTTTTATTAGGTCTATGGATGGAGTTCAGGTTGGGATACTGAAGCCAGGTCCAGGTGACACTGACGTGGCTGCTGTCCCATCAACTGTAGCTTCACTGGAAGCAGCAGCTCCTGCCGGCTCCAGGTGACAGATGTAAAAAAGGATTTGTCAGAGATTCAGCCCAAGATTCAACCTGATGGAAACATGAGCTGAGCACTGTAGCTAAGTCTTGGTTTTCTGACTCTAGATCAGTGGATAGACCTCTGATAGACCTCTCTGTCTTTCTCTCTATGGGCTTTATCATTACAACTTAAAGCCCGTTGCTTTATGCTCAGCTCTTTGTTTAACTAATGTCTATAACCTGTGATATGCCCTGTTAGACATTTGAGGGCAGCAAAAAAATCAAAATAAAAAATAAAGCCCCAGACACACCCTTCATAAACCCATCTGAAGCTGAAATGATCAATTTTAAAATGAAGATAAGTGAATTTAGCATGAAAAGTAAGGACACTTGTGATTGGTGGATGAGGATGTTTCTTAGTAAGTGATCTGATCCTGCTGTAAACCCTGTTTCCATCTCTGTAAATGGAGACACATGTGAATAACAGGTCTTGGGGAGATGAGCCCATGAAACATTTGCCAGATCCTCTCTGCCAATGCCAAACAGCTCATTGTGCTGGTGCTTTGAGACTGAAGCCAAGAAGGAAAGACTCTAACAAACCCTGCCCGTCTTACTCTCTGAGCTCAGGTTAGAATAAAATGTAAACTCAGACCATGAGCAATTATCCAGGTCATCTTTATAACCAGTTCTGTTCACAAGTAATCTTGGTCTTTAGAGTACAGGAAGTCCACTGTGCTGCTGCTGCTGTTGTTGCTGCTGTTGCTATGGATACAGTAAGAAAAACTGAAAATGATGCCCACTGCGTCATGACATTCTTCGTGTGTTGAGATGTTGTTCGTGCGTTTCTATTTTGATCAGAATACCATATAAACAGGAATAATGCTGTTTGCTCACACATGTAAAGGGTTATTCTGAATGTTTCAGCGCCGGAATATTGACCTTAACCTCAATACTGACTGCATGGAAACACAGCCAGTGTTTCACTTTGAAGGGTTCAGATGTATCAGATGAAGTGATGAGAACATGATGTCATACAGGGTCCTGTTCTCCAGGAACACCACCCACTGACTGAGGGGTCAATGATCAGGTATCAGTGTGGAATCACAGAGCCCACAATAAAGCACTGCATCAAAGGACCAGGTCTAAGACTGTGTTTGCTGGGACTACACTGTTTTAATTAATATAAACACACACACACAAACACACACACACACACACACACACACACACACACACACACACACACACACACATACCGCACATGTGTATACACACATTTAGAACCCCTGCAGTAGTTTGCTCTGTGTTTTATATCAAAGACTTCCCTAAACGGAATACATATTACACGCCCGTGTGTGTGTGTGTGTGTGTGTGTGTGTGTGTGTGTGTGTGTGTGTGTGTGTGTGTGTGTGTGAGAGAGAGAGGTAGGGGGCTGTCACGTCACATCATCACGCACATTAACCCCTCAACCCCCCTCTCACCCCCTCTCACGTCGCCTCCACTGACGTAAGCAAACCAAACTACTTAAGCGGTCTGCAGAGGCACGAGCCGCAGAGCAGACCCACCACGAGCCCTCCTGACGGACTCCTCTCGGCTGTCTCTGCGTTCAAGTCCGTTCTGCAGCCGCTGGCTCCGTGAACAGAGCTCCCCGGTACTTTTGTCTACTTCAGAGCCAAAGAAGCGCACTGATTGGCTGATCCGCAACAGCCCTGCCTGCCTCCGCGTGCCACTTAGCGCAGCGCACGCTCATATATTGGGTTCACAGGCTCGCGCTCTTCAACAGTTTCCCGGGCTGAAAGAACTCCAGAGGGCACGCGCCGCACGCAGAGACCGGCTTTAACTCCGTCTGAAATCAAAGAGAGGTAAGAGGAAAGCGCTGTTTCTGACAGAGGAGAGGGTTACAGAGGGACCGAGCTGCTCAGGGGTCATCACACCGGGACTCAGCTCCACGATTTACTCCACTGAAAACAGATTTAATTAGTTCTCTGTTTAAAAGCTGTTTCATTTCTGATTCACTCCACTAAAAACAGATTTAATTAGTTCTCTGTTTAAAAGCTGTTTCATTTCTGATTTACTCCACTAAAACACAGATTAAATTAGTTCTCTGTTTATAAACCGTTTTTATTTGTTATTTACTCCAAATTAACACAGATTTGATTAGTTCTCTGTTTCAAAAATATTTCTTTTTCTCGATTCATTCCACATAAACACAGCTCTTTGTAGTTTTTCGTCTAAAACCCGTTTTCATTTCTGATTTACTCCACAAAAAGACAGATTTCAGTAGGTTTTTTTGTCTTTTTAAAATCTGTTTTCATTTCACACGGCATCAATCTGAATGCTATCAATGGTAAATAAGTTATATAAGTCAGATAACCAGTCAAAGTAATCTGTCTGGGATTAAACACACATATACCAATATTAAAGGTGTTTTATTATTTTTATTATTTTTATTTTTTAAATCAACACAGCGTTTAATGGAGGGAGCGGCTTGAGGTTTATTTAACTTCAACTGTTGAAATGAGGAAAGCCCCCTAAACTGACAGGCTTGGCTTTAATTTTTTTCTCTCCCTGTGTGCTTGTATGTGCGTGCGTATGTGTGTGTCCTCAGTCCATGGCAGCCCCCGCATACAGCAGCAGCAGCAGCGTGTGGATGCTGGTCCTGGGGGTGTGTGTGTCCGTGGCTGTGGGATCCGACTGTGGGAAGGAGTGTGCACTGTGTGTGTACCGCCTGCTGGGACAACAGTCCAGCCTCTCCTCTCTGGTAACGTCTCCTCATCCCTGTTTCTGTCTGTCTTATATTCTAATAATTAATTCATCTTTATCACGATGGGAAACTTCTGCTTCAGACAGGTTCACACAAACTCTTACGCACACAAATGCACGCACACTTATCTGAATGGGTTCTCCTCCTCTCTAACACATATTAACTTAAAATCACGACAAAAATAATCCACTGATCCTCCCAGAATCTTATCCAATCAGAGATTATTTAATGAACATGTTGTAGTGATGTCGTTCAGACTCTCTTTTGTGGGTGTGTGTGTGTGTGTGTGTGTGTGTGTGTGTGTGTGTGTGTGTGTGTGTGTGTGTGTGTAATATGAAGGGTTTGACTCCCCTTAGCCCTTTGTGAGACACTCACAGCCTGGTCCAAACACAGCCCGTCTAATATTGACACAGAGCCGTCTTTAAAGTGGCGTCTCTGGGGAGCTGGGTTGTAAAAGCTGCCGTCATGTATTATTTACTCACTCACTCTCAGCCAACCCGCAGATTGTTTAAGTCTTTCTCTTTTCCTCTCCTCCATTCTTAGTTTTTCTCACTTTCCAGTCGTCCTGCACTCGTTTGTTGGTTCTTCATTCCCCTCCTGTCCCTGCCCTCCCGCTTCTCCCCATTTTCAGATGACAGTAATCGTGATGCTCTGCTCTGAAGTATTTCCCTCCTTCTCTTTCATAGATCCTCCTCCTCCTCCTCCCTCTCTTCTCTTGTCCTCCGTCGATGTGATTGTGCTCCTATTGTTCTGAACGCTGACAGTCAATACTCCACGCCGCTCTTCTCTTTCTCTTCTTTCTCTCACCTCCTTTGTTAGAAATCATCTTTTCCTTTCCCCCTTCACATTTCAGAAACATCAGTCGTCTAGTTTCTGGTTCTCTCTACGTTAATCATTTCTGTCAGACAGTAGACAAAGGAGGAGCTGAGCACTTGAAACAAAAACAGATATAATCATGTAATGAATAAAACTGAGCAGAGAAATAACAAACTACCAAATTTATTAATAAAGTATTTCTGATTTGAAACAAGAGGCTTCTTTTCGGCTGATTCAGGCGTATCAAAGTGAATCCTCTCAGGCCTGAAACGTCTCTGTGACCGTAAACTTTAACATGCATGACGTTAATGACCTTAAATAAATCAACAAGTCAACGACTCTGAGTAAAGCCTGAAGGGATGCTTCCCGTAAAAAGGAGGAGAGGGCAGAACTCGTTCCTCTCCAGGTTAGACCCTCAAAGCTGCTTTTGATTGGCTGAAATCTTCACACCCATCATGTTTAAACATCCTGTGACAGGACGGAAACAAGACCTGGACAAACTTCAACATGTGCTTCTCTGTAGCTGCTCCATGTTGTCCCTCTACTCCAGTTAAGGCTCTGTCTTTTCCACAGTTGCCATTGGAACAACCAGGGGGGGCTGCAGCTCTACCCCCCCCCATGCCCCCCCCCCCCCCCCCCCAATGCCCCCAGGTGCCAATAAGTCATCAATTTAATTTTCCCCTTCATTAATTCTGTCTCCATAAGCCGGCGGCAGTGAAAGCTCAGCAAGTATCCGCTTTATGTCGTCAAACTGAGATTCTGATGGCTGAATAAGTGGAATCCAACCACAGGGGCGGGGAGGAGGGGGCATATCTGAGCCCCCCAGCCCTGCAGATGATTTCAATCTGAGGTTATATGGACTCATATGGGTAAAGGAGGGCTGGGGTTGGTGCTGAGTAGCGTTAGGGGGTGCTTCCATTAGACGATCTGATGGTGTGTGTGTGTGTGTGTGTGTGTGTGTGTGTGTGTGTGTGTGTGTGTGTGTGTGTGTATGTGAGGTGGGGGGTCCTGCACAGATGGTTTAGAGAAAGAAAACGTGTTTCTCTCAGTTGTTGAGGGAGAGAGATAAAATGAGCTGTTGTTCTCTGAAACCATCTGCTCTCAGCTCTCCCTCCTCCCTCACTCTCTGCTGTTTATCTGCATGATGATGATGATGATGATGCTGATGATGATGATGATGATGTTGATGATGATGATGATGATGATGATGATGATGAAGATGATGAAGATGATCTCTCCATAGATCCCAGTGTCTGTCAATAACTTCAGAGAGCACAGACCTGAACGTCAGAGCAGCCTGTCTCTAAGAACGCTGTTAACAAACTAAACCTTCATTCTCCAGTGAAAAAACACGAGCTGTTGTTTCTGAACTCACCCTTCAGGGTCAGATCAATCTGTGCTCTTTCTGTGCTCTCCGTCTTTAGACTGTCAGTGGATTTTAAGTTCAGTGTTAGCTGTTCATCCACTTATGAGTCTCTATGGCTTAGGGTTAGCTCAAAATCACATGGTAATTGCTGGGGGTCAGAGTATGTGTCACCATAGCTTAGCTGCTGGTTGGGGTCTGAATGACAGGTCCACCTTGTGGATGGTGAAGGTACTGCACACATCTGTTTCCTGCTGTTCTGGAGCCTCATGCAGCTCTGTGAATCCTTTGGAGTGGCTCTGTGTTAATTTAAGGAAATATTTTTGGAATAAAGAATATTTGTTTTTCTTACAGAAAGTACTGATGATAAATTACATTGACACAAAACATAGATTTTTGCAAATATTATTTGTAATTTCATTAAAAATACAGAACAAAAACATCACATGTATAGTTTTTTAAACACAAAACATTTCTTTTTTAAATAATTATTCAGTAGATTTTTACTATGTTCAGAATTTTATACACTTTTTGATTTTTTGTGAAGCTATAGTAGATTTCATGGCTCTGGAATGACTTTAACGCAGGTGGGCTGCAGCAAAATGGCTCTTATGAAAGTAACGGTTGCAAACCTTTGCTTTAGATGGAGAACAAAATAATTAAGATGTGAGTCTCTCACCTAGGCCAAATTAATCGATTATATCGATTAATTTGAATTTTTCCTTGAGGAGGATTTGTAGAATGAAAAATTTGACTTTTTTGTCCCCGCTGTTGCGCACCTTTTTTACCGCAGCAAGCGCTGACTCCACATGTGTGTTGCATGATTTAACAGTTCAATAACAAAACAACAGAAACCTAAATGTCATAAAAATGTTCTTGTGCGTCATTGACACCCAGCACCTTGACGGACACGTGTTCCTTATAGTCCGTTTCAACAGCCCAAAGAGATTGATATAAACTAGACCTCTCATCAGTGAACGTTCAAATCCCTTTCCTCCAATCCTCTGTTTTCAATCTGTCACTTTCAGGAGTTTGATTAAGATCTTTGACTGAAACATTTACAAAGCCAGGACCCTTTCAGGTTCACCTGCAGATTGATGATGTGATTGACGCTCGTAAAACCTGCTGCTCTTCGAAGTTAATACTCTGATTATTTTGAGGTTTAGACAGTAAAGAAATATACATTAGTTTTTCTCAGAACATCACCACTCTACTGAAGAAAATCCCCTCTTATGGTGACATGGATGGATCATGATTTGTGAGAGTAGACTGCGGGGTGGAAGACGGGACGACGATGGGCGATCGAACAGAGCGGCGCGCTGCTCGGACAGATATGACTGAGAAGTTGTTAAACTTTTTTCTGAGGGGAAGCTGAGTCCTGTCTGTCTCTGCAACTCCGTCTGTTCCACCAACTAAATCCTCCATTTCGCATAAATCCATCCGCTGACGAACAGAGCAACTTTAACGAACCAGCATCGAGGTGCGCTCTGTCAAGCAGGGGCAGACTAGACTTTTTAGACAGGGGTGCCCCGACCAGGGCACTGACTTATGCAGGGAGGCATGGAATTTGTGAGCCCACACTTGAATAAATAGCATTTATTTTTACTTATTTGTTTAACAATTACATGATAAAACAGTCTACAGCCTTAAAAAAATAAAGTGGGTTTTTTTAAATCATTTTAAGGCAGAATATAACTGAATAGTGCTGTGGTGCACTGAAACAGTAGTGTACACACTTTTCCTAGCACTATTTTTAAACTCAAAATGTACAAAGTGGTGCAGCTTTCACTGTGAATGTAAATAAGTCTGCCTCCTTTAAAACTACAAATTGAAGTTACTGAAACAGAAGAAAAGCTGAAAATTCAATTCCAAGAGTCAAAAAGAGGTTACTTTTATTAAGTTGTTGACAAAACTAAAACAAAAACTGGTTTTGAGTTTTCTCTGTCATTTGTACTTGTTGTTTTCTTTAAAAGGAAAAAAAATGGTCAAAAACTCGTAAATCACAGTTTTTGTGAAAAAAATCTTTTTAGGCCATATCGCCCAGCCCTAGTCTCACCTTTCTTTTCTAAAACCTTCTTTCTGTAAGGGACTGGCTCAGGTTCGATGCCATGTTTCATCTTTCATCTTTTTCTGGTTTTGATTATTGTCAGTGAACCAGTGTCTGCTAATGGTACAAAGAAAGCCGCACTGTCAGGGGCAGAGCTATGGATCAGTGAGATCAGATCCTCGGTGGGATCAGATCCTCGGTGGGATCAGATCCTCGGTGGGATCAGATCCTCGGTGGGATCAGATCTTCAGTGGTCTTGTCATGGAAAGTCTGTCTCAGTAGGATCAGACCTTTGGACCTTGTACTGACGGGATGGTTTTGCTTTCTTGCAGACATGCTCTCTGGAGTGTAAGGGCAGCTTGGACAGCCAGAAGCTCCGTCTGTGCCGGGACTTCCTGTTGGAGGAGGAGAACCACGCTGCTCTGGATGTTGACCCCCGTGAACAGCAGGACCAGGAAGCAGAGGCTGCCTTGGCCACTGACAATGGCGACACATCCCCCGAACACCAGCTTGCCAAGAAGTACGGCGGCTTTATGAAGCGCTATGGTGGTTTCATGTCCCGTCGTTCCTCATCTCCAGAGGGGGCACTGGAGGACCCTGGAAACCAGGATGAGGAGGACATTCGTCTTGAGATCCTACGGTTCTTGAATGCAGCAACAGAGCACGGGGGGGAGGGGGAGGGTCAGGGGGCAGAGGAGGTAAAGAGATACGGGGGCTTCATGCGTCGTGCTGAAGAGGGCGCAGCACGCAGCGACCTGCTGGAGGCAGTGCTGGGGCGGGGGCTCAAGAAGCGTTATGGAGGGTTCATGAGGCGTGTGGGGCGGCCAGAGTGGCTGGTGGACAGCAGCAAGAGTGGGGGCGTGCTGAAACGGGCGTGGGAGAACAGCAGTGAGCTACAGAAGAGGTACGGGGGCTTCATGGACTAGGACTCCACATTTATGACCCCCAGTCACCCTGTGGTCTGGACCTTTGGTCTGGACCTGTAGCTGTTTGAATCAATGTTCTGCTAACGTCCTGTGGCTTTGTGTGACACGCTGCCCCCCGCCCCTTGTCAGTTCAGTTGGTCCTGTGATGATGATGATGAAGATAAGCGCACTGTTCCCACGTGCACCAATCATTTTCACTCTGTTTTTGGTCCTTGTGATGATATTATTTATTAAAGAATCTGTTGATGGAGGTGTCTGGCTCCAGTCTCTGCTTTAAAAACAGCCTTTCTCCTCAAACAGCTGATTCACAGAACCAGTTCATGAACCAGTTCACCCAGATCCCCTGGACTCAGCAGGTACCCACAGATAAGGTCTCTGAACTCACCTCACTCTATACATCACATTAAAACCCTAACTGACCCCAGACTGACCTCTGGCTGACCCCTGACCTCTGGCTGACCTCTGACCTCAGCAGCAGCTCATGAAGCCTTACTGTTACATTACCTGTGTCCACAGACTGGTTCCTTCTCTGAACCAGTCCAGTTTAACGTCTCCAACACCACAGCCCACAGGGGAAACATCCTCAGTGGTCCTCAGATGAAGATCAGGTCCTCAGTGATCAGCTTGTCTCTACCTGTGGGGGGGCTAAAGGTTAGGGAGGCAGAATGGACAGCACACAGCTCTGTAATCCAGCCACAGTGAAGAGTCAGGGGAACACACTCTGAAACTCAGGCTGTGAGGCAGTGGGCACAGGACACTCAATCACAGAGGCCAGTCCTGTGCCCTGGGGCAGACAGGGTCCAGATTAAAAGTCCAGGGATGGTCTTAAGCCCCGTTTCCACCAAGCAGTCCGGTTTAGATCAGCACGGATTGCTACGGGTGGACTCAGTTAAGCCTGGTTGTGTTTGCGTTTCCACAGCCCACCGTGTCCCCTCATGGTAGGCGGCATGTAAGATGGGTCCCAATAGCATAGAAGAAAAACGCGGCACACTAAACAAAGAGCAAAGATGAAGACATCCAGCTGTTCGTCTTCTTTGTGATTTGTGTCTCTTTGTAACAAAGAACAATCAAGCTTTCAGTGAAGGCTCTGAGCCACCAGGAGAAAAACAGCAGCCACTGTCACACAGGAAGTGACCATTCTTTCCACCAATCACTGGACTGGAGATCAGTTTAGTCTGGCACCCCTACGGAAGGGTCTGGAAAAGTGGGACGGCTTGTCTTAGTCATTTGGGGGTCTGTCCTGGGATTGGTCAGTGGAAACGCTGTAAAATGCGTTCAGTGCCAAGACAAACCAAACTGAACTGCTTGGTGGAACAGGGCTTCAGACTGCTGGTCTCAGACCCCTGGTTTTCAACTGCTGGGCGCCACAGAATGATGATAGAGGTAAACTATAAACCTTTGTCTCTGGTTCCCTTCCCATAGAAAGTTCTTCCATACTCCCATACTCCTTCCTCCATCCTCCATCATTCATCCTCCATCCTTCATCCTTTATCATCGGCAAACATTCATCCTCCATCCTTTATCCTTCATCCGCCACATCCTCCATCATCCATAATCACCCTTTATCTTCCATCCTCTATTTTTCACCATCCATCCTCCATCCTTCAATATCTATCCTCCGTTCTTCATCTTCCACATCTTCCATCTCCGATCATCTACCCTATATCCTCCATCCGAAATACACCATCCCACCAGCCTACCTCCCTCAAATCCTCCCTCCTCCAAATCCTCTATTCTCCTTCCTTCACATCCTCCATCCTGCATGTCCCGAGCCTTTATTTCCCACTTCCTTCACATGCTTCATGCGTTTCAGACTGACCCACTCATGTGTTCACCTGCTCACATCCACACCCCAGCACACACCATCTGTGTGCAGAGGGAGGACCTGGCTGTGAATGCACTCTATCATAGCAGAGTAAACCCTGATCACATGATGGGACATCAGTGCATGTCTGCATCTGCAGACTCTAACAGTTATATCTTACAAAGTGCCATAAAGTTTGTGCCACTTGTCCTCATTCAGAATCGTTTCCACCCTCATTAATGAGCTGTATGACTTTTCCATTTCGCAATAGTCCCACACAGTCACGACTGTAATATCATCTAATTAAAATGATAATGAGCTCTAGTGGTTTCTGATAACTGGTGCTGAGAGGGGCCGACTGAGGAGAATTCAATGGAAGAAGAAACAGTCTGTTCACTCAAAAGACAAAGAGACAGAAAGAGAAGCAGCTGAAGCATGAAACGTCTGCTTTGACTAGAATGTCTGGAGTTGAGGGGCGCATAAACCTTTACAAATAAAGCTTTATACACACACAAACACACACACACATGCTCTATGACAGCAGAATATGCTAAGCCTCTACTCTATAAACAAAAGATGGAAGGTCCTCCTTCCTTCAACAAAATGCTTTACAAAATGTTGATAAAGCTTGTTTTCAGCTTTTAAGAGAGGATTTGATTAAATCTCCGTAAAACAATAAAGATAAAGAATACAGGCCCGTCACACTGGGAGGAATTCAAATTTAAATTTGGTGCTAACACTTTTGAGTTTGATGCTAGCTTTGAGTTTTATGCTAAATTTGAGTTTAATGCTAACACTGTGTTTGAGGCTAACTTTGAGTCAGATGCTAACTTTGAGTTTGATGCTGACTTAAGCTTTTATTGTTACTTTGAATTTGATGCTAACTTTGATTTTAATGCCTACTTTGGATATGATGCTAACTTTGAGCTCAATGAGTTAGCTCAATGCTAACTTTGAATTTAATGCTTAGTACTATGAGTTTGATGCTTTATTGAGATTTGATGCCAACTTTAAATTTGATGCTAATGTTGAGGTGTGGTGAGCTGCACCCTGTAAGCTTTTATTTTGGTTTCCTGTGTGGGCTGTGTTTTTGTTTGGCACTTCACCTTTCCCCAGGGGCTGCTCCCTTCCCTCCAGAGCGCTGAGGCTGATTGTTCTCACCTGCTTCTACTCTGCAATCAAGGGAGCTACAAGACTGCTGAAGACTCCAGCCTCAGCGCCAGAGTATTGTCTCCTACATGAGCGGTAGTACAGCCTTCTACAAGAAACTAGAGCAAGAAGAATTGTTGAACTTTTTGTGTGTGGATTTTGAGACTGACCTTTGTTTTCTCACTCTTTTTCAGTGCCTCCCTCCTCACCTCACACCAGCCCTCCACCCAGCATTCTCTCACTTACCTCGGACCCTGGATATCCCCTTCCCCCAGCACCCCTATTCATCTGAATAAACCTGTTCTGAACTTCCTCTGTCCTCCGGTCTGCATTTTGGGTCCTGCTACACAAATCATTACATGAGGGTTATTTGAACTTTGAATTTGATGCCATCTCTGAGTTCGATGCTAACTTGGAGTTTGATGCTATCATTGAGTTTCATGCTAACTTTGAATTGAAGGTAACTTTGAGTTCCATGCTAACTTTGAATTTGAAGGTAACTTTGAGTTTCATGCTAACTTTGAATTTGAAGGTAACTTTGATTTTAATGCTTACTTTGAATTTGAAGGTAATTTTAAGTTTCATGCTAAATTTTAATTGGAAGCCAGCAAAATGTTCAAAAGTTCTGTGACTAATGGGAAAAAAACAGCTGGACGATCATGTCACAGTGAAAGAGGTTTATGATCAATAGGGGAGTAAAATTGCTTTGTAACACACATAAACTCTACCAGACTAGGGTGTAGTGTCTGTGCCATCAGCCATGTGTTTCTGAAACAGAGATTACAATTCTGGCATCAGCAGGACCTTATTTAATCTCACACAATGAACGGTTTTGCCTGGAAACATGAAAAAATATAAATCAAGTCTAAAGCCACCCTGAGACCTGTGTCGAACTGCTGTCTACTCTCATCCCACCCCAGCAGCTGTTTGCACCAAAGTTAAAAGTGTGTTAATGTATCTGGCAGCTGCAGAGGGGGATGTCTGGTCCAAACCTAATCCAAACCCAATCTGAACCTAATCCAGATGTCTGGTACGAACACAGTCTGTACCTTATCCGGGCTTCCGGGCGGAATCCAATTCAGACCTAATCTGGATATCTAGTCGATATCCATTCCGAATCTAATCCAGACTAATGATCTAAACCAAATCTAAACTTGAGATGAACATGAGATTGAACCTATCATGTTATGAATTCTAATTTGTTACATGCGAGAACTCACATTTTGTAATAACTGATGCAATATGTAAGAACTTATTAAATAATGCAGCAAGGTTTATTACATGTTATGTTCAAGAATTTGATTTAAAATGTGGCAGATTATTACAAAATGCAGCGTTATTATGTAATGAGGCGAACATATATTACATTGTTACATATTGGAGCATAATTACATAATGTGACATTGAAGGGTGTCATAGTTTTCAGGTTGCCACAGCTTCTCTGGACAGACTGAGTATTTGTATGAACATGATCTAGAGACAGACATGTCTCTAGTGGAGATCACTACATTTTTTTAAAGTCAAATCAAGACCTGGCATGAGTGTGCCTTGTTTTCAAACCTTTAAAAACAAAGGAAACATGCATCCTTCTTCAAGCTTCACAGACACACTCAGACAACAGGAAGCTGAGGTTCATTAGTTAAAGAATTGCTTATTAAAGAATTTCTTCTTTAAAAAAAAACTGTTATGATAATTCATGAGTTAAACTCAGGCTCTGGTTAAAGACTTTACTGATTTTGCTAACATAAGATTTGTCAAGCATTTACGTAGCATCCTCTTTAACATTCATAAGGAGAGTTTAGAGCTGGGTGCATGTTAGAAATGGCGGAGGCCGGTGGAGGACTCACGCCTTTACAGGTCAAAGTTAGTCAGATGGTAAATTCTAGCCGATAGCTTCAGGTGGAGATGCAGAGGAAACTCTCTTCTTTTGTAAATAAAGAGCAGAGAGCAGCACAGGCTGATCATGTCAGAGAGAGGCTTGCTTACCTTCAGTGAGAGCTCAATACAAAGCTGTATGAAATAAACCTGACTGAAGCGATGAAGGAAGGTACCACATGGTCTGTGGTAATGGAACATCGTAACTTGATGTGATTTGGGAGAGTGTTTCCATCACTGTCGTTTGTCTGATAATAATAATCAATATTTGAAAGTAAAGGTGTGTTGAAAATGTGTCATTTGGTCGATGGTATACCACAGCAAACCATCCAGGTGTCTCTGTCTGTTTTTTTTTTCTCTTTCAACAGAGAGCAGACCAAAAAGAGTGTTGTAGAGTCTGTCATGAAACTCAATGAGGGTCAGTCCCTCACTTGCTTATATACATTGGGACACAACAAGAGGATGTCATGCAGTTCATCTACCAGTCACCAGAAAAAAAAAGTTTCCCAAGTACATGTCTTAAATCTGTGCAGAGTGCAGCTGACCACTTCCCTTTATCAGATCAGTGGTTATCAGTCAGATGTCAGGCTACTGGCCACTTCCTCTGAAACAAACGATTAATACAACCAGCTGTACAGTTGAATGTAAAAGCTAAATTTCTGATACCACTGTAGTCTGCCTCTTTCTCACACTCTGATGTTGGTATCATTGGTCTAATATTGGTGAAGTGATTGTCTATTGTTGTCTAATTTTAGTCTATTGTTGGTCTTTTTTGTGGTAAATTGTTTGTCTAAAGTTGGTCTAATGTTGGTGTGTTGTTAGGCTATTGTAAGTCAATAATGAGTTGGACCACAGTTGGTCTGATGTTGGTCTAATGATGGTTAATTGATGGACTAGTAGTGGTCGATTGTTGGTCTAACATGGTCCAGTATTGGTCTATTATTGGTCTAATGTTGGCAGGTATGGAATTATGTGACAGACAGACAGACAGACAGACAGACACACACACACACACACACACACACACACACACACACACACGCACACACACACACACACACACACACACACACACATATATATATATATATATATATATATATATATATATATATATATATATATATATATATACCAGCCCGTCTGGCACCAAAAACCATGCCACGTTCAAAGTCCCTTAAGTCACCTTTCTTCCCCATTCTGAACGGATGTTGGAGCCAGACAGGCTGGTCTGAGTATTTTTCAGAAACTGCTGATCTACTGGGATTTTAACCCGCAACCAGCTCTAGGGTTTCCCAAAAAATGAAAATATCCAGTAAGCAGCAGTTCTGTGGGCCAAAATGTCTTGTTGATGCCAGAGGTCAGAGGAGAATGGACAGACTGGTTGGAGCTATAGAACCGCAACAGGAACTCAAATAACCACTGGTTACAACCGAGGTCTGCAGAAGAGCATCTCTGAACACACAACACGTCCAACCTTGATGCAGATGGGCTACAGCAGCAGAAGACCACACCAGGTGACCCTCCTGTCAGCTAAGAGCAGGAAACTGAGGCTACAATTCACACAGCAACACCAAAACTGGACAATAGAAGATTGGAAAAACGTTGCCTGGTCTGATGAGTCTGGATTTCTGCTCCACATTCAGTTGGTAGGGTCAGAATTTGGCGTCAACAACATGAAAGCATGGATCCATCCTGCCTTGTATCAACGGTTCAGGCTGCTTGGCTCACTTTGGGCCCCTTAGTACCACCTGAGCATGGTTTAAAGTCCACAGCCTACCTGAGTATTGTTGCTGACCATGTTCATCTCTTTATGAGCACAGTGTACCCATCTTCTGATGGCTTCTTCCAGCAGGATAACGCTCCATGTCATAAAGTCTGTTTAAGCTCTTTGCTGCAGCCTGTCTGGCAAAGGAGGGAAAGTCCAGTTTGTTCGTGTGGCAGCAAGTGTGCTGTGATCAGGCACTGAAGTCTGGTTCATATCAGAGTAGAGTGACAGCAGGCCGGACTCTCTGGTGAGGGAACGGCTCCAAGACAGATCCACCTTTGACACATTGGAATTTTTCTTTCCAGAACAACCTTCATGAGCTCTGAGCAGATTTCAAACTGAGCTGATGTAGCTCTCCTCCACGCTAACGGAGCAGTTACAAAGTCTGAATGAGTTTCTTTCTCTGGTTCCAGCATCAGACTCATGAATATCTCAGCTGATGGGCTCCCGTAGGAGAACACACACAGAAGGTCTCAGTTTGTCAGAGTAAACTTTTTTATGACTCAGCTTTAATCAGATGAGAAAGATGATCTTTAATCAATCTTTGATTAGAGCGTCTCAGTTTCAGGACAAATATCAGCGTCTCCATCTCTGCCTCAGCTCCTTTATTAGATCAGAGTCAGTCGCTGATATTAACACCACAAGTTTGTGTTCTGTCATCTGATCTGTTCTTGCTACATCTTCATTACGAGAGACAAACTTTTTGTTCCACACAGCTTCATCAGACAGCTAAGGGTTGGGTCAAAGGTCAACCACAGCTCCACGCTGGTCACTCTGCACAATCACTGCATCTAAAGGCGGAGCAATAGGAGAGTTGCTGGTTCAAGCCGCAGCATGGACAGAGATTAGGAGTTGGGCTGGAGAGGTGTTAGCATAAATTCCTGAGCACTGTCCAGGTGCCCTTAAGCAAGGCACCAAACCACATACTGCTCAGGTGCACGCTGAGGGTGCAGCGCTATCACTCTGCTTTCTTAAAAAGTGCTCTGTGTGTGTGTGCATATGTGTCATTTTAATTATTGTATATCTTCTTTTAAAGTGGAGAAATAATCCTCAAGACATTTCATCAAATCATAGAGAGAAAACCTAGTTAACTTACACACACACACACTCACACACACACACACACACACACACACACATACACACACACACACACACACACACACACACACACACACACACACATACACACAGATGTGATGGTGTCTGATGAATCCATCAGCAGAGCGTGTGCAGGTGCAGCTAAAGATTAATTGTCATCATTAAACAGAGTATGGAGTCTGAGGATCAGGATCGGATGATAGGATCAGATCCAGACTACTTTTGGATTAAATATTCAGTCACAGCAGTGGACTGTGCTGCTCTCTTGCAGAGTTGGACTTCATGTCAGCTCTCAGAGATCCTCCAGTTTGGGCTGTGATTAATGAAGCACTTTACCATCTATTTCATGGGAAATGTTTGCATGGTCGAGTCATGTCACACAGACGCCTCTCTCCAGGCGGGGCAGGATGTGTCACATTGTCAGAGGGGAGTGGGCCTCTCCTCCCCTCTTCACATGAACTACCGGGAGTTGTCTTCTCTTCCCGGGTAAACCCTCTGTGAGCTTGGTTGTTCTCCATGAAGCTGGGAGTAGACACATTCTCCCACACTAATCGGCCACCTTCTGCTGGGAGTCCCTATCAGCTCCCATTGGACAGAGAGGTTTTCACGTTGGGCCAGCATCTGCAGGCTTGATCCATACAGTGGTGTGAACCATAGAGGGCGCTAGGGCTCTGTCCAGTACAGCCAGCTGTGCTGAAAGGTGGGCGAAGTTTCAGTGCTGGTGTGTTGAGAAGGATACAGATCCCACTTCATGCCCCCTGTCCCAGGTTTTGACCTTCCTCCAGCTCTTAAACCCTGTTTCCATCAAGCAGTTTAGTTCAGTTCATCTTGGTTAGGCAGGCATTTTGTGGCATTTCCATTGACTAACCCTGGGACGGATCCTCAAATAACCACTTTTAGGGACCTTCTGTTGGGTTGCCAGCATAGACTATACAAAACATGGAAGTTGTCTCCCGTCTGTTTCTGGAACAGAAAATGAAGCATATTGGCAGCGGTAAGGGCTTCACATACAGATATAGGGCGCCTGTCTGTCACATGGCCTGAGCTGTGCCCCTGATTGGGCGAGCTCGCTATCTTAATATCCTCTGAACAGCCGAGTTAGAAAAAAAAAAAAAAAAAAACCCGAACAGTTTGTGCCAATAGTAAACTTAGCGACTCAGACAAGAGAGTTTTTTTTTATCCAGGCTGTAAACAGGCTAATTTCTGCTTTGAAAATGGCTTTTTTTAGCTTGGTGTATGTGACTATCGGTACTTTCGGAGTCAGCCTCAAGCAGACACTGGAGAAATGGAAAGTTTTGGCATTTCAGGATTGCCTCATATTCTTTGACCGGAGGTTGCTGCTTGGTTGCCAGACTAAACCGATCTGACCCCAGAAGGTGGAGCTACAACACTGCAGGCCATTGATTGGTGGAAAGAATGGTCACTTCCTGTGTGGCAGCGGCTGCTTTATTTCTCCTGGAGACTCAGAGCCTTCTCTGAAACGAAACTTAATTATTCTTTGCAACAAAGAGCCACATGCCAGTCACAAAGAAGACAAACTGCTGGATGTCTCCGATCGTTGATCTTTGTTTACTGTGTCAGGTTTCTCTTCTTCATTGTATTATTACTGTTTCGTGCTGCTACAGCGTCACACTATTTTTACATAGCTGAGGTGGCTATCAGCATCTGGCTTACACACTGCCTGCCAAAGCCACAGGAACATATTTTCAGCAGAGGGTGCTGAGAGAAAAAAGACTTGACTGTGCATAGCCTATATGAGTTCAATAAAAAGGATCTGAGCCCATCGGTGTACCTTGAGCTCAGACATCTGGCATTATCAGACCATTCTGGGTTACGCACACTTTAACCTTGTCTACCATTTCAGCCACCGCACTGTCTTCTCTCAGTGCCCCTGACTTTGAGCAGGTTCACACACTCAACGGGACCAAGAGCACTTGACTTTTTGCTCTACAGGCTCCTTGCCACAGACTCACATGGCTTCAAAAGAGCCTCGCAACAGAGGAGGCTGAAAAAAGTTTTGCCATTGAGTGCTTGTTCATGCAGTCCTGCTAGTTTTTCCCTTGCATCCTCTCTTACACTCCTGTCGTCCTTTAAGCTTCCCAGTGTGACCGGAACAACAGCACAAGTTGCACAACAACCATGAATCACTTTGGTGCACACACACCATCTTGTTGGACATAGTCCCAAGATGTTGATAATGATGTCATCACAGCCAAAAAGTGATTCAAAGATCTGTTTCAGTTATGGAGATTCTTTGGTCACCCCTGCAACCCCCTGCACAAAGTTGAACGCCTCCACCACTAGACTCACTTCACTTGCAACTTCTTGCAGAACCAGGTCCAGGGAGTGATTGTTGCAATGAACTTATAAAGACTGGGGCATATTTCGTTAGTTAGTTGCGCTTGGACACGTGATGTGCGACCCGACATGTTATTGTTATAGTTGGGTCATTTTGGACCGAAATGTGACCGCAGTGAGCAAAGGTCCGTTTCTCGATGGATTTGTCATCTAGGACGGCTAAAAAACACAAACAAATTTAGCCAGGGTGTATTTTTTAAAATGGTGGGAAAAAAAATTTTGAGTCCAAAATCCAAAATTGCTGTCATGGAAATGATCTTTTTAAAAGTTCAATCCACAATGATGGACAATACATGTTTTTAGACCTTATTTGGTTATGAAATACATATTTCAGGGTTACATAATGATTTGACGTCATTTTAGCCTTCAAATTCAAGATGGCTGCCACTTCTGGTGTTTTTTAGTTTTTTGGGGGGGGAGTTTTTGCCTTTTTGGGGCATTTTTTTCTGTTTAGTTACAGAGTCTCTATAAGGTTAAAATAGAAGCTCTGCTCATGATAAATTGAATAATATACAGTTAAAGTTCTCAGAAATAACATCTGAAGTCAATAAAGTAGATGTTTATGTGTAAACAACACTTGTTGATTACCCATTTCCCATTCAAAAGGACTATGCGGCTATGACTTTTCAGGTCTATATCACAATTTTTGGGGGCTTTATTAAATTCTTTTGTAGTTTAAGACCAATGGAAATGTAAAGATTCCTTTATTTTGCTCCCATTTAAATGAATGGAGATTTACCATCACCCTGGAAACCGCTGGAACAAAGACATGTGTGATGTCACAAGAAGAACGCAGGCTGTTTTCGAATTCGCCTGCTACATACTGTGTATGAAAGTAGTATGTAGTAGGCACTGCATACTACCTACTACACTTAAGGCCTGTCCTTCCAGGAGGTGGTAGTGTAGACATCACCAAATTTATCAAAGCCGAACCAGTTTTTGGCCTTCATTTGTAAGCTGTCCCATTTGCCTTGATTTATAACATCTGTGAGCTTATAAGGCTTACCACATTTTAGAACACATTCACAGGGCATTGTGTAGTGAGTCTTTCATTAGGAGGGAAAAAAACTTATGCAGCTGCTGATGGGAGTGTTTTTAAAACATTAGGAGTGAATGAGATAAATATGAAACTAGAACCTGCATTTCCTTGCAGCAAATGCTGAATGTTGAAATGCTTAGTCCTATATAACTTTGCTTGAAGAAATGATTATATCTCAAGGGAAAAGGAATGTCCCTTTATCCAATCGTCATAGTTTTTTATGTAAACAAGCAGGAGAACACTGCAGCCATTTTCGAATTCGCCCACTATACTAGCAATGCAGTTTCCCAAAATGTAGCTTGTAGTATACAGTATGCAAACAAAAACAAAGTTGCAGTATGTAAAAAATACCCAGTTGATGTACTGATTCAGGAAATAATTCCCAGTATGCATCGGACCACTCTGCTTCACCTACTGTTGCCCACAATGCAAAACACCTGAGTGAAAATGACTGAGAGCGAAGCTTCAAGAAACGAAGCAGCAGACGAATACAAATATAAGAGCCTCTACTTGTTATCTTTACCTTTTCAACACACAGAAGTGTGTAATAACTTGTAAAAAGGTCTGTTGTTTTTCTGTTAACAGTTCGTAACGGCCAGACTGTGGCATTATTAGCGTAAACCACTGCAAAGTACAGTATGACAGTTTACAGTTACATTCTGTATTTCGCCTCTATATAGAAATAGAAATAGAAAATACTTTATTTATCCCCGAGGGGAAATTCAGGAGTCACAGCAGCAATCAAGAAAACAAAAGTAAGAAAGGGTATGGAAAGTGCAAAAAGGTCCATAAGAAATTAGATGACGACATCCTGTCCACCACTCGTCCACCACTCTCCAGCCCAGCCAGTCTCCACCTCCACAGGGTCCAGGACTGAGCCTCCCCAGCAGACTGTTCAGTCTCTGTCTCCTGGATCCTGTCTGCTCACAGCAGGCGAAGCTCCTCCAATGTGGGGCCGGCGTCCGATGTCAGCTCCGTCAGCCACGTTGGTGAACAACACGATGCCACTGGGCTAGCACGGCTAGCTCGTCCACCCCCCGGAGCCAGATCCCACGTTCCCAACAACTATGGATGGAAGGACAGGTCCACGTCGTCACCTACCAGCTCACATCTGAGAACCAGCACGTCGTCCTCACCTCCTCCTCCTCAGCTCAAGGGAAATCATCAAGCCCTACACTAGTTAGCATTGACATGCTACAGGCTGCTAACAGCTAATTTCGCATGTAAACAATGCAGCCATGGTTACATGTAGGATCTCCAGACAAACACAGGAGAAATGTAGTAAAAATATCGCCGAAGCTACAAAAAGTTTGGTGTCCGTGACCAACAATGAACCATACAAAGTAATGATCCACTCCAAATACAAAGATGACGAAAAAGAGACGAAAAAAAATGACAAGAAACAGACAAAGACGAGAGAGCTGCTGCAACAGGCAGCTACTTTGGCAGCGCCTAGGAACAGGCAACAATACATGTCAGCTATTCATGGTTTGTTTTGTACAATTAAAATTAAGTTTAGAAAATAAATCAAATAAAAAATAAAATAAATCCTATTTCCCCTTTGCTGCATAATAAATCTAACAGAACAGTCATAGTACATACTACATTCAAGTGTAGTAGGCAGTATGCAGTGCCCACTACATACTACTTTCATACACAGTATGTAGTAGGTGAATTTGAAAACAGCCTGCGTTCTCCTTTTTTTTTTTTTTTTCTCCCCTTGTCCTGTTCAGCGTCACGACAACAGAATTATGGTCTGGCTGCCGTATTGTGCAGAACACATTTGCTTTTCCAAAGGGAGCCGTTAATGTATAAAGCTGCCCTTGAGTTTTAAACTTATACTCTTTATTAGTGTTTTTGATATATATTTTAAACATAAATACACACACACACACACACACACACACATATATATATATATATATATATATATATATATATATATATACACCATGCATCTATATAGTTTTCCTCCCGTATATTGCGAAGTTTGAAGATTACTGCTTAACCAGAACAAGGTGATATCAGGAAAGAAACAGTGATAAAGGGAAAGAGTGTAGAGAAGAGAGGAGACAGAGGGGGAGAGAGAGACAACAAAACAACAGTAGAGAGCACCCACAACAACTGAACAAATGACTACAGACAGGAGAAACAAATAACCAGCTACTGAGCCTGAAAAGATACAGTATCCTGAGGTCTTTGACATCATAATCACAAGAAGCACCTGTGGAGAGATGAACTGGAGAAATCATGAGTAGCAGTGAGCACATCAACAACAATTGTAAAATGGTAGGTATATAAAAATATACAAAGAAGCTTATACTCACCCATATATATATAGGGGCACAGGTGACAGCACAGAATATTGGGTTTGATTTAGGTCAGGTGATCATGCCAAGGTGTGATCATGCAGATGTGGCCTCGCTGCTCCCAGAGGCCAAACACGCACTGAGACAGCCCTCATCTCTGGGCATCTAGCAGCCATGACAGAGCACAGGGCCCAGACAGACCACCACAGAGACAGCAGCACGCCAACCTAGGAGGAGGCAAGGAGGGGGCGTCCCGGGAAGACTAGAGGCAGGCCCCCGACACTGTGGAGTGAGGGCCCCAGGGGGCCAGGGACTGAGGCCCACAGGCCCCGCTAGATGCAGGGCCCGCGATCAAGCGCAGGGGGTAGGACCCAGGGTCCCATGTGCCCAAGGGCCACTCACCCCCGATGAGGGAGCGCTCGGCCAGGTACCCGGGAGGACGGACCCAGCCCAGGCCACCACCCACTGCGAGTCGGTGCCAGCCCCTAGCGTACCCGGCCAGACTCCGAAGACCACAGAAGTCCTCTCCCCAAGACCCAGTGTCCCCCGTACACAACCTCCCGTCCCAACCCACCCTTATCCCCCTCCCATCTGTACCCCAGCTCACCAGCCCTCCCCCGTGGCCCCCTCTACCCCATGCCCCAGGGAGTGGACGGCCGTGTAGCTCAGGGGGCAGTGCCCTTCAGGTGGTTAGCTCGAAGAGCCCTGCCCACCATATTCTACTTGGCCCACCCCCCAAGGGTCTCTGTGTATGTTGTGTAGAGTAGTTGGCATCATGTAGGGATGTCTAAGTGCAAGTCAAACTGAGGAGCAAGGCCTATCAGGGTGCAGCAGAAGTGGTCCCTAAGGACCCCCCCCCCCCCCCCCCCCCCCCTCCACTGCACCTGACAATCATACACCTCAAGGTCCTAAGGCCCACTGTATTTTAGAGAGAGGAAAGGAATATTAATAATAATTAGGGATGTAACCGTACATGTATCCGTGCCGAACCGCTCCATAGGGCCATTTGGTTTGGTACATTGCTGTATTTGAACAGTAAGTTTACTTTAGTCGCTGCACATGGCTCTGTAATATTCATGTGAGTACTCGTCTATGATTGGCTGAGCAGGGAGGGCGTTTTAATATTCATGAGGAAAGTGGTCTGTGATTGGTGCTTTGCAATCATGTGCATATCATGAGGACGTGACGTCTCACGGTGAGCCAGTCAGAAGATGAATATCAAAGAGCTTCCGTAGCCACAGGAGCTTGTGTCTGAATTGTGCATCATGGCTGCTGCTAACGACCAACCAGAGCTTGAAGAGCCTCCCCCCTCGCTGTATAATGGCAAGTTTTTGGTTTAATAAACATGCTGAACAAGCAATTGGTTTTACATTGTTCCATACTGTACCGAAAACGTACCGAACCCTGATTTTTGTGTACCGTTACACCCCTAATAATAATAAAGATATATGGTAATAATTCATAATTTATAAAATTACAAATAATAACAATAAAAAATATATAAATATAAAAATTAAAATAATTAAAAAAGGATAGTAATAACAATAATAATAATAATAATTATATTAATAAAAATAATAATACATAAATATACACACAAACATATGCACAGACCTGTACATATGTACACACATACACACATGTGAACGTGCACCCACATCTGCCCACATCTGCGCACACACACATACCCACTCACACACACTCACACACACACACACACACACACACACACACACACACACACACACACACACACACACACACACACACACACACACATTCACAGTAGGGGCTGGTTTACCCTCTGGCCTACCAACCCTAATCTAAACATAGATTAATATCCTGATTATTCTGGAAAGTACAGTTGATGGGGAGAACAGTAGTTTTTGACCAATTTATGGAGTAGTCAGAAATTGATGAAAATTTCTTAATGAGTGTGATTGTATGAGCGAGAGATGTTTGTGAGTTCTGGGGGAAAAGTAATACATCATCAGCATAAAGACTTGTCTTGTGTTCTATTCTTTTACCGTGAATACCTTAAATGTCTTTTTTTTGTCTGATACTAGCTGCTAAAGGTTCAATAAAGATAGCAAAAAGTGAGGGAGAGAGTGGGCAGCCCTGTCTAGTACCCCTTTGCAGACTGAATCTTGGAGAAGTTTGATCGTTTGTCCTGACACATGCATTTGGCTCATTATATAAAATCTTCAACCAATCAGTAAAGGATGGGCCAAATCCAAATTTGTTTAATGTTGCAAAGAACTTCCAGTTGACTCTGTCAAATGCTTTTTCTGCATCTAAAGAGATGATTGTGGATTCTAGATTCTGTGAGGTGGCATAATCTATCAGATTTATTAGTCTCCGCGTATTAGTGGAAGAATGTCTGCCCTTTATGAAGCCTGTTTGGTCAGGATGTATGATAAGAGGAGTAACTGTTTCTAATCTTCTGGCGAGGGCTTTGCAGATTATTTTGAGGTCGGTGTTTATTAACGATATTGGCCGGTAACTAGATTGGAGTGTGGGGTCTTTCCCTGGTTTTAGAAGTAGGGTAATGTTAGCAGAATTCATGTTTTTAGGTATTTTACCTTTTCCCTTGATCTCTAAGACCATTTTATAAAATGTAGGTCCCAGTGTGGTCCAGAATGCCTTATAAAATTCTGCTGGAAAACCATCTGGACCTGGGGCTTTATTACTGGGCATGTCTTGTAGTGCTTTATAGAGTTCTTCTGTTGTGAGGGGAGAGTCCAGAGCCATTCCCTGTTGCGGTTGCAGTTTTGGGAGATTTATATTGCTCAGAAATTCTTCAATACTGCTGTCGGGCGGGTCAATTTGTGATGAAAAAGTGTCTCATAAAAGTCCCTAAAGATGTGATTTATTCTGTCAGGGTCATGGGTGATATTTCCAGCTGAATCTTTAACAGAGTTGATCGTTGTTTTTTCTTTGTTTGTCTTCAACTGATTAGCTAGGTATCTACCAGATTTGTTACTATGTTCAAAGTTCTCCAAGCGTAGTCTTTGGAGCATAAAATGAGTTTTCTTTTTGATTATTTCATTCAACTCAAGTTAAGCCTTCCTAATACTGTTCAGTATGTGCTCGTCGGGGGATGCTCTGTAAACTTCTTCTAGTGATTTGATTCTCAGCTTCAATTCAGTTGTTCGCTGCTTCTCTTCCTTTATCTTGTGTGACGAGAATGAAATTATTTTTCCTCGCATTACTGCATTACTGCCTTTCCTGCTTCCCAGAGGACACAGGCTGAGGTCTCTGATAGGTAATTTTTTTCTATATATAAAGACCATTCCTTTTCAAAATAGCTGACAAAATTAGGGTCTTTAAGTAATGATGAATTAAATCTCCAGCTTCTTGTTGGTGGTTTTATTTTCTTATCAATTAGAGTCAGTGAGACTGGTGTGTGATCACTGATGGTGATGGGATGAACACTAGTTTCTAATATATCGCTCATAATTGAGCGATATATTCAAAAAATCTATATTAAAAATCTGTTCTTGAGTATGAGTGGTGCACTGATGAAAAGTATGTGTATTCTTTAAGAGTGGGGTGGGGTGAACGCCAGGCATCGCAAAGCCCAAAATCCTCCATGTATTGTTTAACAACCTTAGTGGACTGCCAGAGCCGATGGTTCCCTGTTGTACTCAGCCTTTCCATTCCTGAGTCCAAGGCCATGTTGAAGTCTCCTCCTATGATAAGAGTATTATCTAAGTGGTCATAGAGTGAAGTGAACAAGGAGTGAAAAAAGAGGGGTCGTCAACATTTGGCCCATATATGTTAGCAATGCATAGCTTCATACTTTGGATAGTTATTGTGATAATTAAAAATCTACCTTCTGGGTCAGTAATTGTGTTTTCAACATTAAAATTTACCCTTCTGTTTATTAGTATGGCTACACCTCTTTGTCTGGAATTGAGACAGGCTGAATACACATGAGGAAACTGTGCAGTGGAGAGTGAACCCACTGCTGACCCTGATAAATGAGTCTCTTGTAAAAAAAAAAAAACAATGTCTGCCTGTAGATCATTTCAATTTATTAAATATTTTTAGCCTCTTTTCCCTGGAACCAGCTCCAAGTATATTCCATGAAATAAACCTGAGTGGTGTCATGTCTGGGCTAGCAGAGTAAGTCAACTAGGAAAACTATGTGTATGTGTGCGAGCAGTTATGTATATATGTGTGTGTGCCTGTATGTATGCATCCTTGTGAGCGTGCATATAACACTCATGTGTATGTGTATCAGTGAAATCGCCTGTGTGATGATTCTGTATGTGTTTATGTTTGTTAAATCCACATGCTGTGAGTGTGTTTCTGTGCATGGTGAGTGTTGATATGTGGCCACATGCTCTTTGAAGTGCAGAGGTGCTATAAGTGACATGTTTTTGGCTGTACTTGTCTAAGACCCAGTTGTTATTGCAGCATAAAGGATTCATGCTGCAGTTCATTGTGGAAGGGAGAGAAGGAGAGAGAAGAAAAAGAAAAACAAGGAAAAAAGGGGAAAGAAGAAAACAGAAACCACACAAACATTCAAATAGCAAAGACATCGAAAGAAGCAAAAACAAATAAATAAATAAAAATAAACCCACACATGGAGACTAGCAGTGAGCTTTCTGTTATCTGTTATTGGTTACTTAATTTGTGTGATTCACATAGTTATGTTAATCATGTTCAGTGTGTTGGTGGGTGGGGAGTGGTGTTATTTACCTGAAGTTAATAGAGCCAAGGAGTGATACCTGGATCGCGATATAGTTGGTTCTGCATTCTTCTTGTGACATCACACATGTGTCTTTGCTCCAGCGGTTTCAATGGTGATGGTAAATCTCCATTCTTTTAAATGGGAGCGAAATAAAGGAATCTATTCATTTCTATTGGTCTGAAACTGCAATAGAATTTAAGAAAGCCAAAAAATTGTGATATAGACCTGAAAAGTCATAGCCCCATAGTCCTTTTGAATGGGAAATGGATGGGCAATCAGCAAGTGTTGTTTACACATAAAAGTTATTTCTGTGAACTTTAACTGTATCTTATTCAATTCATCATGAGCAGCGCTTCCATTTTAACCTTATAGAGACTCTGTAACTAAACGGAAAAAAAATGCCCCCAAAAGGCAAAAACTCCCCCCAAAAAAACGAAAAAAACACCAAAAGTGGCAGCCATCTTGACCTGAACCCTGAAATATGTATTTCTTAACAAAAATAAGGTCTGAAAACATGTATTGTCCATCATTGTAGGTCGAGCTTTTAAAAGGATCATTGCCATGACAGCCATTTTAGATTTTGGACTCCAAAAAATTTTCCCCATCATTTTGAAAAAATACACCCCGGCTAAATTTGTTTCTTAGCCCTCCTAGATGACAAATCAAGTGAGAAACGGACCTTCGCTCACCGTGGTCACGTTTCGCTCCAAAATGACCCAACTATTAGGGCTTGTATTAAATCCTAAGAACTCACAGTGAGACTCAAGATTGCTGTCCACAAACTGCAGACTGCTTGAGAATTGTTTCCTGGTGCTGATATCAGTGGTGCTGTCGGCTGTAAGTCCATAAAAGGTGCAAGATGCATGTGATACAATATCCCTCTGTACAGCATGAGCAAACTGTTCAATTATCAGACATCAAATTATCTCTTCTCATCATCCACTCTCTAATTCTGGGTAACTTATATGTCTATTCCAGCTTCAGATCATAAAGCACACCATCACAAAACAATATCTCAAGGCCATTCCTTGCTATTTGCTGCTCTTCGGCTGCAGCATCAGAGATCAGAGTTTTCTCTAACCCAGCAAGAGTGTGAATGGCATCTTTATGAATAGCCGATTTCTCATGCAGACTGAATTTTGGGCTTGCCTTGCAACAGCTGGTAAATACATTTTCAAAGAAAATCCTGTCATTCCCATGCTGCTGACAGGAAGGCACCAGTTTTGTTTTTCGACAGCCTGGATACAGGTGAAACAAAAAGAGCAGTCTCTCTCAATGTTGTAGTGAAGCCCCCTCCATTTGTCAAACCACTGAGGCTGAAAAGAACACCAATGACCTTCATCTCTGAAAAGGCTGCCTGGAAAAGAGTGGTCCCGGGGCTGGCAGCACTGGGTTAACGCCATTACCTCCTCTGCTGCCCGCCCGGGCTGCTGTCCAATTGTGCAGGTAGGGGCAGTGCTGGCAATGCTAGTTAGACCGACATTAGCTTCCTCGCTTTGCTAGCAAGGTCGCTGTGGGAGTGTTAGCTGTGCTAGTAGAGCCAAAGTTGCTGCTGGTGTATCCTCTGGTTCCTGTTGCTGGTCTATCAGGCTTTTTGGCCTGGGATTGAATCCGAAAGAAATCCAAAATACCCTTTTGTGCCATGTTAGCGAAAATAGTGAACTGACTGAACTGAATCCAACTGACTTCCCACCATTATTCATGCACGAGCAGTGAGTAGGAGAGACGCGCATCACCCTTGGCGAAAATTTAGATAGATTTGATTTAATTTATTTTCTATTTTTGAGCACATTGCATTTCATCTTATGAGTAAATATACTGGAGAAAAAATAATTGATTAATTATTTTGATTGTTTTAATTAATCTAAGCAACATCATTTTAAATAATGGGAGTTTGGGCTACATTTCGCTAGGGGGTGCTGCAGTACCCTCCGCATCCCAAGTTCCCGCAGCCCTGCTGCCTGCCATAAGGGGGCATGGAAATGCAAACAGGACCAGGCTCTACAGATTCAAGCTTTACCAAACCGTACTGGTCTAACCCAGACTGCTTGGTGGAAACGAGGCTTTGGAAACCGTGCTCTGTCTACAGTTCAGACTTATGCTACATGTTAGCCATGCCCTGTTAACCTGTCTGCAGGTCTGAGCCTGGCTGAAGGAGAGGGATGCAGCAGCTCTCAGGAGGGGACAGAGGCTGGATGAGCCTTCAGATGGACTGATTGTAGTGAGCAGTCAAACACTGTTTGATGGCTTGGTGCCCCCTGAGAACAGCTGCTCAGGTGGAACCTGTCAGGATACCCAGGGATAGGTGTTGACAGGTTTTGGTCTTAACTTCTTTCATTTCAAACTGTTGCTCGCACATTTAGATTGCTTTAATGCCCCCAAACTCTGAACCTGTCTGCTCTTTCTCTGTCATTAAAATA
The DNA here is from genome assembly GCF_033239565.1 of Halichoeres trimaculatus. Classification (NCBI taxonomy): domain Eukaryota; kingdom Metazoa; phylum Chordata; class Actinopteri; order Labriformes; family Labridae; genus Halichoeres; species Halichoeres trimaculatus. The sequence goes on from NW_027437193.1 coordinate 33,603,070, forward strand.
AACTTTAGACCTTTCTTTTTAATCTGAGTTGTAATTCAAAGAGAAAAAAATGATTGAGTAAAGTTTTTATAGATTTTTTCTGGTTTGTATTTCTAGCCAGTGCATAATTTGACTCATTTTAATAGATTTAACTGAATCCTTTGCATTTGATTTGTTGGATGTATGAATTCATTATCATATTTTCTATTTCGTTTTCTTCATAGTTTTTAATTGTTTTGTCGCTTTCTCCTCTGTGTGAATGAAATGTGCAGTAGAATAAAGTCTGGTTGAATTTATCTAAATACTCCCGTCCGTGAAAAGCTGAATCTCTGAACTTGGTGATTTCATGGTGTCTAATCTTTCTCCGTAGGCTACATCCAGAAGTTATTCTTCATTCAAAAAATGAAAATAAAAAGCGAACAAGCCCACATACTACATATCCCAGCATACCGCACTGTGCAGAGGTGTGCTGATTGGTTGATTGCATACCACGTGACGCCGTGGAGCAGCGTTTACTCGGAGTTAAGTGTTTGTGGTGACATCCTGCTCTTTTCTTCTCCCGAGGCTACACGGAGTGGCGGACAGGGACCAAACCCAGCCCGGGAAACAGACGCTCCTCTCCGGATAAACCCGCAGCACGGTACGTTTATAGCTCCTGGAGCCTTTAATGTCACTTTATCCCCTGTGCTTTGACCAGCCTCGGTGATAACAGGGCAGAGCGCTGTGTCGTAACGTTAGCCCGGGCACGGAGCAAAGGTCTCGGTCAGAGCTGACACATAGACCCGCTGTTAGATCCTAGGAGCTCCCGACCCGCCTCTCGGCGAGTTTAACTATGTTTCAAACTGTTCAACATTAAACGAGAACTTTCGGAGTCCGGGTCCGTTATGTGTGTATCCTCTGCGATCCGCATCACTGTACAGAGAATCCTGGTTTCTCTTAGACCTTTTAAAGTGCCCCAGTCAGATGTTCGTTTTAAAGGAGACTCTGATGAACCGTCATAAAGCTTCAACCAACACATTAACACGTGTTTTAACGGACTCACTGCGTTTCTGCTCGTTCCTGTATATAAGAAATGTACAAACAGAACTTTTAACAAATTCACACACACACACACACACACACACACACACACACACACACACACACACACACACACACACACACACACACACACACACACACACACACACTCTTCCCACTCAAGTGTTCATCTAAGTTCTGCACAGTACATGTAAATTAGGCTGAGTCCAAACAGTCAGATCCAGGTGTGGAGCCTGAATCTGAAAGTTCAGAGATGTTAAGTGCTGGCTTTTCTTGTAAAAACCCTGTGAGCTACAGAGATCAATACAATAGAATGATTGTGGATGGCAGAGCCAGACCTCCAGTTAACTCTTGTGTGTATGGTTTGTTACTCTGACACCTGGAGGTCTGTAAAATTTCTGTTTTCCTTTTTTCTTTTTCAGTTAAAAAGTGCAGAAAATGCCTTTTTTTTCCTTTTTTCTTTTTGTTGACAGTAGTCTTTGTCATCTCAGACATACTATAGAATGATTTGTTGCTTGTGTTTAGCAGAAGATACCCCCCCCCCCAAAAAAAAATAAAAATATATATATGTTATGCTGTTAAAATCACCTGTAAGGGTCACAGATATGGGGGGCTGTAGAAACTATATTCAAAGCTCCTAACAAACAAACATTTATCAAATATACACTGAAAAAAGTTCACTCTGAAAATACTGTAAACAAACCAAATCATCCTAAGTAAAGAGACCTATAGCCCAGTGTGACTGATAATTGTTGTTTTCCTCCTCACAACACATTTTTGACTGATACCACTTCAAAATATGTAGAATTATACTGCGGGGTGACTTGTAGTCCGGAAAGTATGGTTCTTACTTTATTACTGAAAAATGACTGTTGTAGATAAAATGTTAAAACAGACAGTGTTTCTTACTTACTTTGTTTCAGTTTAGTTTATATCTTTTCAGTAAATCTTCTAGCTTAACCTCTTGTTAAATGCAATAATAAACTCCTTCTTTTATGACTTTGTCTTCACAGACTGCATATTTTCATATTAAAGGAGAAAAACCTAACACACACCCTGATCAGAGCTAAATACCTGATAATGACCTGTGGAGTTTAACATTGATGTAGTCTTCATTTACATTTAAAAATGTTTTAAATCTAGTTCAGGTAAACTTTAGCGTGTCGCTGTCAGCTTTGATCATACTGAACATAATTACATAACAAGATCTGGTCTCAGAGAGACAGGCCCTGTCTGGCAAGACCCTGTTTTCCGGGACCCTGTCTGGTGTGACCCTGTTTGCTGTGACCCCATTTGCTGTGACCCTGTTTGCTGTGACCCCGTTTGCTGTGACCCCGTTTGCTGTGACCCTCTCGGCTGCAGATGTTTTGACCCTGGACACTGAGCTGGAAGTGCATTGTGCCTTTGGCTAAGGTCCTCTTCCAATTTTCCTCCTAAGCACAGTTCTTTGACTGGTCCTCTTTGTGTTCCTCTGTAGATCCATCATGAACTTCATCCTGGAAACCCTGCAGGTTCTCCTGCTGTCCCTCTGGTACAACATTGAGTCCTTCATCTACTTCTTCGTGCCCATGAGGAAGAAGAACGTGGCCGGGGAGCTGGTGCTGATCACGGGGGCAGGCAGTGGGATTGGGCGCCTCATGGCTCTGGAGTTTGCGGCGCTGGGGACGGTGCTGGTTCTGTGGGACATCAACCAGGAAGGCATGAAGGAGACTGCCCGGCTGGCTAAAGAGGCCGGGGCCAGCAGAGTCCACTATTACCTGTGTGACTGCAGTGACAAGACCGAGGTGTACCGGGTGGCTGACCAGGTGAGTGCACACCTGACATCAGCTGATCATTCCAAATATCACAGAGTCAGCTGGCACAGCAGCTGATCCACCTGTCCATGAGCCTCTGCTGCCACATGTCTTTGACCCATTGGCTGCCAACCATTTTCAGAGCATCTTGAACAATCTTTTAAGACCCAAATGATATAGTTTTCTTTGACTATGTAAACACCAAAACCACCAAAGAAGAGTGGACTCTCTTTTTTATAATGTCTTTCTTCCTGTTTTTGATCTAAAAAACTAGGGATGGAGGAGTACTGGTATCAGTATTAGGTATCGTGCTGATACCTAGGTCTAGGAGCAGATACTCCAAGCTAAAAAATCTTACGTTGAGCAAGTCCTCCTTAACAGCAGTTTCTGCTACGTGCAGCAAATAAGCATCAGGTCCTGTTCAGACAACATAAATGAACCATGTAGAGCGTTGGTTATTGTTTATTTTGCACTTCAGTTGATTTAAAAAATACTAAAACTCTGACAGGTGTTAGTTTTTTTTGCACGTTGTATCAAACATCCCTACAAAAAAACAGACAAAATGTACTTTGTTTTATGGCGTTCATCTGGGCGCTCCATCCTCTGATCCTCTACATGATCTCTGTTGTCTTTCCTCTTGATCACGCCGCTCTTTCTCTCTGAACTACTGCGACACATCCTCAGTTGTAGCGTGAGCTGTCAGAACTTTTCTGACTTGCAGCATTTCTCTATGTCTCTGTCATCTCACATCCCCTCCTCATATCCATGCTGATCTCTCATCCAAAGAGCGCTCTAACCCACAGTTTACGAGCATGATTTTGATTGACAAGCTCCGCCAGACATCGCCTCCCCCTGCTGAAAAAAACAATTTACTTCTATGGATGCTGGAAATAGTTGTAATCAAATTCGGTGACTCCCAAAACTGAGAGTGACAGGGTTCCTTTGAAACGTGACCTGCTGGCTTCTTTTGAGCGAAGTTACAGACTGGAATATGAAGACACTGCAGATCACTGACAGAAGAAGAGGACAGCATGATGTTGTGTACTGCTCTGAGATCCAGCTGAGACCTCCTGAACAGGAGCAGAGTCTCAGAGAGAGTTGCAGCTGCAGGCTCTGGGGGTTGTTTTCTCATCTGCTGAAACAAAGTTAGCATAAATCAAATATTTGCAGAGTTCTGAAACATTAACAAACAGCAGACTGTAATGAAACTCCTAGTGACTGGACCGTTTCATCACAAATAAAGAAAAAAACAAATGGAAGATCTCATTATTTCAAATGCCAGAAGAACAGAGAGTGAGAGTCCTGACCATAAGGATATTACAAACTGAGCTCCTGAATATTTAATGAGCGTTTATCGAACCAAAACCACCCTTCAGCTCTCACCACTTCCTCTGTATTCCATTCATTAATAAATCATCATCTACAGGTTTATAGCCATGGGCACGAGTCACTGTGTAATAAAGAGTTTCATTAAAGAGGCTGAAAAACCAGGACTACAGAGGTAACACAAACACATCTGTCCACCTGTGCTGTGTTTGACGTGTCAGTTTAACCACAGTCAGGTGGATAATAATGTTTGACCCTCTACATGTCAATGTAGAGGTTCATGTCAGGGCTGGGGGATACTGAGAAACAAAACCTTTACTTTGGTTCACACAAACTGGATTGGTGGTTTGAATGAATCATTTTTCTTTAAAAAAGAAAAGATTACCAAAAATACTTTAAAGACTATGTTAGAGAATCCTTTTTTAATCATAATTTGGAGTTATATCATTTCTATTCACAGAACTTTTTTCTAATTTTTGCTGCGTTTTACATTCCTAGTTACTGCGCAGAAGTGAAACACAATCAAGAAAACAAACTGACAAAGCCAAAGTAGAGTTGTAGATATAAGCAAGCAGTTTATTTTCACACGAAAAAAAAACTCTACAGTGAATTAGATGTAGTGGACTCTATAAAGTCCACTCAATCAGCAAAATGAAAACTAAGTTTCAGACACTACTCACTCACTTGCCAGCTGCTGACAGTGACATAATTGTGTGCTTCATGTACAGCTGGGGATTTACAGTTATATTTTTTCTCAAACACTGCAAAAAGGGTGGATTTCAGTAAGAACTAACATTGTTTTTAGTGTATTTTACCACATTAACCACCGAACATAGTAATTTTAATTGTTACACATTTTTGGGTAAAAAAATACCAAGGTCCAAGGTCCTTTGAATTAGCGCACAAACGATTAATCTGGCCTATTATGCCTGTCACCGATTAATTAACATCGGCCAAAATGTAGCCGATTATAAAAAATTTTTGCTCCGCAGAGATTCTGTCGCTCCTTCTCCTGTGTTTTAATTAATATAAAGCTACTACACAGCGTCTCACTTCATAATGCCATGCAGGATTAACCTGGGCTTATAAATTCACAAGTTATTGTCTTCGTTAAAATAATTTTTGAAAATATTTCAATGTATTTTGTTCTAATTGTATTTATTGCATGTTTTGAAAGCAGCTACATTGTTACTTAAAATTTAGTTTAGTCCCATGCATTAAATAGAAGATGGAACTTTTCAATCGCTAGTGATAATTTGTGTCATATACAGTGTATATCAATGAATTTATTATGTATATCAGCCAATATATTGGATATCAGTCAATATATCAGATATCGGCCGATATATCGGATATCCGCTTCTTTTTTCCCCCAGTATCGGCATTGGCCCAAAAAATCCCATATCGGTCGGGCTCTACTTTGAATGCATCACCCACGATTGACGGTTCAGCGGCTAACGTCTGTGTTGTTTGGTTCTCTGCTCGGAGTTATGAGACGCGCTCGTCCAAGAGTTAAACAGAGACCTCAGTGTTATACTCTGGCAGTATGAGATGTTGTTTTATGCTATCAGTGATCAGTAATCATGTAATCAGCTATTCCTTCTGTTTGAACAGCAATGCCTGATGGTATATATTGCTCATATAGTGAGCATCGCTCTTACGCTACTTTTCAAAATGCATGGTGGGATACATTGAGTGGACTATAGTGAATGACCATGCTCAGTCAGAGTTCAGACAGCACTAAAGAATGGTGTATTCACTATATAGTGGATAGGGAGTGATTTCAGACACAGCAACTGTGTGAGGGAATTACAGCATTACAGAGTTCACAGCAATGTTACGAGAAGCACAGGGTTCCCAGGAGAAGCTCATAGAGTGATCGAATGAGTAACATGGAAATAAGAAAAATGAGAGACAAAAGAATCGCAAACATTGTACCAAAGATGATCAGATTGAGCATGTGCAGATTTTCAAACCTCCACGTATTAACATGTTGTGGAAATCCCTGAATCTGTCTGAAAACTGATCAAAACACTTTGTTCTAAAAAGAGCACCAGATCTACACCAGATCTACACCAGATCTACACCACACCTGTTCCACATCTACACCAGATTTATTGAAATGATGGATTCACCACATAAGGATCTTCTAACTGGTTCATGACGCGTTAGATGGGCGAACCTCAAACAACAAGGTCTTTCCATAGCTTGTCTATGACAGGCCACCAAAGAGCTGGCCAATCAGAGTAAAGGGGGTTTGTGTAGCCTTAAAGAGACAGCAGCTCAAACCAAGTGTTTCAGACAGAGGCTGAAATAAGGTTTTTTTAAACACCAGGGCAAGAAAAACAGAGATTAATCTATGAGCTGTAAATTAGGTAAAGATACCGCGAGGGCAGCAGAGGGACAAAAGGCTGTGCTTGTAGACATTTTTATGTCTCCGTTTATCTCTGTGTGTAAAGGAGCAGGGTCCACCCACCCGTTAATGCAAATAAGGGCGTATCTGGGGAAAGGTGTGTGTGTGTGTGTGTGTGTGTGTGTGTGTGTGTGTGTGTGTGTGTGTGTGTGTGTGTGTGTGTGTGTGTGTGTGTGTGTGTGTGTGTGTGTGTGTGTGTATGCAGGCCCTTGGGGCAGGGAGGAAGCATGTTGTGTAAACAGTCATTATTAGTGTGTAACACATGCACTGGGCTCTGCTCCATACATTAAAGGGTTAAACTCCAACATTAACCCTTTCAGCTTCTTGTCTAACAGGCTGATATCTACACACACACACAGGTGTTACCTCTAATGAACACCTTATCATCATGTCCTTGTCCTGTTGGTCAGCTGTAATCCTTGTCTGTCAGCTGAACATGTGAAGATAGTTTGACTGCAACTGACAGTGAAACAGGTAAATGTGCCTGAGGTAGCAGACCAAGGTGTGATTCATCCTGACACCAGAGTCAAGCAGCAGCAGGAGGAGTTATTCTGCCCTCAGGCTCACGCTAATGCAGACTCACATATAGAAAGACATGGTGTGTGTGTGTGTGTGTGTGTGTGTGTGAGTGTGTCCTCAGGGGCCCAGCATTGTGATGGTAAACATTTCAGAGAAGCTGCAGCCCTCCTGTCTTACTGGAGTTTAGCTTAGCTCAGAATTCATGCTGACGAGTCAGGAAGAAGTTTGATTTGATTTGATTTGATTTGATTTATATTTCAGTCATGACAGCACACTTATACAATATCACACATTTTCAATAGATGATCACATTGTACATGTTCCAAAGGGAAGAAAGGAGAAGCAGTGCTTATCTTGTCCCGTCCTCATTTCCTCAATATTTAGTCTCCTCTTTTTCAGTTAGTAATGAGGCTTAGGTTTGGCTTAAATATTAAAACACTAAGTGAAGGCTGCAGAGGCAGACGCCACCCTGATCAGAAGTCTGGCTCAACCACCTGACCTGGGCCCTGTTCTACGAAGCAGGATTACTGCCTAGCGAGGTAGCTTTGAGGATAGGTTCCGGATTCCCTGTTCTACGACACGGGATCACTCCTCAGCGAGGCGAGTCTCCATGGCAACGTATGCTGAACAGCTAACCTGCTCCAGGGCAGGTTAGGTTCCAGATTGAACTCGCGGATTATAAAAACCCCGCTCACTGACCAATGAGCCCTCACGAAAAAATGGCTTGTCCGTTCTTAGAGGATCCCATGGACATTGGAGACCGACCCACTCTCTTTTTCGGATGATGAAAGTTACCGGTTTTCCAGGGAGGGGTTGGTTGTACATGACACTTCCTAACGGTAGTTAAAGGGAATGAAGAACTCTCATTGCCTAATAAGATCTTCAATGCCAACACTTCTGTTCCATGACAATATTTTATCGCCCGTATTAAAATTGTGACAGGAATTCATGTAGGGCTCATGTGGGCTACATGTCTCACAAAAAATGTAAACACGATAGGAATGAAAAAATGAATAAATTCATGTAAGAAATAAATTAGGTATGTTGCATGTTACAGTAAAAGTGCATGGTGAACAGTGCTATTTCAGGATGAGAATGGCACAAAATATTTTATTTGCACTACACCACTACACTTACGCATTTAGACTGTCAGCAATTTTCTGCCAGCACTCCTTCCGTGCTTTAGCAGCGGCGACAGTGTTGCTTTTAACATTAATTACATGTTTCAGCTCGTCATACTTCCTCATGATCACCTCCTGCTCCTCCTGTGTGAAGTATGCGGTCCTTCTCTCTCCACCTGCTCTGACACTCCAGACTGCTCCATGTTAGCGATTGGTCAGATGCAGCGGGCTCCGCCTTATATCTGTGCACGCGCTCATTGCCTGGCTGGATCCACTTATGAGGTTGATAACCAGCGTTGTAAAACCGTGTAGCGAGACCGCCGGCTACCGCGCTCAGTTCAGCGAGGTAGCTCCAAGGCTATCTCGCTAGACTGAACTTGCTTCGTAGAACAGGGCCCTGCTGTCTGTCCAGGAAACCCCAGATCTGTTCCTCTTGTGATCTTGTGGGTCTGAAGTGGACGTCTGATAACAAACGCTTCTGGTGTTAAGGGCTCAGGGTCAGGGAGGCTCCAATGTGCTTAGCTGCACCAACAGATTCACCATTTATTTGAACAAATCTTCAGTTGTTCCCCAGGTCTTTAAAAACAACCCTAGGAACTAGGGCTGCACGATTATCGCAATCGCAATCGCAATCGCAATCGCAATGTCAGCACATGCAATTACGTAATCGCAAAAGAGATTATCGCAATCGCAATGTCAGCACATGCAATTCAGATTTTTGTCCATGATAACCAAGCAAGTCTGTAGACTCATATTGACACAACTTTTTTTATTAAATTGCAAGCACAATCGCAATTGCAATATTGTCCACCTAATCGCAAATCGCACCTTTTCCCCAAATCGTGCAGCACTACTCATCTACATGATGAGACGTCTTTGTGATGAGACATCCATATATTGAGACGTTCATGTGATAAGAAGTCTATGTGAAGGAAATCTTCATGATATGTCTAAATGATAAGACATCTACATGGAAAGACATCCCTGTGATAAGACATCTAAGTGATGACATGTCTATATGATGAGATGTCTATGTGATGAGACATCTTCATGTGATGAGACGTCTACGTGATGAGATTGTATGTGATGAAACATTTTCATGGTGAGATGTCCATGTGATGAGATGTCTAAGTGATATGATGTTTATGTGATGGGATGTCTAGAGATGTCTAAGTGATGAGACGTGCATTTGATGACATGTCTAAGAGATGAGATGTCCATGCAATGAGACCTTGCTGTAATGAAACACCTTGTGATGAGACGTCCATGTGATGAGACGTCTCAGTAACCAGTGTCTTGTGTCTTTGTGCTCACAGGTGAAGAGGGAGGTTGGCGACATCAGCATCCTGGTGAACAACGCTGGCATCGTGACAGGAAAGAAGTTCATGGACGCCCCAGATGCTCTGATCGAGAAGACGATGGAGGTCAACACCATGGCTCACTTCTGGGTCAGTTCCAGTCCAGATACAAGAACAGCAGCAGCCTGTGGATCCTCCCAGAAACTTCATTGAAAAAACGTGTGACTGTAGAGTCAAATCAAAATGAAATGAGGAAAAGCTTAAGAGTTACAGACACAGGGGGGAAAACATCATCAGTGTCTGTATTTCTCAGAGACACACTGGTCCTCACAGCTCGAGGTCTCATGTTGACCTTTCTCTTTGATCAGTCTCCATGATTCTGAAATGAGAAGCTTGAACTTGATGAAACTCTGTGTCCTGCTGTTTGTCCCCTTCTGTCTCATTCTTCTCTGATCTCTTTCCTGTTTGTCTCTGCTCAGACCTACAAAGCCTTCCTGCCCGCCATGGTTGCCAACAATCACGGTCATCTGGTTAGCATCGCCAGCTCTGCAGGGCTGATTGGAGTTAACGGTTTGGCAGGTGAGTGGTTTTAACGCGGTGTCACACGTGACAGCATGTGTCCAACTTTTCTGGTTTACAGACTAAACTTTGGTGAGCATGAAATTAGGGCTGCACGATAAGGCCAAAATCCAATATCTCGATATTTGTAGGCTATATCTCGATACACAATATAAATCTCGATATTCTGAATTCTCCTCTAAATCACTCTACTAATGTTAAATCCAACCCTTTGATGCATAAAATGACATCAGTTTATTGATTTAAGCAGACCTTTTAGTTGGATTTTTAAAATTTAAATGCAAAAAGGGGAAATCTCATTTAGGTAAAGTTTAGCAAACCTTTTATTTCAAACCAAACTTTATGTAGTTACATATTTTTAGCTCTGGTAAAATAATTCATTCAGATTAATTCAACTGGCTGATTATATTATATTATATTATATTATATTATATTATATTATATTATATTATATCATATTATATTATATTATACTTTGAAAATATCATGAACTAAAGATGGAGACAATGTTACTTTTATATATTATATTATATTATATTATATTATATTATATTATATTATATTATATTATATTATACTTTGAAAATATCATGAACTAAAGATGGAGATAATGTTACTTTTATTTCAATAAATCAACTACCTGGATAATGTTGGTCATGCTGAAAGGACTCTGGTGACTTCTGCGTGTTAGCCTGGGGTCTGGTTGAATTGTATTGCGTTTGGGTTTGTCTTCTGATGATACCTCAGCTCGCAGTATTTTGGAATTCAGCTGTGAAATAGCATCAAACTCATCTGCCGTCAAGTTTGGAGCAGTGATCACCTGATTGCACGGCACTCAGAGAGGGGGGACAGAGTGGGCTGAAAAGCGAAATCGAAAGTTAAAAACATGCTGTGTTTGTTTCTTGTTGTGGAGAGTTGGGTGGGAATCAGGGATCATACAGGCAGCAAATCAAACCCAAATAAGCAACAGCACTCAAGAAAACAAGCCCCGGGAATCCACAACCCAAGGCTGATAAGACGTGCAAGCAACTTTTCTTCTCTCCTCTTCTAATATCATTACAGGCATGCGCAGGGCAATTTTTCTGGGTGGGCGGGGGAGCGTGGTGCTCGCTGTGAGAGGAGCACCATCTGAGCAGCAGAGAGTAAAATGAGCGAATCACCGAAGAGATTAACGCTCTGACTACTGAAAAAAAATTAGTTTTCTGTTTATACTCGATGATTGTGATATAGACGTCTTATATATCTCACATGCAAAAATCTGCAATAAATCAAGTATATTAGATATATCCCCCAGCCCTACATTAAATCATCACAGCGCTGCTGCTGGTCTAAGAAGAAGAGACAGGCTATAGAGCAGTGGTTGGAGTCTGCCATCAGCATCTTCTTCACTTCTCTGGGGTCACTCACTCTGCTCATGGTGTGTGAGAATCCAGGGGGGTTGGTTCAGCTGCTTTAAAGCTCCTGTAGCAAACTTTGGGTCCATGTTACCATGTTACCCATGTTACCATGGCACCTTATACTTTCTTTGCAGTTTGTGTCCTGGCCTCATTTAGTTTGGAATTTTTTGAAAGACTGTGTCTTTGAGAAGTCAGATGTGTCACAGACTGAAGGTTGACTGATCCTCTTTGGTGACCTGGCAGATCTGACAGCAGTAGTTTCATTCACATCCAGTAAAAACTTAAAAGGGATAGTTCAGTTTTTTTAAGTGGGGTTGTATGAGCTCTATGTGACCACTAAGGACAATAGATACAGTGGAAAGTTGTCTCCTCTCCCTCAGTAAGACACAGACTGTAATCGATGGTGACAAGGAAATAGGCGCTAACAGGGAGAGACGGTACCAAATTCAAAGGCTATTCTCTCTGCCTACAAGAACTCAAATCAAAAATCACAGTAACTGTGATGTGCTTGTGTTGCCAAGTCTGCTAACTGCTTTCAACCAAGGGGAAACATCTGGTTTAGATAAGTGAAGTCTGTGAGGAAGGTCTAAAAGTTTGTGTTCATGGAGAATCCTCATGAGGCTGGCTGCAGAAAGACCAGAAACCATGTACACACCAAGACAAAAAAACAGACTTTAACAGCATTAAAAACACATTTACAGCCTGGTTAAAAAAACACATGGGTCTGAACCAATAATTTCTCTATCAGCACACATAGTTCAGGCAATCTGACGTGGTCTCAGGGTTTCTGTAGTCTTTCTTTCTACAGTATGTTGTGGATTCCTGCAGCTGTGTGGCCTCCCCTGATTGGTGGATTGTTCTCCAGCTGTGATGAAATACTGCAGCAGACTGAGAAAGTGATGTTTGACTCTGCAGCAGGAGTTTGACTCATGAGACATAGAGTAAAGTTATATAACTAAAGAGCATTCACTGATAGACAGGCTGTGTGTGTGTGTGTGTGTGTGTGTGTGTGTGTGTGTGTGTGTGTGTGTGTGTGTGTGTGTGTGTGTGTGTGTGTGTGTGTGTGTGTGTGTGTGTGTTTAGATAAACACTAAAGACTGAAGTTCGTGTTAAACTATTGATAAAAAGCTGCAGTTCTCCAGATGAAGACACACATACACACACACACACACATGCGTTATCATGTATGCAGATAAAGACTTGTGTCCAGTGTTGTCATGGACCTCCCTCTCCTTATCATGAAACATGTTGGGTAGATAGTCTGGATGACCTTGGACCTGATGGACTTGGACTCAGGGTTCACTGTCAAACCTGTGTTAGCCCTATGTTTGGCCTGTATCAGCCCTGTGTGTAAGCCTGGTACGATAGTCAACAAATTAATTTATCGTACGATAAATAAGACGAATTTGATAGTTTTGCCGGCCTTTGTATATCGCCCGTGTGCATGCTTGTTTGTTTTCCTCGCCTCTCACCTCCAAACAGGCTTCCTCCTCAGGTGTCTCCATAGCCTGGCTGTATTCGGCTGTGTGTTTCAGCTCTAGGTGGTGGAACATGTGTTGCCACCCTTCACGGTAATAGTTCTCCTGCACATTTTGCATTTCGTGTGTTTTGCTGCATGTCTCTAATTGTGGCATCCCTTATTGTAATGTTAACGATCGTTTATCGTGAATAATTGTGGGACAGCATATCCGCCCACAGTATATCATAATTTATTGTCAGCCCTGCCCTATGTGTAAGTGTTAGCCCTGTGTTAGCCCTGTGTTATGAATTAGGCCTGTGTTAGCCCTGTTTTTGGCCTGTGTTAGCCTTGTGTTATGAATTTGGCCTGTGTTAGCCCTATGAAAGCCTTATGTTAGCCCTGTTTTTGGCCGGTGTTAGCCCTGTGTTTGGCCTGTATTTGGCCCATGTTAGCCATGTGTATGCCTTTTGTTATTCTTGTATTTGGCCTGTATTTGGCCTTTTTTAGCCCTGTGTTAGCCTTGTGTTAGCCCCGTGTAGGCTTTGTGTTAGCCCCATGTTAGCCTTGTGTTTGACCTGTGTTTAGCCTGTATTTGGCGTGTGTCTGGCCAGTGCTAGCCCTGTTTTTGTACTGTGTTTGGCCTGTGTTAGCCCTGTGTCCCCTGGCTGACCTCACACCTCTCTTGTCACACAGATCCCAGTTTTATCAGTCTTATCCCCTGACCATCAGGTTATATGAGCTCTATGAAGAGCTGATCTATCCTCTCTCACCCTATCCAGCTGTGATTATGACACTCACTCAGTCTGGGCTGTTTGGAGTGAAGTGACTGAGGACAGGTGGTCAGCTGACAGTTTTATCACCTGACCAGAAGGCGATGTTTGAGGGCTGGAGGAGGGGGCTGTGGACCCTCATTGAAGACCCCTAATGAAGACATTTGACTGATGAAAGAGACACACCTAGTTTAGTCCTACATAAACCTGAAATTAAACTCTTGAAAAAATTCAGGACATTGTGTGAAATGTTAAAAATCATTGAAGGTTTAGACATCAATTGAAGCCTTCAATAACAAATGTTTGAACTAAATCATTTTATACGTTGCTAGGTGCCGCCCTGTTGGCTATAGCTGCCTTTTGCAGCAGCTCTTTCTACTTCTCTTTTTTTCTTGTTATTTTTTAGTCTCTTTTTTGTCATCTTTGTATTTGGAGTGGATCATTACTGTGTATGGCTCATTTATTGGTCATGGACACCAAACTTTTTGTGGCTTCAGTGATATTTTTACTACTTTTTCTCCTGTGTTTGTCTGGAGATCCTACATGTAACCCCCGCTGCATTGTTTACATGTGAAGTCAGCTGTTAGCATCCTCTAGCATGTCAATGCTAACTGTTGTAAGCCCTGATGTGAGGTGAGGACGACGTGCTGGTTCTCAGTTGTGAGCTGAGAAGTGACGACATGGACCTGTCCTTCCATGCATGGTTATCGGGTTCTTAAGATATATCTCCAATGAGATGGACAGGCCAGCTGTGCAAACCCAGTAACAGAGGGAATACCAGAGGGCAGTGTAGCATCATGCTATTCACAGACACGGCTAACTGAGCTATCATCAGACACCAACGCCACATTGGAAGAACTTCACCTGCTGTGAGCAGACAGGATCCAGGAGACAGAGACTGAACAGACTGCTGAAGAAGCTCAGTCCTGGACTCTGTGGAGGTGGAGGCTGGCTGAACTGGACAATGATGGACAAGCTGTCAGCATCTATTTTCTTATGTACCTTTTTGCACTTTCTATACACTTTCTTACTTTTGTTTTCTTGATTGCTGCTGTGACTTCAATTTTGTAGTACTTGTTACAATGAAAAAGTTCTATTCTATTCTTCTATTTTATCAATGCAGCGATCTCCACTGCAGGATCATGTCTGATTTAATGGTGCAGTAACCTCAACTTACAGAGTCATGTGTTTAATCTTTTAATGATAGTATTTTCTGCATTAAATTAAATGCATTAACTGTAATTTGACCCTGTACTCTTCTTTTCGCATGTGATCATTTTTTTCCTGTTCTTTTCTTTTACAGATTATTGTGCCAGTAAGTTTGCAGCTGTTGGATTTGCAGAGTCTGTGGGTCTGGAGATGCTGGCCTTGGGGAAAGACGGCGTGAAGACCACCATTGTGTGCCCATACTTCATTAACACGGGGATGTTTGATGGATGCCAGACAAAGTATGTCTCTGTCACATCTTCCAAATTTTATATATTCAGGTTTTTTGGTGGAGAATGCTATTTTTGTGGTTCTTATGTGTCAGGCTCTGTCTGTTCAGTGTCCTCTAGTCCTTGAGGCTGTTGGTCAATCTGCTGCTGCAAGGCACAATCAGTCAACTGATTCACAGCTCTGCTCTTTTTCCTCATGGTCTTATAGACTCATTCCAAAACTGAAAAAAATCCTTCTAAACTCCTCACACAACATCCCATTATTACAATGTGAAAAAAGTTTTTTCTTTTCCTTTTAATTTTTAAATTTTGCAAATGTATTAAAAATAAAAACCACATGATCAGCAGTACTTGAAGTCTTTGCCTCAAACGGAGCTCAGGTTCATCCTGTTTCCTCTGATCCTTCTGGAGATATTCCTAGAGCTCTATGTGAGTCCACCTGTGGTAAATTCAGTTGATTGGACCTGATGTGGAAAGGCACACACCTGTATGTGTAAGGTCCCACAGGTGGCAGAGCATGTCAGAACACTGGGCACCACAGGCTTGGTTAGAGTTTAGGCCCTGAGCTGATTCCCATCTGGTTTTAAGAATGATCCGTTAAGATGAAGACGAACATTATGTTCACCTAAAAATACCCTGAATGTTCAAACTACCAGCAGGGAATAGAATAGAATAGAATAGAATAGAATAGAATAGAATAGAATAGAATAGAATAGAACTTTGTTTGTCATTGCAACCAGTGCAACGAAATTGCAAGAGCCCTTCAGTCAGTGCAAAACAGTTAAAAGTGCAAAATAGCTGCCATGTTCAGGTACATTAATGACATGAGGTAACTGTTATGTAATTATATGACGACATATGAGGTACTGATTTCAGCCTTTGTTCAGGACCCTTACTGCTGTTGGGTAGAAACTGTCTCTGAACTGGTTTGTCCTTGTAGTGATTGACCTGTACCTCCTGCCTGATGGTAACAGATTAAACGTGGTGTCCGGGGTGAGAGGGGTCCTGGGTTATTTTTCCCGCCTTTTGGAGGCAGCGGGAATGATGCAGTTCTTCCAGTGTGAGGAGAGGGCAGTCTGTGATGTTTTTAGCTGTGTTGATGATCCTTTGTAGTGACGTCCTCTGAGCCACTGTGCAGCTGCTGTACCACACACACAGACAGTACACCAGGATGCTCTCGATGGTGCTCCTGTAGAAACACACAAGCAGTCTCTGGGGGATGTTGTTCTTCCTGAACACCCAGTGCAGTTTCTGCTGGGCCTTCTTCAGTAGCTCAGAGGTCTTCACAGTCCAGGTCAGGTCCCTCTCTAAGTGGACTCCCAGAAGGCGGAAGTCCTCTACCCTCTCCATACATTCCCTGTTGATGTGTTGGGGTGGAATGTCTGTTTTAGTCCTCCGAAAGTCGATGATCAGCTCCTTGGTCTTAGCTGTGTTGAGGAGCAGGTTGTTATCTCTGCACCACCCAGTCAGCTGCTCCACCTCAGCCCTGTATGCAGACTCATCCCCCCAGAGATGAGCCCCACTACTGTGGTATCATCAGCAAACTTTATGATGGTGTTACTGGGTGTGCACAGGTACAGTCCGATGTGTAGAGGGTGTAGAGCAGAGGGCTCAGCACGCAGCCCAGGGGGGAGCCGATGCTGAGGCTGACCAACCCAGATGTGTGGTCTCCTACCCTCACCCTCTCTGACAGGAAGCTGTAGATCCACATACAGATAGAGTGTGGAAGTCCAAGGTCTCCCAGTTTACCCACCAGTTTAAGAGGAAGGATGGTGTTGTGAGAGCTGTGGCTGCAGCGTCCTCTGTTGATCTGTTTGACCTGGAGGCAAACTGGTGGGGGTCGAGACTCTCGGGGAGGAGTGAGGTGATGTGACCCCGTAACAGTTTCTCAAAGCACGTCATCACCACTGGAGTGAGAGCTACTGGCCGGTAGTCATTGAGGCTGGAGATGTGTTGTTTCTTAGGCAGGGGGACGATGGTGGAGGACTTCAGGCACGGTGGAACGATGGATTGGGACAGGGACCGGCTGAAGATTCTGGTGAACACTCCAGCCAGCTGGTCAGCACAGTCCCTCAGCACCCGTCCAGGGACACCGTCGGGTCCAGCCGCCTTCCATGGGCTGACCTCCTGCAGCGTGCGCCTCACGTGGTGCTCCTCCAGTGTGAGGCTGGAGCTGCTCTGGACCACAGGGTGTGGTGTAGCTGCCTCCTGAGATCTTGTCTCAAAGCGGGGAAAGAAGCTGTTCAGCTCCTCCGCAAGTTAACCTGGTTACTGTTAATATTTTCCTAATAATTTTTTTTCGTTCGTGTTTTATTGTGGGGGGGGGGGCATTGGAAACACAAACAGCTTAAAGTGTTTGCATGTGCGGAGCTGTGCGTACAGTGTGGTTTATTGCACTGATTACATGTCCTGGTGACAGATTGATGACAGGAGAGGATCTGTGAGTCATGTTTGCACTCTCATTTGTTCTGTGTGGCTGTTACAGGGACGTCTAATTTAAGGAAGTTAAGTAGCAGCAGACAGAGACAGTCTACATCAGTGTTAATTAACCCAAATGACTCTGACTGGAATAATGTAGGATTCATCACAGGTCTCCCCACAGTCAAAAATGTAATTCAGGTGGAAATTATAAATGTGTATTACTTTCAAACTTAGGCCAGCTCTGCCTTACAACTTTCCACAGATCTACTCCATATGTCAAAGACTTTATCCAGACTAGGGAATGGTGGATGCTGGGATGTATAAACCCTGATTCCAGGCAATATTTACTGTTCTTTCAGCATTTCTATTGTATTCTAGAAATGTGTTTATTGAATGGAGAACACTGGCCCCGTTAAAATCCTGTGAATGCACAGGCAAAATTATTCCAGGTCATATCCATGTTTCATGAAACTGGCTTTTTTAAATACAGACTTGGAATGTAACCAACCTGTCTAGTCCAGTGTCTATTCTACTTCCTAACAGCCGTTTAAACTAGGATGACTTCCCCAGGACTTCTTCTGTGTTTGGTTTGATAAATGTATTTATACGTACACGTCATCATCAATGAGTGATTGGCAAGAGTGAGCAATCGTCATGAGTGACTAAGTGACTGAGTGACTGAGTGACTGAGTGACTGAGTGACTGAGTGACTGAAAAGATTTGATGAGTGTTTGCCAGGAGCCGGAGGGGGTTTGGCACAAGTTGCTAAGCAAGTTGCATGTGTTGCTGAGTAATTGGAGTGAAACCCTAAGTGGTTGGGATGAGTCACTGATTGATAGGCATGATTTGGTGAGTGTTTGCCAGGAGTCACAGGGGTTTGGCATAAGTTGCGGGGCGAATGACATACATTGTTGTGCAGTTGGGATGAGTCACTAAGTGATTGGCATGAGTCACTAAGCAATTGGCATGAGCCACTGAGTAATTGGCATAAGTCACTGAGTGACTGTCAAGATTTGGAGAGTGTTTGCCTGGAGTCACAGGGGGTTTGGAACAAGCCGCTGAGCAAATGGCATGAGCTGCTGAACAATTAGGAGATTGGCATGAGTAACTCAGCAGTTGGGATAAGTCACTAAGCGGTTGGCATGAGTCACTGAGTGATTGGCAAGATTTGGTGATTGTTTCCTGCGAGTCGCAGGGGGATCAGCATAAATTGCTAAGCACTTGGCATACATCCCTGACCAATTGCTGCGAGTCTCTAAGCAATTGGCATGAGTTTCTGAGCAATTGGCATGAGTCGCAGAGTGGTTGCCATGAGTAGCTGAGTGTTTGCCACGTGTTGCTGAATGATTGGCATGAGTCACTGAGTAATCGATAATTCAGTGAGTTGTTTTAAGATTTTGCTGTCATCTCCCATATCTACACAGATCCTCCATTCAGTACAATCCTTGAGTGTCCTGCTGCATGCCCTTCTGAAAAACGTCCTGACTCAATAACAACTTTTGGAAAATCCACAGACTAGGGTGGCACAATTCTGTGAATCACAATCTTTTTTTTGCTTAGAATCAAGATGGCGATCCTCTGGCACAATTCTTTCACAAAATGTTTATTTCACTGATGAACTTTAAGTAACCAATAAAGAACATTCAAATGGTCATTGATAAGGATGGGTATTTATAAGATTTTATTGAATGCGATGCCCTTATTGAATCTGCTTATCAATGTGCTTCTTTATAGATTCCATTATCAGTTCCTCTTGTGGGTTTTCTGTGTACGAAAATTATCTTTACAGGTTTTCCGTGTCAACATTTTATTAAGTTTATAGGGAAAAAAATATGAAAGTCTTATCAAGATATCTCTGGACATAAAAAATGAGTAAAAATCGCATGTCACAAGACATCAGTGTATTGTTTTGTTCTGTTATTGACCTCATTAGGCCATCTAGTGTCGGCTTTGAGTTGAAGTTGTGAAGTCAGCCATGGGCCTGCAGTAACTTCTCTTCTCTCTTCCTGTCTGAAAACATTTACCTGGTAATATTTGGACATTTGGAGTTTTCATTATTATTAAAAAGACTAACTGTGATGAAAGCTTAAATTCTACCTTAAAAACAAAGTTTTATAGATGTATGCTAACCGCTAGCATATCAATGCTGTTTCCATATATGTTAGCATCAAGCTAGTGCTAAATTTTCTCTGTTGTTTTTTTTTGGTACATTAGGAGATATTTAACATGTTGGATGTTATAGTTCGTCTTAAGTCAAACTTAAAGCAGAAATTCTGACTTCTTTGGAAACAGTATCTGCTAAGCTAAGCTAGCTGGGGGAGAATAGATGATGTATAGTTGTTGCTCCCAAGTCATTCAAGTAAAGCAAGCAGCTGCAGCAGTAAAGACGCTTCACCACTGGATGAATGGGGTGGCAGCGGCTGTGCTGTGTTTAGAGTGAATTTGTTTACAGTACAGCCGGTGAAATAAAATGCTGAAGAATCGTCTGTGTTTAGTAATGAAATAATGTACGCGTATGAATTAGGATCACAATATTTTTAAAGATTTATTTCATAATGAAATGTAGGGCTGCAATGACAGATCAATAAAATCGATAAAAGTTGATTAGTAAAAGCGTCAACGTTTTTCCATACTTGATGCACTGTGCTGCGTCATTACTGTATTAGTTTGTCTCCAGTTTGTTTGTCTTCTTCCTTTTTGTCGGATTATTTGCATAGTTTGGGATTATTTCACGCTGGGTCAAAACACACAGCATGTTAATTGCATCATTTGCAAAAATGACCTCGCATGGCAGGGCAGCATAACTGCAATGATCCAGCACTTAAAACACAAACATGTTGGGCGTACCGATGACGAGCCGGGAGCTCAGCAGCAAGGTGAGGAGCTACAAAATCCCACATGCACTCAATATATATGTGGTGAAATGCATGGTTTGTCTTTTTGGACTCATTTGGTCTTTTTATTGAATCGTCACCCCGTTTGAAAACCACGAGGAGTTCACTAAACCAATGTTAGCATCAGCGTTAGCTGCTACAGATAGTGGTAGGGCAGAGGGGGTGAACTGTTTAACCTGCAGGTGAGAAGATTGAGGACACATTTTATTTATTTGCCTTTTTGGCTCACCAAGTTCTTAATCTGATGACATAATAATAAATTTTCTGTAATTTTGCCCAAACTGTTGATTCTTGAAGTTAAAAATACATTCATATCAATTTTTATACTTAAATTATACAATAAATTGAGCATCTGGTCTTTGTACATATCTTTGAGAAAACAATAGTCATGAACCAAAATAACAACACGTTTGGTTTTGCAAATTTAACAATTATGCCCCCCCCCCCACCTGATTTCTCAATTTAATCGTGAACACAACCCTCAGAGTAATCTATTACTAAAATAATAGTTAGTTGCAGCCCTAATGAAACGACTCCATGAAGTGAGTGAAGTCGCTCCTCTGATCACAGAGTCAATAAAGTTCCCTTTGAATCGCTCTGCTGGATCCAGTTATCACCTGAGCTCAGCGGTGCCTGCTCTGCCCATCCAATCACAGCTCATCTCTCTTCATGGAATTTTCTCTATCATTGCCTGGCTGTGGCTCTCCTGTTGGCTTCTGTCCTCTGTGGTTATACAGAGGCTTGTTAGCATGCTGCTTCATGCTAACAGGTTGATGTCTCTGATGACTTCAGTCCTCCTCTTTAAACTGCAGAATCACACTGATTCCCATGTACCCTCATGTTTCTCGTTATTGAAGCCTGCGTGTCTGCCTGCGTGTGTGTGTGTGTGTGTGTGTGTGTGTGTGTGTGTGTGTGTGTGTGAGACAGACAGTCCATTCAGAGAGTCATTAAGCAGAGCTAACTGAGTTTATAGCCCTGCTGTGGTGGTGTGCTGAGGGGATGGAGAGAGAGGAGTGGAGCTGATGGATGGGGGCTCAGGATCACAGTTTGTGTAAGCGGTTTGGATGAAGAGGAGCAGGCACTTGTTTTAATGGAGCATGAAATGAAACTGTAGGATCAGAGCTGTCAGTCACACCTGTGTCAAACCTGTCTGTGCTCAACAGAAAGCAGCAGAGTCTCAGACTGAGACTCAGAGATCATAACAGAAATTAACACGTCCCTAATTTTTCCAATCATGACCAATACCTGACCCTCTGTGACCTTCTGTGACACTCTGTGACCCACCCAGGGGCCATTTTTACGACAATGCTTTTAGGGTGAAACGCATAAGTATTGTTGTGTTTCCAACGCTCATTCACACGGAAACAGCGTTTTAGCTGAACTGAAAAGCAAACTTTAGAAAACAGCATCCAGAGGGGGTTTTCTGAAAAGCTGCAGCCACTGTTGCCGTGTAAATAGCAAGCTGACGTTTTCAGTGGAAACACCAGCGTCACGCCTTGCTTCGCGCATACAACAGTCCAACAGATTGATGCCCAATCTGCTGAATCTAACTGTCTTTAACAAAATGAGTATCTGTTGCTCCACTTCTACTCTTAGCATTCACCAACACACCAGATGATCAGCTCAACTCTACTTCAGGGGAGGTCTACCAAAAGTTGCTTCTTGACAAGACAGTTAAAGCGCCAACTACAGGCCTGGCGTGCTGACTACAGCATCTTTAGTCTCTTAGCATTTCCGCGTAAACGAAGATTTTTTTCCACTGAGTTTGCCGCGTTTTAGTGTTTTCTGATGAAACGTTGTCATGTTAACAGGGCCTCAGTGGTGATGGGGGTCCTGTCCATCACCATGACTGACAGCTGCTCAGATATAAACTGTCTCCTCCTGCTGATCTGCTGATAGCCTGTAACTCATCGTTTTTAGATAAGGAGAAGTTTTCAGGCTCTAACTCAGCAGCCTGCGGGCAGATTCCATCGCTCCAGACAAACCTGATGATGAAGAAAACACAGATAGCATTTGGAAAAGCTCACACCGCTCAGCAAACGTTACACTCCATGCTGTTTTTCTCTTTCTGAAGAGTGGTTCAGGTAGTTGTTAGACAGGATGCTGCTTTTTTCTGAGGGGGCTCAGGTGTGATGTATAAATATGTAAGAGGAGCTATGATTGATTTTAACATCCACTCTTTGTGTAACTTCCATATGGGCTGAGATTTGTGCCACCAGAGACTGGATTTGAATTATATTGAATTTGAAAACTATGATTTGAAATTATTTGCTCTGAAATTGTATTTTATGGACTTAAAAATTAAACTCTCTTTGTTTCTCTAATTCAAAAATGCAAAATTCAAATTCAGTTTTAAAATTCAATTTCAGATCAGAGTGGCACAACCATCACATCATCCAAGTCTGCAAGGAACAGTAATCGAGCACAGATTCACAGAAATCCTCTTCACGTCTGTTTTTAATGTCAGTTTAATTTTTTGTTTTCTTTTGACCTGGTTGTTTTCATGTAATAAGTCTGCAGCACAGGACTTCATAACTGTGGAAGTGTTCATCTGTGCTGAGGTAAGGGGATGTGTCGTTGGTGTCGAGCAGAATAAGTAGATTCACTTTTCTAGGATTTAACCTTCTGTCAATGAATGGACAGTCAGTGAAGTTAACTTTCTTTAAAACTGTGCCTCACTGACGAACTTTATGCTATTCCCAGGTGCTGGGCAGCAGCGTGTACATTTATCAAAGACCTCATCCACCGCCTACACCATGGGCCCATAGATTAGACTGTGCTGATGATTACAGAGATTATAGACTGTGCTGATGATTACAGAGATTATAGAATGTGCTGATGATTACAGAGATTATAGAGTGTGCTGATGATTACAGAGATTATAGAATGTGCTGATGATTACAGAGATTATAGACTGTGCTGATGATTACAGAGATTATAGACTGTGCTGATGATTACAGAGATTATAGACTGTGCTGATAATTACAGAGATTATAGACTGTGCTGATGATTACAGAGATTATAGACTGTTGATGATTACAGAGATTATAGACTGTGCTGATAATTACAGAGATTATAGACTGTGCTGATAATTACAGAGATTATAGACTGTGCTGATAATTACAGAGATCATAGACTGGGCTAATAGACACATTGATCATAGACTGGGTTGATACATGCAGGGATTATAAACTGTGCTAAAAGGTACAGAGATTATAGACTTTTCTGATAGATACAGAGATTATAGACTGGGCTAATAGACACAGAGATCATAGACTGGGCTAATAGACACAGAGATCATAGACTGGGCGAATAGACACAGAGATCATAGACTGGGCTAATAGACACAGAGATCATAGACTGGGTTGATACATGCAGGGATCATAAACTGGGCTAAAAGGTACAGAGATTATAGACTTTTCTGATAGATACAGAGATTATAGACTGGGCTAATAGACACAGAGATCATAGACTGGGCTAGTAGACACAGAGATCATAGACTGGGCTAGTAGACACAGAGATCATAGACTGGGCTAGTAGACACAGATATCATAGACTGGGCGAATAGACACAGAGATCATAGACTGGGCTAGTAGACACAGAGATCATAGACTGGGCTAGTAGACACAGAGATCATAGACTGGGCGAATAGACACAGAGATCATAGACTGGGCTAGTAGACACAGAGATCATAGACTGGGTTGATACATGCAGGGATCATAAACTGGGCTAAAAGGTACAGAGATTATAGACTTTTCTCATAGATACAGAGATTATAGACTAGGTTGATTAATAGAGAGGTTACACACTGAACTGATAGATAAAGAGATTAAAGACTGTGCTGAAAGATACAGAGATCATAGACTGGGTGGATATACAGAGATTATATACCGGATTGAAAGATACAGAGATTATAGGCTGGTCTGATTGACACAAAGATTATAGACTGGACTGATAGATACAGATATTAAAGACTGGGCTAATTGATACTGAGATTATAGACTAGGGCTGAACAATTTATCGTTTTCAGATCGAAATCGCAATTTTAGACAATGCAATTTTGAGATCGCCAAAGCAGCAATTTTTTGCAGTGCTCCTGACTGACTCAGGATCTGTTGTGTCAAGTATTATACACATTCTGTTTTACAAATCTGTAGACAATCTATATGCTAAAAGTGCTGGTAAGCAGGTCAACAACACAAAGCCTCTGTTTAGGAGTAGAAGTTGGTGAAAAAAGATTATTTATTATCACTATTGATGATTGAAAAATCATGAACTGCAATATCTGCCAGAAAAATTAGATATTTTTCTAAAATCGTTTAGCCCTACATGTGAATATCCCAAAGCTTGATTTGAAGAAAATCATGAATCGAATTGAAATCACAATATCTGCCAGAAAAATAGCAATTCAGTCTTTTCTTAAAATCGTTCAGCCCTATTATAGACTGGGTTGATAGATACAGAGATATCACACTGGACTGATAGTTAAAGAGATCAGAGACTGGTCTGGTAGATACAGAGATAATTGACTTGATAGACAAAGAGATTATAGACTTTACTGATAGATACAGGTATTAAAGACTGGTCTGATTGATACAGAGGTAATAGACTGGACTGATAGATGCAGAGATTATGGACTGGTTTGGGAATATGCAGGGACATTGGTCAGATTATACGGTGGTGGAGATCAAAACAGAGGTTAAAACGGAACTGACATCATCTTGACTGGGAAACACTTGAAAATAAACCATGAAGCAGCTGAACCTGTAACTAGGACCAGTCTATCACTGGAGCAGGAAGCTGGTTACCAACAGAAACAGGAGCTCCTGCTGCTGGTCTCTGTGTGGCTGACTGTGTGGGTCTCTGTGAACCCCCTCTGTGTTTACAGGTTGTCCACTGATGTCCTGAGGTCTGGTTTGAAAGGTGTTTGCAGACTAGTGTCTCTTTAACTTTGTCTTCCTGCATTAATTCATCCAGCAGCCCCCGGACACACGCTGCACCTCAGCACAGAAACCTGGCCTGTCACTTCCTTTCGCTCACATCCCTACCTGCGGTCCTTCAAACCAAAAAATAAACCAGACGTCAGAGAAACTTTGACCTGCCTTAGACTGAAGTCTGAGCTTTATGCTGCGTGTGACAACAGGCCTGCTCCTTTACGTCTGTAATTCCTGCAGCTGCACACACTGCTCTGAGGAATTATTGGACCTGAGTCATTCAGTGCAGACAGACTCAGAGTCCTGTTAAAAACCTCACATGTAAAATTAATTCAACAGGTTTTTGTCGGCTGAGCCAAACCCTTCGTCACCTCAACTGGCTCGTCAGTCTCAAAGACGGGGGTGACGGGGTAATGGTCACGACCTGCTGTCTCTGACACCTGTCTGAAAGAGGCTGTAGCAGGTGAAGGAAGCTCCTCCAGACCTCCACAGGTGTTCAGACTAATCCTGGACAGTCTTCTCCTGAACAGAACAGGAGCCGTCATGTCCCTGTGTTTCATTAACGCCTTCACCTGATACCTGAGGCTCATTCACAGGTGAAGCTTGCTGCATCAGAGAGCCCTCAGTGAATCATGGGAAAGAGCATGGTGGTGAAGATGGTGAGTGTCTCGAAGCTGATGGGCTGCTAAGTTTTTAATCCTGGTTCTGGTCTTTCTCAGGTGGCCTACTCTGCTGCCCATCCTGGAGCCAAAGTACGTGGTCAAGAAGATCATCCACGCTGTGCTGACAGACCAGGTCTACCTGCTGCTGCCCAGGAGCATGTATCTGATCGCAGCCCTGAAGAAGTGAGTGTTAGCCTGCACACACATACAGGCAAACACACACACACACACACTCTGTAACACACGCACACACACACACGCACTTTGCAACACACACACACACTCTGTACATTACTGCTCAGCATGTACACCATTACTGTTTCTACTCATCGACTGATGCCGTCTCCTCCTGTGGTAGGGCTGGGAGGTGATTTGTACACAGATCTGTTCTGACTGGAACACAATAATTCTAGAGCAGAAACACATAGATTTGCAAGCATAGACACACCTATTTCAAAGTAGACTCAGTGATTAAGGGGAAAAACACGCTTATTCCAGAGCAGGCAGACAAAAATTCGGGATACTTCTAGAACAGGCTTGCGCTGACTCTTTAGTTGGATTACAATAAGTCTGCTGTAGCACACATTGATTTAAAAACAGGGACACACTTATTCCAGTGTAGAGAACAGAACACACTGACTATAAAAATGACTGACACCGATTCTAAAGCCAACTTGTTCTGATTCTAGAACAAGCTTGGCCTAAATCCAGAGCAGGCCCGGACTGATTCTAAAACACGCTCACGCTGACTCTAGAACAGGCCCACGCTGATTCTGGAACAGGCTTAGGCTAACTTTAGAGCAGGCTCAGGCTGATGAAGCCTGGGGTTAAACTTGAATAGGCTCAGTCTTTAGCTCTTTGGTGATGGAATGTTACTGTACCCTGAGTTGTTCAGGGTCAATTCCAGTTGTCTGTTTTGTGTGTGTGTGTGTGTGTGTGTGTGTGTGTGTGTGTGTGTGTGTGTGTGTGTGTGTGTGTGTGTGTGTGTGTGTGTGTGTGTGTGTGTGTGTGTGTGTGTGTGTGTGTGTGTGTATTAGTGTTGTCAAAAGTATCATTTTATCAGTAAATATCGATCCTGAAATTTAGCAAACAATTCAATATAAAGTTCCCCTAGAATCGATAGATCGGTGTTCAACATCTTTCCCTGGTTAAACATGTGCTGACGACAAAACATACACACAGAGCACACATGGAGTGCATGCAGCCCCTCCCTCCCTGAGTCCTGCCTCGTAGTTTAGAGAGAGAGACGCTAGCTTACACTGAAGTCCAGCTGTAGCGGGTAACACTGTCACTCCTACTAGCACCTTTGGCGGGTTGAATTATTCAATTGTAGTTTTCTGAAACGGCATCTGAAATACTAAACCCATTGCAGTATGAGACGATGACACAACAACTCCCATGAGCACTGCCTGCACACAGTGTTTGCTCATTGGACACGCTCCTCTCGAGCCTCCGGAAAGCCCGACAGCTCCTGGTGTTTAGCTCCTGATACGTGGTCTAAAACTTCACTCATGTCTTTTTGGCTCTCTATTGTAAACAGATTCTGAGTTTTGAGTCACAAACTAGCGCCAAAACTCCTGTAAATTTTTGAAAAGTGAGGACGGAGCTCTTTTGAACTCACACTGCACCGATCTCACCAGCAACACTCACCTAGAGCAGGGGAGAGGAGGGGGAGAGGAGAGGAGCGCACGTAGAGAAGAGAAACTGGTTACAGATACAAGTAGCTGTAGGAACAATATTTACACCTCCTAATGTACAAACACTTATCACAGTTACATGTAAAAAGTTCACTCTGGAAATACTGTAAACAAACCAAATCATTCTAAATAAATGAAACTTATGGTCCAGTGTGACTTATAGCCTATCTGCTGTTTTCGTCTTCATGACGCACTTTCTTCTTTTCACTGATAGGACTTTAAAAAAATGTATAATCATACTACGAAGTGACATAGTCCAGAAAGTATGGTACTTGGTTTATGACTGAAAAATTACTGTTGTAAATAAATATCTAAGCAGACGTATTTTCTTGCTAGTTTTTCAGTTTAGTTTTTATCTTTTCAACTAACCTTCAAACATAACAAATTTCATTCAATGCGAAAATAAACTTCTCCTTAAATTACTTTGTCTTAACTGGCTGCATATTCTCATATTAAAGGAGCACAACTGTTTTAGAACCGAATACCTGATAATGTGGTTAAACATTTATGTAGTCTTGATTTAAGTGTAATCAGAGGTCATTCACATTTAAAAAGGTTGTAAATCCAGTTCAAGTAAACTTTAGCATGTTTTTGTCCGCTTTCATCATATTAAACATAATTATCCAACAACAAAATTGTGGCTAGTGAAAATGCTGAGTGGCTAGTAAATTTGGATAACAACTAGCCACAGTGGCTGGTGAGCAGAAATGTTTATGTCAAGCCCAGGTTGCGTGGTATCGAAAATCGTATCGAAAATCAATATTTTTCAAAATATCGTATCAAAGTTAGCAATCCAGTACTGTGACAAGCCTAGTGTGTATGTGTTGAGAGAGAGAGAGAGAGCGAGCAGAAAGAACTCAGATACCCCTGGCAGGATCTTGTTGAAGTGTCTGTGTTAGATTTTTCTTGAAGAGGTTTAAATCTTTGAGGTAGAGTAGAGCGTGGGTGTAAGCCTGGTTTACAATTTTAACGTTAGATCTTTTTATTTTATTATTTTAACCTTTATTTAATGTTTGATCTTCATTAATAAAGCTGTTATCCTCAGAAATGATTTAGTCCTGTAAAAAGAATTACAGCCCTGACTGTATGACAGGAGAAATGATGGAGGGGTGCATCATTTAGCTGTCCAGGTGAGAGTCCTGGAGGACGATGACTCATCCAAACAGCTCTGATTGACCGGGGGTCAGGCTCTGTGCCTGTCGCACCTGTTAGTGTGTTTTAGAGCTGTGGTGGTGGCGCTAACAGCTGCTAACAACTGCTAACAGCTGCGTCAGTAATGGCTGCCTTGCTGTGATGATCAGGTTTTATAGAGAGGTCAGAGTGGGGCTGTGGTCATTACCAGGCTGAATCTGTGACATCCATCATCTACAACAACAAGCTGAGTCCTTCTGTGATGTAATCCATCTGTTATACTCCTGCTTTGTACCTATATACAGTGGTTCCTGTCAGAACGACGAGGCCACTTCACCACTTTAACAAGTTTAAACCCAGGTGTGTGTGTGTGTGTGTGTGTGTGTGTGTGTGTGTGTGTGTGTGTGTGTGTGTGTGTGTGTGTGTGTGTGTGTGTGTGTGTGTGTGTGTGTGTGTGTGTGTGTGTGAGTGAGTTGGTGTTTGATGCCACACGTTCAGCTGTAGCTGAGGGAACAGTGAAAGTCATGGGGGGATGGAGAGAAGAGCTGAAAGCATGGAGTGCTCTCTGTTAACCTCTCTGCAGTCTTTGCTGAATAGATACACACACGGGACCACAGCAGGTCAAAGTTGAGGATCCACTAGTTTTCCTTCTGCTGTGTTTCCTGAATGAAGATGATATCTGGGCAGCCCGACAGGAGATTTGACCTCCATCCAACATTTCTATCAGATAACATTTCTCTGCTGCTGGGGTTGTTCCATGAGTGTGGTTGATGTAAAGATGCTTTAGGATGTCTGGGAGTCAGAAGCAGAGTGTGCTGAAGTCAACGCAGCTCGTAACACTGCAGAGAACTGATCACTCATCATCCGGGATCAAGAAAGAAAGAGTGAGTTCACACTCAGAGTGTTTATATGTTGCTCTCACAGGGTTAATAAAGAGTTCCTGGCTCTTGTTGGTTTCCCTAACTCACGTGTCTTTCAGTGAGAAAAGCATGGACAGCCCTGAGTTCATGTTTGTGTAGTTAATGTGCTGTGGCAGTTTGATGTAAAGAGAACTCTCCTGCTCACATCAACACATGTGGCCTCTGGACGAGTCATGTGGAGTCATTACATGTCGTTAAAGTCTGATCTGGTGACCTGGAAATGACTTGCTCCAGAGCATCTCTCGTGATAGCCTTCAGCCGTACAGGGCGCTGACCCGTCCGGTGGTGCCCTTCGTGTCTGATGAAGGGCGATGGCCCCAGACTTCACCTGTGGTGGTATGTGTGATGAGATCTACTCCAGAGCAGCTCTCGGTGTCCAGCCTGATTCACTATATACACTCTCCATGCAGCACCGGGTACTTCAGTATTAGAAACATGGATTATAAATCATGTTTTGACCCCAGGGTTCACTTCACCTCCATTTAAAGGCTCGTATCATTGGGGGCGTACGATATAACGATCTCAGATAGTGAAGGATCAGAATGTGATGACGATCTGCCAGAGCACAGAGATCATAGAACCAGCTGTAGTGCACAATCTATCCCTCACAGTGCTGTCTGAGCCATATGTCTGCGTGCCCATGCACCATTAGCCAACCTGCTTCATGTTGGCACTACAGACACACCAATGAACCAATCAGAGCATACCTTTGGCAGTGACTTGGTTTGTTAATCTCCCTCCTCTTTTGATCCTCACTTACAGAAAGCATGGCTGCCAACTAAAGTGAAAGTGACGAGTTAGTCCCCAAAAGAAACTGTGTCTCTGTAATATGGAACTGGTCTGAGTTCTCCCAAAGCGACACAACACAAACAACTGTCATTTTCAACGTTTACAACAGAAAGTTTGTACAGACAGAAACACAACGAACCCTTTTAACCAGCCAAAAAGACGGCAATCGAAACAGTCTGCTCAGAGTCAAAAGGCGAGGAGAGCGGCAGCTACACCGTCATCACCACAGCCAAAACAAAAAGCTTTGGTCCAGGTATTTGATGAGGACACAACAAGTCAGCTCTGTACAGATGAGACTGAAGCAGAAACATTTGACTTTGTAAAGGATGTGGTCCCCATATGGCTAAAAATCTGTGAGATGAAACGAAAAGGACTGCTTTATTTCCTTTTCACATTGAACAAACATATTCTGTACAGATTTTTGTGGTTCCTCTGGATTACATTGGACCTCCAGTGTTGAAAGCAGACACTCAAGTTTACATTTTCATGTATGTTGATTTTTTTACCTTGTGAAAGTTAAATCTTTGAACAACTTTAAATGAAACATCGCTGGAGTGAAGTTGAGTTTCATTAGTATTTGACAGGAGTGTTGTTAAAAAACGTGGTTTCTTGATGTTTGGTTCTGTTTATTATACTTTTTATATGAATTAGATTTTAATAACATGAGCGTGCTACCTCAAAAAAACAAGCTAAAGTCACTAAACTGCTCATGTTCCTTTAATGTTGTGTTCAAGTTGATTTTCCTTTTGCGTTAAACTAAACATTGTGCACATCATCAGTTTTGTTTGATTTTAATTTTACTTGGCAAAAATGTGCTAAATTGTTTAGCGTAATAAGAAAAGGGTTTGAACAAAACCATCTTTTAACCTTTTTTTTCTATTTAAAACTTTGGTTATAAATAGGTCAACTGTTTTTTATACTGTTCAATAACATCCAAAATAGTCTGAATAATATAAAGAAAAAAGTTGTGATCAGAATTTTGCAAAATTAAAATTGTGATATGAATTTTTTTCCATATCGCTCACCCCTACTCATCATTGTGAAACATTGGGAGCTGAATATATGACTATGGTAAGGTTTGATTAATAGTCACTGTCAGACTGATTCAGCCAGCTGTGAGGACTGCAGAGTCCGTTTACCAGTGACGATCAGAGAGAGTCCTCCTCAGCGCTGTAGCAGGAACCCTCTGATGTTGGTCTCAGACCGTCTCAGCGCTCAGGTCCTCCATGAATGAGGTGTTTGATAAGTCAGCTTTTAATAAAGCCTTGGCTGGAGGAAGCTGCCGTCTGTGCCCAGGGCTTGTGTGATGGATGTTGTTGTGTTAGCTTGCTGAACACATAGCCTGCAGCTGGGAGCTGAAAAATGTATCCTGATGGATGTTTCTGTCCCCCTCAGACTCCTTCTGTGGAAGTACTTCGTTCTCCTCTGCTCTTACCTGGGACTGTTAATCCACGTAGATTACCACAACAACTTCAGTCTGCAGCGCAAATTACAATAACATGCTCACACACCTGCCACTGACACACACTCACACACACACACACACACACACACACACACACACACACACACACACACACACACACACACACACACACACACACACAAATGCAGCACAGCCTGTGAGTGTTTGGGTCTACAAACACACTGGGGACAGACACACATCACTGTACTCTGGGAGATCTGAGAGCAAAGCAGCATCCAGTCAGTTGATGATCACCTTGGAGACACATCTGACAGTAGGGTTTAACCCCCTAAATTTAATCATATCCATCTCGGTCCATCTTCCGGTCCAATCGGTCCATCTTCACTCTGACCTCTGAGCTGAGAGGAGGACACATGTCAGGTAGTCACACCACCATGAACAGCACTAACCCTCCTGTAACTACCCCGGAGGCACCTGGACCTGGATCAGATCCGGTGGTAGAGCAGGTTGTCCTCATGTTTGGACAGTTAAAACCTGGCAGCAGTTTTTCTCCACCTGTGAGGAGGATGGGATAATTCAGATAGAGCTGTGATGAAGCTGTGAAGTGTGCTTTTAATAGGGACAGGTGTGCAGTCAGTGAGTCAGGGCTGAAATAAACCAACAAAGGCTTCAAACAAACAGAGTGTTCGCTCTGAATCATCACGGCCTCACACTAACTGAGTCACGAGCCAAGCTACAGGTGGCTAACAGTTTGACCCCTCACCTGTGTTACCCCTTCAAAATAAAAGCGTGTGGACGTGCTGTGGGGGTGCTGCTCTGCTTTCAGGACTCTCACTCACTGGGTCTGATGGTGTCTTGGTGATGCACAGCGAGGGTCAGAGGGGCTGCACTGATGCTCTCTGCATGGACTCCACTCCAGGTTCGCTGATGGTGTGTGGGTTTTTAAGTTGGAGCACAACTGCATGTGTGTGTGTGTGTGTGTGTGTGTGTGTGTGTGTGTGTGTGTGTGTGTGTGTGTGTGTGTATGTGTGTGTGTGTGTGTGTGTGTGTGTGTGTGTGTGTGTGTGTGTGTGTGTGTGTGTGTGTGTGTGTGTGTGTGTGTGTGTGTGTGAGAGAGAGAATGTGAGTGTGTGTGTGTAAAGAGTTAACCCCACAGAGACCTCATCAGTCTATAAACTGCCTTCACACAGAGAACTTGATGGTGTAAGTGCACTGTGTGGGGATGTTTCTCACAGTGTTGTTGGTGCCACTGAGTGTGTGTGCGTGTGTGCGTGTGTGTGTGTGTGTGTACAGCTGAGTGCATCTCTTCTGTGAGACTTGATACCTTCTTGAGGCTGTGAAATGTGCCTGGTCTTCATGTGGAGTTGCTCACTGCCTGTGGTGTTTTTGGAGCGTGTAATAAAGATTGTGTATCTTGTCATGTATGGTGTGTGTTTTTGATCAGAGCTGCACGATTTGGCAAAATTGTGCCGCAGCAATTAGCTTGGTCAATATAGTGATTGTGATGATAATGAATGGTACCATGAGGCTACATGTTTTTATTATAAGGGAATACGCAGAGATTATTGGAATTTGTGAAACATGAATAGGGATGGGTACCTCCCGCATATGACATGATGTGGTACCGATGCCTGGTACCTTACAATTGGTGCTCAATGGTACCAATTTGGTACTTTTTTTGTGTAATGTGGTGACGTGAATTCGTTTAACTATAAAATCTTACAGTTTTCAGTTTAACATATTTATTTCTCAATATAAAATTTGGTATGCGTTTTTTTATGTTCAGTTTAAAAAATCATCTTCTCTTCCACGCCCTCACAGTCACAATGATGTGTTCAGGTACCTAAACATGGTACCTTTTGATTTTGAGTGAATCGATACTCAGAGCTACAGGTGGAATTCAGTGGGTACCTTTAGAAGTACCTAATTTAGTACCCATCCCTGAATATGAACTTTACAATTAAAAAACTAATAATAATTTTATACATTTTGAATTTAAAACACAGCTAAGAAAGCTTATACAGTGGAGCAAAAAAGAATTTGACCCCTTGCTGATTTTAAAAGTTTTCATACTAAGAAATAAATGAAGAGTGTCTGATTTTTGTGGCAGCTTTATCTTAACAGTGTTAGAAAGAATTACAAGGAAAAATTCGAGAATTTACATGAAATGAAAAATAAAGAATAATTTGCATTTCATTGAGGGAAATAAGTATGCATGACTTAATACTTGGTGGCAAACTCTTTCCAAATGCCAGCCACAAAACCTCTAGGATTTGGAGATGATCTGCAGAGAGGAGTGGGCTAAAATTACTCCAGATGTGTGTGCCAACCTGGTAAGCAACTACAAGTCTGACTGCTGTGCTTGCCAACAAGGATTTTGCCACCAAGTATTAAGTCATGTTTTGCTCAGGGGTCAAATACTTATTTCCATCAATGAAATGCAAATTAATTATTATTTTTCATTTCATGTAATTTTCTCATTTTTTTTGATATCCTTTCTAACACTGTTAAAAATAAAAAGCTGCCATAAAAATCAGACACTCTTCATTCATTTCTTAGTATGAAAACTTTCAAAATCATTGGGGGGTAATATCATTGGGGTATATATATATATATATATATATATATATATATATATATATATATATATATATATATATATATATATATATATATATATACCACACATTAACGCGTTATCAAAATCAACACAAGATTAACTCATGGGCTGCCAGCCATTTTAGAGCATCTAACACGATCTTTTAAGACCCGAATAATGTTTTCTACAACCATGTAAACACCAAAGTTACTTAAGAAGAGTAGACTCTCTTCTTTTATGTCTTTCTTCCTTTTTTTGGTCCAAAAAATAGAAATATCAAACTCTTTTGATCGTGTTCAACTCGGGCACTCCATCCTTTGATCCTTTCCATGATCTCCGTCGTCTTTTCTCACGATGGCCCCGCTCTGAACTACCATGACACATCCTCAGTTGGAGCGTGAGCTGCCTGAACTTTTCTGACTCGCAGCGTCTCTCTGTGTCTCTGTCATCTCACATTTCTCCTCATATCCATGTTGGGCTCTCGTCCAAAAAGCGCACCACCCACAGTAGTTTGCGAGCGGGATTTTGATTGACAAGCTCCACCAGACCCCGCCTCCCTCCACTGAAAAATTTAGTTTACTTCTATAGACGCAGTAAACAGTAATCAAATGTCAATGACAGGGAACACAGGCATTTTAATTAATAATGACCAGTTGGAAAAAAAAAAAGGATTTACAAATCTTTTATTTTTTGTGTATTCATTCCATTAGTCACACACTATAATTTTGTAATGCCCTAGAATTCAAATTCTTTATGTGGGGACCTTAAGCAGATGTAAGATTAAAATGTGATTAATTAGATTAATTAATTACAAATCCTGTAAATAATTAGATTTTTTTTAATCTGTCCACAAAAAAAAACATCTAACCAAAATAAACAGGATTTTGTTGTTTAGACTTTTATATTATATATATATATATATATATATATATATATATATATATATATATATATATATATATATATATATATATATATATATATATATGTATGTATATATATATATATGTATGTACATATATATATATATATATATATATATGTATATATATATATATATATATGTATATATATATATATATATATATATATATATATATATATATATATATATATATATATATATATATATATATATATATATATATATATATATATATATATATATGTATATATATATGTATATATGTATATTAGGGCTGTTATTTTAATGTGTTAATTAGATTAATTAATTACACCGCAAACTAACGCGTCATAAAAATAGACGCAGATTAATCTGGATCCCAAACCCGCGAGGCTTTCAAAGACGCACTTATTTTCAAATGTCTGGCATTTACAAACCGTTTATCCTACATGAAAAAAGTGGTGTTCTTGTCAGATTTTCAAATTTCCGATGGTCCCTGAATGTATCACACCAGACGTCAGCAACTTTGAACCGGGATGAAGAGAGAGCGCTGTTAAGGGGACTGCCGTCCACATCTCGTTTATTCACACGTCCTTTTTGAAAATCTACAGAAAATCAACCGTTTGCTCTAGCTCAGTTCTGTAAAAAAAACAGGTAATTTTACACTCTCTACTGCATCAAACAAGCCCTGAATGATCGACAAATGTCTTGTATTTAAATCTAAAGAATTCTTTGAAAATTTCCTTCCATCTTCCTGGTGCCATGTTTCAGCTTGGGGCTGCTCTGCACCAATGAGCAACAGTTTGTGTGTTCAGATAGAAGACTTGAAAAAAGTGTTTTGTACATAGTTCCTCACAATTTTTAGCCTTTAGCCCTGGTTCTCCTGACCTCATAGAAGTACAGAAGTTCATATTGCAATGAACATTGAGCCCACATCGAGTAAAAATGTGACAGAAGCAAAAAACGTCCTAAAAATCAAATCAGCTTATCTTAGGTGCAGGACTGTGTAGATTTTGTAAAGATAGAACCATAACACTTTTTTCATGTGTTCCTTATGCCTCAGGGTACCTAAAAATGTGTTGTATATATTCCCACCTTATTTTTAAATGTTTTTATATATATATATATATATATATATATATATATATATATATATATATATATATATATATATATATTTATGTCAAAGCTCTGTTGTAGTCAAGTTTGGTTTTTAATACAAACAAATAAGCAAAAAAAATGCTACTCATTGGAGTGTGGGCTCACATAATTCCTAATGCCTCCCTGCATAAGCCAGTGCCCTAGTTGGGGCACCCCAGTCTGAAAGTCTGGACCCGCCCTTGCTTGTCAGAGTGTATCTCATTACAGGTACATTATGTTACCATTAGCAGATGGATTTATGCTGAATGGAGGGTTCATTTGGTGGGATAAAGGGAGTTACAGAGAAAGATGGGACTCAGCTTTCCCCAGGTAAAAGTCAAACACCTTCTCCAGCATGTTTGTCCAACCTTCACCACTCTGGGTGATCACTCATCGCCGTCCCAGTCTGTGTTTTAAACATCATGGTCCGTCCATATCACCAAAAACAGGGTATTTTCTTCAATGGAGTGGGGGTGTTCTGAGAAAAACTCATGTATGTTTCTTCACTATCTGAATGTAAAAATGATCAGAGTAGTATTTTTGAAAAGCAGCAGGTTTTACGCCTGTCAATTACATCGTTAATAACCTCGTTAATAATCTTGTTAATAATCTGTACCTCTACCTATAAGGGTCCTGGCTTCTTAATTGTTTCAGCGCAGCTCAGACAGGTGTCAGAGAGTTTGGAAAGCTTGGAAACACATAGGCCCACATGTAGTAATCAAGTCACAACCTTTTGTGCGATTACACAATCAATGGGGATTGCGATTAGACTGATGGTGCAGCACTTTTTCTGATGCAGTCTGTGCTCACAGCAGCAGTTAGTTCACAGCACAGAGTGACTATTTGACTCTGATGGATTAAAGTGAGTCCACTAAAAGTCTGTTAATCTTCAAAGCAACATAACAGGAAGGATATTACATCACCTCCCCCATGAAAAGAAAAAAAGCCAGCTCCCTTTAAACACCACAACACGACCTTGTTATGGGGGCTTCTTAGACACCCTGCTTCCTACGGCTGAAATACACCAGATGTGTCTGCAGTCTGTCTCCACTCCGTCACAGCACTGGATCACATAGGTTTCCATTCAAGTCAATGTGTCAACTCACACTGGATCCATTCTGTTGCAGTCCATCTGCGTGGCTGGTCCACTATGTTGCAGGCAATACGCAGTCATCCTATTTTTGACAGACGCAGAGCTGAGGGGCGTAAACTCAGCATAGGGGAGATGGAGCTGGGAAGGAAGTTGTGACAGGAAACACCTAAAAACACCCAGTGACTTTCAGACTAAAACAGACTGTATCAAAGTCAGTTTGTGTTTGTCTTGACTACGACAACAAATGGACGTAATGAGCAGAGCCAGACCAGGAGTCAACAGGTTAGAGGTTTAACAGCCCAACATGAATGAAGAGAGACTGATCAATGGAGAGAGGGGAGCAGGAACTCCTCGGTCTGAGACTCCAGCTGTCTGTCAGTCACGCTGCTTGTTGGACTGAACACACAGATGGTGTGAGTTGACAAACCCAGTCAACACAGAACAGAATGGAGTCGGACTGCAGACGTATCTGGGGTTTATGAGGTGTTCGATGTTTTGATGTCCAACTGTCCACTTTGGACAGCTTTTTTTACTATTGTCCTCCATTTCCATAGCGGTACAACAGCTAATTAACAGTAGCTTTGTTAAGGTCAGCAGGGCATGCCATGCGTCAACTCGACAGTGAAATCTTAGAGCACCCTCTGTTGGATAACAAGGTAAACTACATCAGATTGTCTGATGCACCTCAGAGATGGAGAGATCTTATGTTCTCTGGGGTTATCTTAAAGATGAGATCACATCTGAAACACTGTCTTTGTTTTTTTCATGTATATTACCACCAACTGTCACCCATAAAGTAACTTGAAAGTGATGAACTAACCTAACATTGGGTTTAGAAAAATGAATCCTGAAGGAAGTGCTAAAAGTTGTTGTTTATGGAGAATCCTCTTGAGTCTGGCTGCAGAAAGACCAGAAACCACATATACACCCAGTCCAAAGACAGACCTTACAGCATTAAAAGCATATTTACAGCCTGGTTCAAAAACAGCTTGGGTCTGAAACACAAATTTCTCCATCAGCACACACTGTACAGGGGGGAATTTTTTTCTACCTCAGCAGTGTAGAAGTTTGGATCATGAGTTTGTCCAATCAGAGATGGTGCTCAGCTCACGTGACTGACTGGCGCCCTGTAGCAGTTCAAAGCCCGCGTCATATCTCGTATGGCCTCTGCGGACGATCGGCTTCATCACTCTGCATCAGGAACAGACAGCTGACGTGACAGAGACTGTGTGTGCATGTTGGACAGTTTTTGGACCAGACTCAGGGGATATGGTGAGACACCCTCCACAGTCAGGAGATAACAGAGTTCCTGTGGTTTGTTCAGGTTGATGGAGGCAGAATAAGAGCGCTCGCATTCAACTCTTTGAGCTTAATTCATTCCTAATTTTGCTGATTGTAGATCAGACAGTTAATAATTGACTTGATGGATTTGAGCTGAAAGCAGCTGCTGAATGCTTTGAATATAATATTTAGTGTGGATGGTTTTCATACTTTGATCTACTATGTTTCTATGCAGAAAACAGAAGACACTCAAAATGTCTTTTTCAGCTTTTAAATGAAAAATCAGACATCTGATTTCACAGATAACTCCAAATAAAGATTGCTGGACTAAACTGAGTGAAGACACATGAGTGTAAAGTATAGTAACTTGAATGAAGTCACTATAAGATGGTTTGAAATGAGACAAATACATCTGAGTTCAAATAAAACCAAAGTTGTGGTGTTCATTAATCACTTTAAAACAGAGCGGTGTGTTTTTTCACTGTCTGAGGAGTGATGAGCAGGGCTGACTTTGTGCTTTTGGACTCTGCCTGTCTTTGTGATTCCAGTTTCATGAGAAGTTGCTCAAGATTGAAAATTGAAGATTCAGTACTTTATAACCATGTCTATGTTGATAAGTGGAGTTTGTTTCAGCGGGCTACACACACTGATTGAATGTGTTCTGGACATATTAAAAAGTCCCAGACCCGTTACCAAAGCCCAGGTACAACGTTTATTTCAACGTCATGTTTGGACGTCTAACTTTAAAAACTAGTTCCAAATCAAGGTAATATTTTGTTTGTTTCCATTGTAAAATGCTGATGTGTTTTCCTGTAGAAGTTAATTTTCCTGTAGATTCATTTGGCCCCGCAGCAGCTTTGAAGTGGAAATATGGGGCAGGTGTGGTTAAGGAGGACACAGAACCAGGACCTCTGTTTGACTCCCTCACTGCTCCACTCAGTCCTCAGGCTCTGTCTCTACTCTCACTTTGAAAAGCGTTCGCCACAGTCTATTTTCACACCCCAAACACACTCTGCACATACCCCAAACACACTCCAAACACACTCCAAACACACTCCACACACACTTCATGTTGTTACGTGTCACACACTCAGAATTCACACTGATTATTTCAACAAGCTTTAGTTACTGCACAGGCTCGAACAGAGGTGGTTCAGAGGAAGGGTTTAGAGGTAGACTGGGGTTCACAGGGAGAGGGGGGAGGCAGATATATATGCATATTTACAAAGGTGAAAGTGGTAATCTATTTACAACAAATGAGAGGACATGGGGGGAGGAGACCCAGCACCAACCTCTGGTCTGTAGGCATGAAGCTGCAGGGTTAAAAACTGCAGTTCACTGAGTGTCCACTTGAGGCAGGCTATAAAAGCTCCAGAAGCCACATACACACCCATTCAAAGGCTACAATATGAAGACAGTTAACCAGACACATCTTTACAGCATGAATAAAGACATTTACAACCTGGTCGGATCTGATCTCAGTCTGGATCAGACCTGATCTCAGTCTGGATCAGATCTGATCTCAGTCTGGATCAGATCTGATCTCAGTCTGGATCAGATCTGATCTCAGTCTGGATCAGACCTGATCTCAGTCTGGATCAGATCTGATCTCAGTCTGGATCAGACCTGATCTCAGTCTGGATCAGATCTGATTTCAGTCTGGATCAGACCTGATCTCAGTCTGAGATCAGATCTGATCTCAGTCTGAGATCAGATCTGATCCAGACTGAGATCAGATCCGACCAGGTTGTAAACGTCTTTATTCAGGCTGGGAGGAGTGTGGTCCGAGCATACTGCCTGGCTGTGATCATGGTTTCATTTCCAACACATCTAAATGGAAGAGTTTAAATCCTTTCTCTCCATCATGCCCCACTGGAAACCTTCCTCTGTGTATGTCTGCTCTGATCGTATCTCCATCATGAACAGCTCTCAGAGAGCTGATGGTGCTTATTCAGACAGTGTTTAAACCTCTGTCCTCTCTGACAGAGGAGGTGATTCAGTGATCAATAAAACCAACAGGGAAACAAAGAGCCACAGCTGCCTCAGACACATAATGTGGACAGTAAATCAGACATGCGCTCCGTCTCTCTGAGTGTTTATGAAGCTGAGTGAAACCCACAGCCAGGCCTGGAGCTGCTCACACACACTCACACACACTCTCACACAAACACACACCCATCAGACACCATCAGGTTTATGGAGTCACTGTGAGGGTCCAGGGCTGCTGGCCACCATCAGTCTGAGCAGATATTTAACTCTTGAGGTGAGAAAATGTTCCTGTGAGGAGAGGCTTTGACTTCATCTAGGGACGGCAGAGCCTGGTTAGACTCCAGCGTCTGAGTCGGAGAGTGAGAGGAAATCAACACATCCTGTCTTCAGACTTCATCCTGATGACATGCTGCTCTCTGCCTGTCTGCTCGGAGCAGAGAGCAGCTCCCTGAGCTCACATTAAGAGCACACTGAAGGTAAACTCCACAGCTCTCAAAATTTGCTCTGTGTTCAGCCTTTAGCACATCAGCGCCACCTTGTCATGAGTTCATGTCACATCCTCAGCTGTGCATCATCAACTCACAGGGCGATCCTGGTTCCTACACTGACCAAGCAAAGCTTGGAGTAAGGACCTCTGTGGAGCATGTTGATGACCCGCCTTCGCGTGATGAAGAAAAGAATTTATCATGTGTCAGTGACCCGTGGTGAAGCCACGGACCAGTAAGCTTTGTGTTCAACATGACCTGAGTGGGTGGGCGGGGAGCCGGTTTCCCTCACACCATGGGTCTGAAGCAGACCTGGGCCAGAATCAGAACCAATATCACAACATTATTTATTATAAAGGGAACGTGGAGAGAGCGTGGAGCGAGTGTTGTAGGAGTGTGGAGCAGGTGTGGTGGGTGCATAGAGCGTGCATAGAGCGTGCATGGGGCATGCAATGAGTGAGCGTGGGGTGGGCATGGATTAAGTGGGGAGCAGCTGGGGGGCAGGCATGGAGTAAGATGGAGGGCATGGAGGGAGCGTGGATCAGGCTTGGGGTAGAGCATGGTGAAAGCATAGAGGTAGCATGGAGCAGGCATGGAGCAAGCCTGGAGCGGGAGCTTGAAGCAGGGGTGTGGAAGGAGCATGGAGCAGGCACTGAGCAGGAGCTTGGAGAAAGCAAGGAACAGGTGTGGAGTGAGCATGAGGCACAAGTGTGAAGTGAGCATGGAGCAGGCGTGGAGAGGGCATGGAGTGAGCGTGGAGCAGAATGTTTTCTTAGTGGAGCACTAAGGGGTAATAGGCAGAACAGCCTGTCTGGAGTTTCAGCAAGGAGCATGGAGCAGGCAGGGATCTAGCATGGTGGGAGAATGGAGCAGGAGTGGAATGAGCGTGGAGCAGGCTTGGGATGCGGAGCAAGCCTTAAGAGTGCATGGAGCAGGCGTTGGGTGGGCGTGGAGATAGTGTGGAGCGAGCATGAAACGGGCCTGGAGCGGGAGTGTGGAGGGAGTGTGGAGGAAGAATGGATGCAGTCTTGGTGGGGCACTAAGGTGTAAGAGGCAGAGCAGCATGATGGAACTTTAAGGGAGGAGCGACAGAGATGGACACCTTTGGGAGTGAGGAGGGACGATTGTGTCCACTCAGCTCACACACTCTGGGGATCTCTGGGTATAAGGAGAGGGCCCGTGGAAAACATGGATAAACACACTGAAGATACACGCTCCATAATTTCCAGCAGACTAAAGCGAAGACGCTGGAAAGGGACCCCAGAGATGGCCGCTGAAACTAAGAGGTCACATGACTTAAACCCATCAAGAAGAAAGCTCCTGTGGTGAGCTCCTGTTAGATTCAGTGAGGTCAGAGAACATCAGCTGTTAGTGATGAAGAAGAGACCTCTGTCTTGCTCTCTCTGACCATGTGTTTGAGTCCCAGCTCCTAACCTCGGCTGTGTCCTCGGGGTGTGGGACTCTCCATCATTAGTGTGTGTCTGTCACACACACACACACACACACACACACACACACACACACACACACACACTCACACACACACACACACACACACACACACACACACACACAGATGTGTTATCTGTGAGCTCCCCAGGAAACGTCTCTTATTAACCTTTGATGAGAGCACACAGTGATCTCACCTGTCCTCTTCCTGCAGGTGTGTGGGAGGACAGCTCTTAGTGTGGACTCATCAAGTGGATTCATGTGAACAGAGAGACACTGTGAATTCAGCCTGAGAGCTGTCTGCTGTCAGGCGTCTGCTGTCAGGCGTCTGCTGTCAGGCGTATGCTGCAGCTCTGTGATGGACACGGATCAGGGACTGAGGCCTTCTTTAGTCTGTACCCTCTCTGTGCTCACCTCTGCTGCTCATCAGCACTCCTCTTTGTTTCTCTTTCTGTTCACCCTCAGACTCCGTTTGATTCATGTTCAGGGTCTGTCAGGAGTCTGGGTCACTGTCAGCTGATGAAAAAAGCTCTGCACTGAGACCCAAACCCTGACCCCCACCCTGCTCTGTGGGGCTCATACTTTAAACTGTGCCTGAAGACCTCTCATTGTTACAAAGCTTCAGAGCTGAATGAATGGAGGGCACTAATCAGCCACCAGAGGGCAGAGTATGTGCAAGGAAACCACAATCAGCTGGCTGTGTTAAATGCTTGATTCTGATTGGTTAAATCTCAAAGTGTTTTAGGGACAATCTGATCACAGACTGAGTCAGTCTGCAGGTTAAAAATGTTAGCATCTCTTACCATGCGCTGTTAGCATTTGCTGTTGTACATCATGGAGGGACCCTTCAATGTGAACATTAAGACCCCTTAGAGGAGGGGAGCAGAGGCTCAAGGTGCAGGGTACAAAGAAGAAGATTTTATTCTTCCTTCAGGAGTAAGCAGGGGGTGGCCCAATGCCTTGCCCAACAGCACATGGACAGTACCCAGGAAGAGAACCTCTCCAGTTTTAGTCCAGATTTCTGTGCTTTGGTCCATAGCAGGGCATAAACAGGTCTCCACGGCCAAGTCCCCACATACTGAACACTGCCCCCCTGTGGACACAGGTGAAATGAGTCATTTCCACAGACCTCACTGAGGGACTCTGAACAAAACCTGGCTTGAGCTATGAGAGTGTCACAGGATGTGGACATGGTCTACAGACTTTGAAGGTTAAGGGTGTAAGACCCTATAGGTGTGCTACAGTAATGATTCAGGTCAGGACGGAAGTAGGAACTAAGACCACGTCTGAAACAGTTCAAAATAGTTCTGAACCTTCCAGAGGGATCTTGACTGAAAGACAACATAAAGTGAGAGCATTTTGTTGATTCTACTGCTGTCGGCCTGCTGACCGACGAACAAATCCCTCATTTAATAAATTAAAGCTTCATGGTCAACTGTCTCATCCTAAATAAAGCACGTGTTCTACTGCAAGCAGTGCAAAAAAACAGTCCAGAAACCCTGAGTCACACGCTCACATGGGCACAGGAATAAAAGAAGGTCACAAGATACTATCAGGTTGAAGGGACCACACAAGTTCTCCACTATGATACCTGGTGGTTCTTCAACCTAGTACCTGGGGGCTCTCGGGTCTAGAACCTGGTGGTTCTTCAATCTGATAACCGGTCGTTCCACAGTCTAGTACCTGGTGGTTCTCTAGTTCACCTCATATAACACATAACCGGCCTCAGTGTT
Organism: Halichoeres trimaculatus; assembly: GCF_033239565.1. Lineage (NCBI taxonomy): Eukaryota > Metazoa > Chordata > Actinopteri > Labriformes > Labridae > Halichoeres > Halichoeres trimaculatus. The sequence goes on from NW_027437193.1 coordinate 33,647,748, forward strand.
TGTTTTGGTGGTGTTAAAGGTGTCACACCTGTATGTTTCTGTTTGAACCAGCCTTAGTGTGAATGTTTTGGTGGTGTTAAAGGTGTCACTCCTGTATGTTTCTATGAGAACCAGCCTCAGTGTTAATGTTTTGGTGGTGTTAAAGGTGTCACTCCTGTATGTTTCTATGAGAACCAGCCTTAGTGTTAATGTTTTGGTGGTGTCAAAGGTGTCACTCCTGTATGTTCCTATGAGAACCAGCCTTAGTGTTAATGTTTTGGTGGTGTCAAAGGTGTCACACCTGTATGTTTCTATGAGAACCAGCCTTAGTGTTAATGTCTTGGTGGTGTCAAAGGTGTCACACCAGTATGTTTCCATGAGAACCAGCCTGAGTGTTTGGGCTCAGAGGTTTGGCCTTCTGGCTGCTCTGATTCCAGAGCACTCTGCAGTTGTCTTCTGGTCTCTGGTCTGCTCGTTCGAGAACCTGTTTATAATTCTCAGCAGAAGCTTTTGGTCTCATGAGCGCAGCTTGAGCCCGTCACCTCTCTTTATTTCACAGAAAAGCTTTTGTGCTGCAGTTTTTAATAATGTGTGCTTTTATCAGCCTGTCTGTGCTGAATGTTGAACACTCTTTGTTTGTTGGACCATTGTTAGTCATTCAGCAGTTCCAGCAGCACGTGCTGCCTCAGAGGAACAAAGCCTGTTTACGATGGCTGCCTCTGTGTTGTTCGCTAGCTTGTGTGTGTGACTCAGACCCAGACATCATCAAGTCTTTGTCTAAACTTGACCTTACACTGCAGCACTTTACAAAGTGAGCTATGTATGTGAAAGTCCAGTTGATTGAGGAAAAGTCTCTCTGTGCTGATGGTGTTTGTAGTGTCTTTGCAGATGTCAGCTGCAGAGACGGTCCAGTGTTATTTTCAGTTCCTCCTAAAGTGAAACCCTCACAGCACTGTGCTGTGGGAAACCTGGCACCTTGGTTTTGGATTTGAGTTTGGGGTCCAGGCAGGCTGATGACACTTAGCGTGGTCCAGGTCTGTGTGACACAGCTGGATGGGGATTGACGTACTTAGGAGGAGACAGCCTCCAGTGGACAGTGGAGGAACTGCGTTTGGATGCCATAAACCTGAGGAAAAAAAAGTTTGTGTGCAGGATCTGAGAAAAGCAAACATGACTTCTTGCCTTTTATTATCTTTTTCTTTTGGATGAAGATTTCAAACACCGCCCCCTGCTGTGTGTGCAGCTGCTGTGCTCGGTCAGATCTTATCAAACAGGCAGCAGAGGAGGTAATAAGCCTAAATGATAAAGCAGAGTGAGGTGGGAGGTAGTGCTGTTTGTGATACTCATGTGATCATCATCTGATGATTTGATGTCTGTGCTGGTGGAGAGCAGGCTCCGTTATCAGTGTGACAGCCAACAGCCAAACTAACACCAGAAAGAGAGACAGGCCTGTTAGGAGGGAAGTGTACCTGCTGCTGGAGGTGCTGTGCTGTTGATGTACGAACAGATGGAGAGTGTTGTACAGGAGCAGAGACACCAGCACCTGAAGAGCAGCTCTGCTCCATGGCTAAGAGTTTTCCTCAGGTTCAATCCTGGAGCCAGAGGACAGAGAGCCAGCGTCTCCCCCACAGCTGTGTGTCCCCAGGCTGAGGCAGAAGGCGGCGTGTAGGGAGTATGTAGAGCAGGGGTCTCAAACTCGCGGCCCGCGGGCCAATTGCGGCCCCCGGGCCGATAGTTTGTGGCCCCCGTCTAATTATTCAAGTTTAATAGTAGTGCGGCCCGCGAGTTTCATATGAACGGCACTTTACAGTGTTTTGCGTGGAGCGGAACAAACCTACCAATCACAGTGGTGTATATGGCTCTCAAGGGCGGTTCTCTTTCAAGCAGAGAAACATTTCTTAATGAGTGAAAGTTATAGCAGCGTTGCCATGAAGCGTTTTCTTCCGCTCCTAGCTGGCTGCCTCGTTTCTATTGGGCACAGGCGGTCATTCGTCCCAGCTCGCTGCGTTCACAACACTTCCAAAAAAACATTTTTTTTTTAATTGCTGCCCAGCAGGTCAAAATCACTAATCCCAGTCTGATGTTTCAGCATAATGTCATTAATAAAATATAATAAATAATTAACAGAACCGCTCTCTTCACCGGCCGTCCTGCTTGATAGTCTGACAGGTTCGTGACAGAAGTGGTTTCAGGGCGAGACACACTTTTCTGACAGCCTGCTGTAGGCTACATACAGTAGCCTGGCCCTTTTGCTCAGCATATCCAACGTTAGATATTAAACTACCGTTTGAAACAACGCAGCGCACACGGTATCTGCTGGGATGGAAGAGTGTGAAATGAGAGAAATGTGAGGACGGATTACAGCAGAATCTGTGTATGGTTCGTTCTTTCGTTATTGTGTTTCAAAACAAAATCAAAAAACGAAAAAACTGACTTGTTGTTTTTATTTTTCTATTTTAAAACAAAACGACAAAACAGAAAAAAACACGTTTTCTGTCCTGGTTTTAAAAATGGAAAAACGAAAAATAATAAAGATTGTGTCAAAATTGTTTTTTTGATATTAAATGTGAACATCTCTATATAAAAAATTAGACAAATAACTCACATTGAAGGTTCACACAGACATGTTCCTGACCTTTTCTTTTTATAAGTAACAGATCGCTGACGATCCACTCCTATCTGCGTGCATATGCGCATCCCCATGTGTTTCAATGAGACAGTCAGAGCACAGTCTGCTGCTGTCAGATCTGGTCTCAGATAAACCAAGAAACATCAGAGAAGATCATAAGGTTTTTTTTCTCTCCCTCTTTTTCACCTGTTCCGCGAGCTATGACTCATTTAATGCGCAACGGCTTTGTGCCTTAATTTCTCATCCGCAGCGATCTCTTATTGGTAAAGGAGCCACCTTTAGGATCATAAGAAATACAATATAGGCTTTAATGACTTCAATATTGGCTCACTTTCTGTGACATCAGGTGTGAAAACACCGGATCGTGTTATGAGACCTTCTCCATCATTGCGCAGCATGTTTTTGGTTTATTCGTGTTATTTAGCCCCTCTTCATGTCAGCCTTAAGACTCTTTCACCACCACAGAAGCACTTTGGTTAATCAGATGTGCGCTGATCAGTTTCATGACTTTGATCAGGGCTTTAAATTCGTAGACCAGACGCAAACGCAGGCGCACCTGCCCTACGCCGGGTGTGACCAGCGCACTTTGCAAGTTTCCTTCAGTACCAAGAGAGGCGCAGTGGAGCGCATCCACGCCTCCCTAAATGCCAGAAGGGAGGAGAAAAACCGTAAGTGGGTTTAACACAGCCGAGCGCTGTTTTCACCAATCAAATGAGCGCCTCTCCTCGCCTTTGAATGCGCTCTGGCAGAGGCGCAGCGTCTGATTTGTCTGACTGATCCCCAGCACCGCGGAAAGTCGCTGTCCCTGCAGCAGATGAACGGACAGCGGGGCACACGAAACGCGTCACCGTGTGGGCCAGCTCCTCTCTGATGTTTCTTGGTTTATCTGAGAGCAGATCAGATAGCAGCAGACTGTGCACTGACTGTCTCATTGAACACAAGGGAGTGTGCAGATGCACTGGGATAAGATGGAGTGGATCGTCAGCGTGTTACTTGTGAAAATAAAAGCTCAGGAACATGTCTGTATGTGAGTTTTTTGTCTAATTTTTAATATAGAGATGTTCACATTTTATATCAAAATATCACACAAACAATTTTGACACAATCTTTTATTATTTTTCGTTATTCCATTTTCAAAAACAGGTTTTCATGTTATTCCATTTTACCGTTTTGGGTTTAAATCAGAAAAACAACAACAACAACAAAAAAGTCAGTTTTTTCTTTTTTAAAATTTTGTTTGGAAACAGAATAACAAAAGAACGAACCATACACAAACCATATCATTATTATTATTATTATTAGTATTATTATTATTATCATAATTATTATTATTATTGTTGTTGTTGTTGTTGTTATTGCTGTTATTACTATTTTATTTACTTATTACTGATTGATTAAATTATTTTCTTGTTAATTTTTTATTTATTTTCTTGAGAATTTTTTTTATTTGTTTCATCTTATTTTGTGTTAAAAAATATATAAATTAAAATCATTTGAGAAGATTAGAATTTTTTAAGAGTTTTTCTTATGGAAAACCTGATGCGGCCCAGCCTCACCCCGACTCTGTCTCCAGCGGCCCCCAGGTAAATTGAGTTTGAGACCCCTGATGTAGAGTGTGCTGTAGTTTCCATCAGTTATTACCTGTCTGTTAGTTTCTCAGTCTGAGAAGCTGGGGTTAGGTCAGGGTGTGATGGGTAACAGGTCACAATAAGTCACAGTGACCTGTGACCTGTCGTCTGCTCTCAGCCAGTCAGACGGGTGCTCCTCCAAGATGAGGAGATCTCTCTGGGCTGTGGGTGAGGAGAGTTGGTGTATCTGCTGCGATGGATGGTGGAGCAGAGACTCAGCAGCTTGTTGGAGCAGAGATGTGGAAGTCTTTATAAACTCCTCAGAGCCCAAACACCACCTGTAACTACCTCTGGTTTTCATTTTACCCTCTTTGTTCTTTACCTGTGAAACACAGCTGCTGACTGTGTGCTCTGTCCTCACCTGTCCTCTTCCCGTGATTCTCCTCCTCACCACAGGCCACCCTGTTTGTCTCTTTCCTTCAGAGATCATGGGAGATCTTTGTTGCTGAATGAGTACAGCCGAAAGAACGCCCCCTGGTGGCCGTAAATAATCTATAAATTAGCTGCACTGTTGTATCAGCCTCAGGGTTTCAAGCATAAGACAAAATGGCAGCTTATAGTCCAGGTATTAAGATATAATTATCATTTCTTCTTTCTTCCTTATACACACCCGTGATAACACACGTGTGTGTGTGTGTGTGTGTGTGTGTGTGTGTGTGTGTGTGTGTGTGTGTGTGTGTGTGTGTGTGTGTGCGTGCGTGTGCGTGTGCGTGTGTGTGTGTGTGTGTGTGTGTGTGTGTGTGTGCGCGCGTGTGTGTGTGTGCGCGTGTGTGTGTGTGTGTGTGTGTGTGTGTGTGTGTGTGTGTGTGTGTGTGTGTGTGTGAAGCAGGTTTCTGAGGACTTAATGTGTCTCTGGTCTCTCCACAGCATCCTCCCCATGAAGCAGGGTGTCCTGCTGGGCCAGTACCTGGGAGCCTTCAACCTCATGGACTCCTTCAGGGGACACTCCAGGGGGAAGAAGCAGGAGTGACGAAGAGGAGTAGGAAGCCTCAGCCTCATCTGGGCCTCTTTGAATCAAACCCTCATCATGATATAATGATAATAATGATAGTAACCACTCAGAACTCTGACTGCTAGCTCCTCGTCCTGCACATTTCAGCTCTGCAGACTTCACTCTGTGGATTTAAATATGAAGTATTAATGACCATGTGACCTGTTTTTAGCATTAGCACCTTTAGCACACAGGTATGAACCACCTGTATCTATGCCATAATCTAAGTGCACTGTCTTCACAGAAGGAACCCCCCCCGGTGCATCATGTGAATGTTCCAGTCTTTGTGTCATTCCTGTGGTAGCACTCTTGGCTCACCCTCAGTGCCTCCTGCTGCTCTCTGTGGACCAGCGCTGATGATATCATGACGTATCATCAGCCTGAGACTGAGTCAGAGGAATTGTGTGTTTGTTTACTGAACTACAGAGCAGAGCATCAACATTCCAGCCATCCTCCATTCAGGTCCGCCATGGATCAGTGTAGGTCCACTCTGAGACCTGGTTGGTTTCTCTGCAGCTGCAGACTTCACTAGAAGACATTTAGAGGTTCATGTTCCAAGTTTGTCACTTTTTGTCACTTTATCTCGGCTCACGTCATTTCACAAACGTAAGAGTACTGCCTTGATCCAGTCCATGTAATCCCTCTGAGATTTAAGAGCACAGTCTTAATCCAGTCTATGTAATCCCTCTGTGTCTTTAGAGCACAGTCTTAATCCAGTCTATGTAATCCCTCTGTGTCTTTAGAGCACAGTCTTAATCCAGTCTATGTAATCCCTCTGAGATTTTAGAGCACAGCCTTAATCCAGTCCATGTAATCCCTCTGAGGTTTTAGGGCACAGTCTTAATCCAGTCTTTGTAATCCCTCCGTGTCTTTAAAGCACAGCCTTAATCCAGTCTATGTAATCCCTCTGTGTCTTTAGAGCACAGTCTTAATCCAGTCTATGTAATCCCTCTGTGTCTTTAGAGCACAGTCTTAATCCAGTCTATGAGAAAGTTTGAAATTTTGATCTTTGCGTCCTTTTTTAAATGTTAGCTTTAGCATCTGGACAGGAAGCAGCTGGTTAACACAGCTGGCCAAAAAAGCCAGCTTACACAGCTGGCTAACACCCATTAGCGTACTGTATGTCCAGAATCCAAAGCGGGTCTCTTCAGATGTCCCCCCACCCCCCCACCCCCCCACCCCACCTGAAGCTGATCAGTAAACGTCCGTTAGCTCTGTGATTGTCTGTGATCGTCAATGATTGTCATCATCTGTGTGGTCTGTATCAGCTCTGATCACTGATACCTGTGAACACCTGTGATCACCTGTTAACGCCTGTGGCCTTTGAATGTCAACTTATAAAGAAAGTTGAAGAAAACAGAGAGCTGTGTGTTACTCCTGATTTCACGTCATCCTCACTGTTTTGACTGGTTCATCATGTTCTGGTTGTTTATGAACAGAGTTTGAAGCACTCTAAGAAACACTGTGTCAAGATGGAAACAGGTTCAGACACATGCAGCTCACAAACACAGGCTGAAAAGAAGTTTCTACAAACTCAGTATCTACAGTTGCACTCATTTATCATTAAAGCACACAATCTTTTATTTTGGTTTTGAGAAGAACGACTTGTTGAAGACAGATCTGTGGGGACATCAGAGTCTGAGTCCATCACTCTTCAAACTGTATAAATATCAGTTTTCCCTCAGTCCAGCTCAGGACACACACTCATGGCCCAGACTGACAGCTGAATGCAGACTGACCCCCTCCACAAAGAGGCTCAGACCCTAAAGGTTCCTGCTTTAAAAGACAAACCAAATAATCGACATGAAAACTGTGGGATCCTCTGACAGATGTGCTCTTATATTTGGGAGTCACAGTAAAAATTCAAAGGGACCAGCTAACGGGACCTTTGATCCTCTGATGAAAACAGAGAAACAGAAATGTGGTCTTTGATTGTTCAAAGATTCATCCCAAAACAGGAAGTAAGTTCTTCACTGGTTTACCCTGGACATGGACATCCTGCAAGAACCGACCAAACAGATTGACAGGAAGCTGTTTGATTCTGTTTGGAAACTTTCAGCCTCAGTCACTAATAAATGCGCAGAAATGTTCTTATTCTGCACAAAAGTTCAGTGTTAACGCAAACTCACCATCAGATTCATGGCACCTGCACACCAGCCAGTTTTCTTCTCTCCACCGTGCACACGTTAGTGAATTAAAATCATTCCAAATTATCAGGCGCGTGCCCGCAACCTGCAATCAGCGTACAACCACACCCCACTTTATCCATATAGGGATATCTGTTCAGTGCCTCAGGAAGCGGCGCCACAGCCTTTGACATCCACATCGCCAACATCACAGATAAATACTCCAGATGTGTCTGCAGTCCGTCTCCACTCCATCACGGGAACAAATCAGATAGGTTTCCATTTAAGTCCATCAGTCAACTTATACTGTTTCATGTCTTACATGTATTCTGTTACATGTGTTACCTGTGACATGCTGCATCATGTCGCCGTTAACACACAGCCATCCTATTTTTGCTGGACACAAAGGTCCTGAGGCAGTCAACCAGGCCCAGGTAGGTGTACTCCATGGTGTGACTCCCTGTTGTGTTCCCTAAAATAGAACAAAAATGAAATAGGACCGGAAGCTGCTGCTAAATGGGGTTCCCTACATTATTTCAACAAGGTCACATGACCCATTTGACCCACAGAACAACACTCAGTCATTTTACTGATCTTTAGATTATTTTCTCTTTCTCAGTGTGGTTTGTTCTGGAGTAATCCAAAAGTAATTGGAATTAACAAGTTACATTACTTAAAGATTACAGTACTTGGATGACATGTTACATATTTGAACGGGCGACTAAAACTTGCATCACAAACTTGTTTAAAGTAACCCTGCCAACCATGGTGACCTCTGACCCTGGAGGATCAGCTGTCCAGCCTCATGATGTCATAGTGTCCTACTTATCTGTTCAGCAGTCACTGAGCTGGACTCTGTCAGACCCAGGTCTTTACCAACTCTGTGGAACTCTGAGTGTGTGGTTGAGTGTGTGAGTGTGTGAGCTGAACTGTCACTGCCATCTACTGGAGCTGAAGGAGAATCTTTAAATCAGACATGAAGCTGTGCTCACACACACATAAACACACACTCACACACAGGCTGTCACAGGAAACACGCACAGTCCGAGGTGCTACCACTTCAGGTTTAGACCCAGGGAAAGGACACAGTCAGCATCAGTGTGGACCCCTTTCAGTGTACCTACAGGCAGAACTGGTCTGAATCAGGACCTCCTGTGCCAAGAAGGAGGAGTCCTGGACCCGTACCTACAGAGCTCCCCAGAGTCCTCTCAGAGAGCTCCTCACTCAGCCTACAAACTCCTAAGAGGACTCTGAGCTTCAGAGGGATTCAGGAAGTTTCTGAGAGCAGCTCTGAGCGAGGAGGGGACAGAACTTTGATCTTAGTGAGGAGGTGTGGTGGACCATGTTGTTAGGTATGACGCAGTCTGCTAAGAGCTCTGATTGGTTGGTAGAAAAGAGAAAGAAAATCTCTTTACTCCTGGTGATGAATGGACAGAAAATGAACTGAACATATAACTCTGACTCTATTCTGAGATGTGTGATGGTGATATTAATTTGACTCCATGATTATCAAACTCAGCTAAATTCAATTAATTGTGACTCAGCTTCAACATGTTTGAACGTTCCTCATTTACAATATCATATTATAGTAATTAACATGTGATTATATTGATCAGCTTATTGTTGTGTTTCCTGTCCATGCTGCTCATTTGACTGCTTCATGTGTTTGATATTCATGGTGGATGCAGACTCAGCTGTCAGCACTTCCTGTGATTGATGGCGTCTTTATAAAAAGAGGTTTGATTTGGTAGAATGACCAAAACAACAAACCAAACGGATCAAAAAGAACCGGACAGAGCCTACAGTTGGCTCAGTTCATGGAGGAGGCAGACTTGGGAGCTCATTGCCCAACAGATCAATGTGTCATTCCTTCCATATGAGCGCATTGCGCATGAGTGTGAGATGCGCTGTGCTGCAAGCCCAAGTGAGAGCAGAGATAACAGGACACAGAGCAGTTGTTGTCAAACAGTGTTGTAGGCTACCCTTTAGGCTCTGGCTGCCTGTTTTTCACCTTAGGAGCTCTCTGACCTCAGACGCTTTGTGAATAACTTTGATCTTACAGAGGGAAGATTCAGAGAAAAATCTCAATATCTGAGGAATTCTATGATTTTCCTAGGACCGACATCTCGAAATATCTACTTTCAGCTCAGGATGCTCTGTGAATACGGGCCCTGGACTTTAGTTCTGATTTGACACAGTCATCCCACAGACTTTAGTCCAAAACCTTCTCAGTGCACCTGAGTCCTGGACTTTAGGACAAACAGGATCCACAGTTTCCCCCACCATCACACTGATGAGATGGTGGAGGTCACATCTTCACCATTCTCTTTGTCTCTCATCCTGTCCTTTCTCTCTGTGGTGGTGGGTGGTGACGTCAGTGGATGTGTTATGGCTGTTTGGCCTGCAGGTGGAGCTGCAGCAGTGTCAGTCATGTGTGCTGGCTCAGCTGTGGTCAGAACAGAGTCCTCTCATTGATGAAGGAGTTTAGCGTGTGTGACGTCACAACGCAGGCTGACCACCTGTCTAACAGAGTTGTTAAGTATCTGCTAGGGTGTAATGGGTCTGGATGGTTCAGGGACCAAAGGAAAACCAGGTCTGGTTCACTTTTGTCTGCTCCAGAGAGAGCACCAGGGTGGGGGGACATCCACAGCTGGTTGTGCCCGCCCAGACCTGGTCTGAGTCTCATCCTGCTGAATGTGTACCCCCAGAGGACCTGGTCTGAGTCTCATCCTGCCAGTGACTGCTCCACGTGGGCAGGCGGAATCTGCCCTGCACGTTCTGATGTGACGTCACCTCAGCGAGGCGCGCGTGTCTCTCGCAGAGAGAGGGAGGTGGATGGAGTGGAGTGCAGGGGGTTAATAAGGAGCAGAGTAAACCTTCTCCTCCTCCTCTTCATTCATTCTTTCTTTGTCCTCGTGCAGCTCTTCCTCCTCCTCTTCCTCCGTCATGCTCCCTCACCGGTACTCCCCGGGCCGCTCCTCCGCCGTGCAGACTGACAGCCCCGCTGGAGCCGTTCCTCCGGCTCCGTTTTACGGTGAGTACTGAGCCAGTGCACCGGGACAGGAGCGAGCTGAGCGGACAAACTTTACGCAGCCGTCACCCGCTCTCTGTGAACCAGTCCGGACGGATCCGCTCTGAGGGGGTTTGAGGCAGGTCGTCTGACAGTCAGGCAGAAACGGTTTTTAGTCAACAGGTGGATCTGAAAGAGCTCGTTATTAGCGTTAATAACAACCAATCAGAAAGGACCTGCCGCCTTTGTAGTGTAGGGGAGACCGGGGCAGGCGGAACATTCTCACACTCTTTACCTTCTGATGTGTTTGGACCTGAGACGATCTTTGCAAGGGTCCTATAAGTTCTTCCTGCTCACCCTGACATTCAGCGGCTGTGTGAGTGCAGGCTGAGGACAGACAGGATGCTTCACACCTGTTCATTTTTCATCAAATATACTTAAATTGTAAGGTGAAACTTGATGACCTACCATACTCAGTCTGACAGAGCAGATCTTTATATATTTACAAACTTTAAAGTCATTTTTTACTTAAAACTTTTGTTTTACACCAATGAAACCCAGACTTAACTCAGAAGCATAGACTTCTGTCAGGATTAACTAAATAAATAGCCAAAAGTGCAAGTTATCATAAAAAAAATGAAAATTTTCTAAATACATAAATGTAAGGGCTGAAACCCTCAGAAATAATAATAATAAAAAAAAGTGACCATGTGTACCCAAGTTTAAAGCTGTGTAAACCCACACACCTCATTGTAGAGATCATCAGCTCTCCTCTGTATTGGCAGTAGTGTACAGTGTTACGGTGCATACACTTGTCCCATGTGTTATGTTATTTTCATTTCTGGTTATAAAATAAGTCAACGTTTCCATCGGTGGGCTCTGACATGAAAAAATACAATAAAGAGTGAAACAGTGTGCGGGAACCTTTCTTTGATTTTGTGGGCATGTTTTGAGTTACACACCTGTGGCTTCAGGTGTGCTGAGATTCCGCATTCATCATTGTTGTAAAATACTAAAAAGTATTAATACTTCAAACTGTATATTTATTTATGTCAGCTGCTTTCCAACTCAAAAATACAAAGAGATAAATCCTAGTGGAACTTGGATGATGCTCTTCCCGAGACAATTGTAACAATGCCCACAACCAGGAGAAGTTTAACCAAGCTCACACCAGACACAGTAAGTGAACATAACAGTTTTAGCAATAAGAGGGTCATAACTGAACAATCAAAAGTAACATTTAAGAATGATTCAGCTTCTCAGACTTGACAAAATGTTTGCAATGAGCAGGATGTGAACACAGCTTACAACTCTTGTGGAAACATTCATTATGCTTTATAGCAATAACTGTCCTATTATAAAACACAAGAAAAATGATGGCGCAAAAACTCCATGGATGACCAAGGGGCTGTTGAATGCATGCAAAAAGAAGAATAATCCGTAGTAACACTTTCTTAAGTATAGAACTAATGAGGCTGAATTAAAGTAAAAAAAATAAATAAATAAGTTAACTAAGTATTTTGAGAGAAAATAAGAAAGAATACTTCACAAAATTATTAAACAGCAAAGAAAATTACATTAAAGGAATGTGGAACGTATTGAATATGGTCATTGGGCGTGCCTCTAATAGCTCTTGTTATCCTGATTATTTTGTGGATAGTGATAAAAATTACTAGTGCCAAAGAGGAAATTGCAAAGGGTTTTAATAACTTTTTTTCAAATATTGGACCTGAGCTAGCAAAAAAAATTCCAATAGACAATGAACCTATGGAGAAGTTAGTAGATGTGAATTCCAAGTCATTTTTTCTCACTCCTGTTTGTGAGGAGGAAGTTTGGGGTGTAATAAACAAATGTAATAATAAGACATCATGTGACGTAGATGACATTGATATGAAAACTATTAAGTGTGTTGCAAGGGAAATTGTGAAACCATTTACTCATATATGTAATTTGTCTTTTCAGTATGGTCAATTTCCCTCCAGAATGAAGGTGGCAAAAATTATCCCATTATACAAACCAGGTGACAAACACTGTTATAACAATTACCGCCCTGTGTCACTATTGCCACAGTTTTCCAGAATATTACAAAAATTATTTGAAAAAATAATTCAAAATTTCATTGAAAAACATAGTTTACTGTCTGATAGTCAATATGGATTTAGACAGAATGGATCAACATCTCTTGCTTTAATTGATTTGATAGAAGAAATTTCAAATAAATTTTTAAAATAAGAAATTTGGGATAGGAATTTTCATCGACTTACAAACAGCTTTTGACACAATTGATCATAATATCTTACTTGATAAGTTGGAAAACTATGGCATTAGAGGAATAACTAAACAGTGGTTACGGAGCTGTTTAACTGGGAGAATGCACTGTGTACAAATTGGAAAAAGCAGATCAGAATTTAGCCCTATAACGTGGAGTTCCTCAAGGATCAATACTAGGACCTACTTTGTTCATTATGTATATTAATTATATTGTGAAGTCATCCAAAATTATGAAGTTTGTCCTTTTTGCAGACTGTATTGTCATATTTAACTTATTGTATTAAAACATTGGGGAAACTCCTATAAGTCAAATTTATTACCACTCGTGACACTTCAAAAAAGGCCATAAGGATTGTTCATAGGGTAAAATTTGGGGAGCCTACTAACCCACTTTTCTTAAGATCATCAAATTTAAAATTCCATGATTTGGTCAGGTACAAAACGGCTCAAATAATTTTCAAGGCATCAAAAAAACACTACCTACAAATACTCAGAATATATTTCATGACAGAAATGTGCATCACTCGTACAATTTAAGAGGGAGTAATAGACTTTACCAGCCAAAAACAAAAACAACTCTAAAATCAATGTGCATTTCCATACAGGGAGTCATTTTATGGAACAGTTTAGCAGAAGAGTTAAAAGCAAGTACAAATATTGTTCAGTTTAAACGATTGTTTGTTAAAAATGTGATGTCCAAACATATGAAGACAGACTGAAGCCTTCTATTAAGGATGTAAATTAGGGGGAGATGGGTGTGGGCTCAGAGAGTGCTGGGGCTTTGCTTTGTCTGGATGAGTGTTGTTGGGAGTGTGGTTCTATGTTTGTTTTGTGATCGGGAGTGAGGGATCGGAAATGTAAAAGCGTTGTCTTCATCCGTTCTCTTTTCAAACCAATGTTGTGTTGTATTGTGCAGGTTTGAAATAAAAAATGTTACTTACTTACTGTAACCTCTGTTCACAGGAAACATGTAAATCCAGTGGTTGACTCTTTGACTGGAAATATTCCTAAATGAGTCGGCTACATGTACCTTACAGACTGCTGCTTCAAGTCAAAGACATTATAAAACAGGAGCCAACTCTGTGACAGCTCAGTCTGCACAGAGCAAAGAAAATCACAAAAAGTGCAGAAACTATCTGCAGCAGCTTCAGTCCCTGATCAACAGGGATATAACATATATATATATATATATATATATATATATATATATATATATATATATATATATATATATATATATATATATATATATATATTAGTGCTGGGCAAGTTAACGCGTTATTTTCGGCCCCATCTGAGTGCATAGGAAACCGGCAGAGGAGCAGGGAGAGGGTGTTTGGTGCGAGCGCTCTGGGCTTCTGCTGCACTAAAACACTGCTGTAGGGGTAATGTCTGCCCTAAACCTTGTGATAGGACCCAACTTGTTCCATCCCGGAGTATCACTTTAATGCCCTGACAGTGGCAATAAGCTCTAATTTTGTATTTACATTTTGTAAATTTGATTTGCACTAAATATGTGATTTAACTATAACTGTATAACAAGTACTGATTTAGTGTTTGCATGACAGATGTTATGGCACTTTTGTTCATATGGCACAACATTCCAATAAAAGTGCACTATACACTGCTTTTGAATTCATTATTAGATATTGAATTTACAATGCAATTAATTATGATTAATCAGGGAAATCATGCAATTAATTACAATTAAAAGTTTTAATCGTTGCCCAGCCCTAATATATATATATATATATATATATATATATATATATATATATATATATATATATATATATATATATATATATATATATATATATATATATATATATATATATATACATATCAGTGTGTGTGTGTGTGTGTGTGTGTGTAACCGGCAGCTGCCCCTGCAGACAGTTTCCCCTCCATCTGCAGTTTTTTTGAGTTTACTGTATAAGTGTGTTTGATGTGTTGATGTGATGTGGTCACTCAGCCTGTCTCTGTGGGCCTGGACCTGATCAGGGGGCAGAGGAACATGAGGGTCGGCTGGCTGCAGTAGGAGGCTGATCTGTCAATTAAAGTGTTGTTCCTGTGTGTGTGTGTGTGTGTGTGTGTGTGTGTGTGTGTGTGTGTGTGTGTGTGTGTGTGTGTGTGTGTGTGTGTGTGTGCGTGCACATGCGCGTGTGTGAGAGCAGATTGGGGATATTCTGGTCTCAGCAGGATTAAGATTAGGTGGTATTAGAGCGCTCTTAGCTGTCAGCTGACTTTAGGTCTGTGTGAGCTGCTCCTCACTCAGAGGGCTACCAATAAACAAAACACTCTCCATCAGTGACTGTGGGTGGGATCCCCACGTCCCTCTCATATAAAAGCAGGTCATTCAAAACCAGCAGCCGCTGGCCATGAAAAATGACTACAGTTCATTAGGTGTCCACAAGAGGCTGGCTCCAGCAGAACAAGACACCTACACACTGAGTCACTCACTGCCCTCTCTACACCTGTACACTCTGGACACTCTCAGCCACTCTGTACACTCTGTACACTCTCAGCCACTCTCTGCACTCTCTACAACTATACACTCTGTACACTTTCAGCCACTCTCTACACTTTCTACACCTGTACACTCTGGACACTCTCTGCCACTCTGTACACTCTGTACACTCTGTACACTCTCAGCCACTCTCTACACTCTGTACACTCTGTACACTCTCAGCCACTCTCTGCACTCTCTACACCTATACACTCTGTACACTTTCAGGTACTCTCTACACTTTCTACACCTGTACACTCTGGACACTCTCAGCCACTCTCTACACTCTCTACACCTATACACTCTGTACACTTTCAGCCACTCTCTACACTTTCTACACCTGTACACTCTGGACACTCTCAGCCACTCTCTACACCTGTACACTCTGTACACTTTCAGCCACTCCCTACACTTTCTACACCTGTACACTCTGGACACTCTCAGCCATTCTCTACACTCTCTACACTCTCTACACTCTCAGCCACTCTCTACACTCTCTACACCCATACACTCTGTACACTCTCAGCCACTCTCTACACCTATACACTCTGAACACTCTCTACACTCTCCTCACCACTACACTCAGCTGTAGCCTTTTGCCTGTAGCTGTTAGCCTGAAGCTGTTGGCCTGAAGCTGTTGGCCTGTAGTGGTTAACCTGTATCTGTCTCAGTCAGTCTTTATATGTTAGCTTGCAACTATCCATCTTAAGTTGTTAGTCTGTATCTGGTTATCTGTATCTGTCAGTCTCTAGCTGTTAGTCTTTATATGGAAGCCTGAAGCTGTGAGCCTGTTTCTGTCGTTTTGTAGCTATTAGTCTGAAGCTTCTGTCAGTCTGAATCCTGGAGTGACCATAAAGTGCTGTCTGATGGCTGGAAAGCAAATGAAATTGAAGCAAGAGGAGCCTATTAGTTACCAAAACCAGCACCAAAAACCAGGGATGTGATACATGGATCAGGTGAAGAACCATTTACCTTTATGAAAGATATTCAAAGGCAGTAGACCATACTGTCATAGTGACACATGCTGAAGTATGGACATGTTAAGACCATAAAGGCTTACTAAGCAGCTCGCTCTGATTCTTAGTTTTCCTCTTCCCCCTCAGACACATCAGTAAACTTCATTTAACCATTTACCTTCAATAGAAACTCTCTCTGGCTGTGTGATGAGACTTTAACAGTGAGTACAGGTGTAAACACTATGGCTGGGCATGTTCAGGGGTGCAAATTTGATTTCACTTTTTCTTTTTTTGTGATTTGTAGTTTGCTTTTTTAACACCAGACCATGTGAAATAGTTGAAAGATGCTGATGATGCTGATGTTGATGCTGATGATGCTGATGCTGTTGATGATGCAGATGATGATGCTGATGACATTGATGATGATGCTGTCGATGATGATGATGTCTACAAACTATATCAGGAGCCTGTGTTTTTTGAATTCTCCCCAAAAAATGCGGGTCACCTGTGAGTCAGTTTTTGGAGTTTATTCAGACATCCTGTTACCAGAGAGCCGAAAAAAAACACTTCTCTCCCTGCTGGAAAGGCTTTTTTTCCAACCCAGCCTATAAACAACAACTAAAACGAAAAATTTCATTTATTCGTTTATTATGTTTGATTTCTTTTTCTGATGCAATCTTTGTGTCTGTCTATCACCACTTTACTCAAAACCTGTTTGTTTATCCATGTCACTGTCTTGTCTTGTTGCATGTTTAAAAACAAAGACATTTTTGAAAAAAACATTCTGATTTAAAAATTGTAAAACAGAAAATCGTTTTTTCTCCCACCGCTTGTGAACAGGCCGTCAGAAGTCAGCGTTCAGTTTATCTTATTTCAGCTACTGCCAGCAGCAGCCCATACAAGCAGAGCTGTGTGTGAGTGTGTGTGTGTGAGTTCAGTCAGCCATGTTACCATGGTGATAGTTGCTTTTCTCCAAACACATCTGAAACAAAGAACAGTTTTGATCAATACACATGTTCCCAAACATGACTGAGCGTATGAACTAGTGGACACTCAGGGAACTGCAGCTTTTTTGAAGATGAAGCTCTATGGACACTGACTCACTGCTTCAGACAGAAATAACACTTATCTGTTCTTTCTTTCAGGAGTGCCTCATAAGTTTGATCCGTCCTTCAGAGGTCCAGTTCGCAGAAGGTATGTCTACACCTCATCCATCACATCAGGGTGATTTCTTTGATTGTCTTCCTCCATTCATCTGATCTCTAAAGACAGAAATAAACAGATAAACAGTGGATATCTGGGCTGCAGTGAAGCAGCACTCCTTAGCTAACTTAAGGCTAATGTTGAGTCAGGGGTGCAGATCCAGATCCGACCAGGGGGTGGCTGAAGACATCTGGGTTCACAGAATCTACATCACTCATTAGCTCACTATCAGCTGACAGCACAGTTAACAGCAGAGATGATGGTGGAGTGTGGAAGCTTGTCTTGTCCACCAAGGAGCGGGGCTATAAGTGTATAAGATCAGGTGTAATTAACACACACACACACACACACAAACAGTCAGGGTGTTTAAAGGCGTCTCAGCTGGGAGATCAGGCTGCAGGATCTGGTCTGTGATGATGGTCATGGTGTTAGATCCAGGATCACAGAGTCCTTAGTTTGTGCAGTGTCTTGAGAACAACAGACCTGCTTACATGTCGTTCCAGACCAATCACCTCGCCTGACACAACGCCGTTTGGAGGGAGAGAGCCAGAAGTGGTGACGTATCAGACAGCTTAAGCCTGGCTCACACTACAGGATTTTAAAAGATTCTGAAATTGGGTTGTATCTCACACATAAGGAGAATCTTCACATATCATCTTCTCTTAAATCTTAAGCACACTCTAACAACAAGATTAAAAAATACTGACCAGCACACACTACAGGATTTCACCAAGATTATTTGACCAGAGAGAGTGATGCACCACATGTGCTCAGTTGTTTGATCTGAGGTTTTTAGCCCACTGGTGGGACAGGAGGAGAGAGAAGCAGAGCTGTCTGCAGCGGTGCCTTTCATCCATTACGCAGACGCAGAGGGACAGAGGTGAAACGGTTGCTGTATCAGCCAATGATGGCATGATCTCACACCTATCACTGATAAAACAACAGTTTGCTACTGTATGAAAATGGCGGGGTTATGTGTTATTTTTAAAGACATTATTGAACTGGCTCGAGTTGGCTGGTGGAGCGCGCAGTCAGCTGACCCGGAGCCTTTCAGTTGCAGTCTGAGCCTACGTTTGTTGCCTGTTGTCCGGTCTCTGGGCCTTTTTCTAATTGTCTGTTGTTATCCTCAGTGAGAATGAATGTTGTAATCATCCAGATAAATATCAAACATGTTTGAAAATTATCGGGGCGGCTACGACGAGTCTGTGAGACGATCGTGGGGCTAAAGATTCATCTGTCAACCGCTCACACTAGAAGATAATCTTGCCCGAACAATTTTAGTCCCCAACCAGATTTCTTCCCCGATTGTCGGGAGGACCGAAATGGGGTAAAATTGGGGCGAGAATCCTGTAGTGTGAGCCAGGCTTTATCTGTACCTGACGAATGTGCTTGTTTTCTGTCTTAACACTGTGCTGAAGGGTTTCATAGCTTCACGCTAATGCTAACAGAAGTTTCTGGGATGCTGAAGTGTGTGTCTCTATTCGGTGGTCGTGGTCATCCTCGGCCGACTTCACAAAGGCACTGATATTGTCAGAGCAGGATGAACTGTCTCTCTGTCCCATAGCTCCATCACTGAGTCTGTTGACGCTCCTGACTTCACGTCAGAGCGCGCTCTGCTCATTGGTTGGGGTCACTGACCTCGTGGTGTGTGCCGTAGAAGGCAGAGGGAAAAGTTAGACACGCTAGACTTTGTGTCAGGAGGTCAGGAGGTGTCTCAGACCTTGGTTGTGGTACATCATGCCGGGAAGCGGAGTAAGTGCTGAATCTTCTTCTCCCTCAGCTGCTGCAGCACCTCACAGAAGCCCCGCCGCTGCTCCATCACCTCTGCTGTGTAGTCGGGGAAGGTTAAAATATGCTGGCCTCTATACTCCATCAGATGTTGTCTACCAAGCCTTAGAATCTTCTCTTTATCCCGTGAGAAATGCACCCGTGCAGTTATTGTGCATGGTTTGGAGCCGTCCGATGGTTTGGGCTGCTGTGTACGGTGAGCCCTGTCTATAATCACCGGTTTGGTGAAGCTGTCAACCTCCAGAAACTTGGGGATCAGATTGGTGACAAACTGGGATGCCAATAATTTTTATATTGTTGCGTCTGGATCTCCTCTCCAGATCAGAAAGTTTTGCCCTCTTTATTTTCTTGCTGCAGCCGGGTGATCGATGTTTCCACCGACTGAATTCGCTGTTTGTGGTCCGCGGTTTGGTTCTCGGTGGTCGCCAGTCTCTCCGTGAGAGCTTGCTGGCTGGACAAGAGACTTTGAAAACTCTGTTCGAATTTGTCAAATCGCTCATTAAAGGACAGCAGCATGAGCTAGCGTATGAGCGGCACACTTCGCTCCTCCGACAATTCTACTAGACATATTTCACGATGAAGCTTTGGCAGCGTGAGAGGGAAGTAGATAATGAAGTTATTGAAAGAAAACCTAGAGTCTTTTCAATATTATGGCGATTTTAACTGATAAAACTTGGTGTGCCACAAGGAACTCAAAGAAACACGTCCACTCTGCACTCATGTCTGTAGCGCCCTCCCAGATCATAGTTTTTCTGTCTGACAATGCTCTTCACTCAAATGATCTAAAAATTCTCCTCCACAGACAAAGTTTTCTCGCCACACCACGCTCCTCACTGACATGAAATGCCAGGTCTGAGTTCATGTACACAATTGCGTACATGAACTCAGACCTGGCGTGGGATTTGAGCGTACCCTGACGCCCACGTTCAGATTGATAAATGCCGATCTGTGCATGAATATGGGTATACACACTTTTTCAGTCGTCCGCACGTTTGATAAATGAGGGCCGTTCAGTCCAGTCAGAAGGGTGTGTGTTCCTGTCTGCAGACAGATCGTGTGTTACGTGTGTTGCGTGTGTGAGTGGATAACACCCAGCCTGTCTCTGTCTGTCCCTGCAGGAGCTGCACTGACGTCTTATGTTGTTTGATCTTCATCATTGTCATCCTCGCTTATGTGGTCCTCGGGGTAGTGGGTGAGTGCACACACACTCTCTCTGACATACATGCACACACAGACATGCACACACACACACAGCAGCTTGTCTGAGTTGTTGTTGGGCTTCAGTGTGGCGAGGTTTGATGACAGGGTGGTGCGTGTTGATGGTGATGGTGTCATGGTTTTCATAGGTGAAGTATTTACAGAAGGACGGTCAATCAGGAGAGCTAGACGGCAGGTTTTCCAGAAGGGTTTGTTGGAGTGTGAGGACACTTGTGGTGTTTGAGCTAGCAGCAGAGGAACTTCTTCTCCTTAGCGTTTACAGTTTGTTACATCCTGTGGACCATCCACTCTCCACATGTTCACTTTGGTTCTGAGTTTGGCTTTCAAAAAGTGGACAGGGTTGAATTTCCACAATAATGAGGGTCTAACAAAATCCCCCTGGTGTGTCCTGGATTTAAATTATGAATGAAGTTTCTGAGCTGAGTGGATGCACCCATCAGTTCTCCAACTGATGTCCAATGATGAAGGTGAATGAGAGTCGCTTTATATGCTCAGACAGACCTGAATGCACCTGGCTAAACCTGGATACAGCTGTAGCCAAAAGGACTTCAGCACTTGGCAAATCGCGGTCACACTGGCAAACCGTGTCGTGCTTAAGCACGCTTCAGCCCAAAAGCACGTTTCGAATGGCCAGTGTGACCCCAACTGTGCTGTGCTAAAGCACAATTCACTTCTCTGCTTTGGCACACTTTGGAGAGGTGGGCTTCAGCACGGTTTACTTCATGCACGAGCACAAGCACACAGATGGCGCGTGCATGACGTAAATTGTGCCGAAGCCCAGGGAAGCGTGTGATCCATGTCGTATAATCATCGCGAGCGCATGTCTCGACGATCATTTTAAATGAGGCAGGGGTGTTAGAGGGCTGTGTCGGACTAAAACGACTTACCATAAGTCCAGAAGTCTCTAAAGTTGTAGCAGTGCTCTTTGTGTCTCATTGTGCTGACTCTGATGAGATTGTGCTTCATGTAAACAGACGCTTCACGATGACTTAGACGGGTCATGTGCGTGTGTGATACCCGCTAAGGTCTGGTTCATATAGGAATAGTGTGACCGCTGGGCGTACTGTCCAACTGGGGAACAGCGCTGGGGGGGTGCAATCGTGCTTAAGCAGTGCACACTTTGGATGGCCAGTGTGACCTTGCCCTTAGTAGGCTTCAGTTGTTTTTGTTCAACTGGCTGTTGGACGCCCATCAAGCAAATAAAATATTTACAAAGTCATCATTATGTTAGGATTCTCTGTAGACTGTAGGCCAGAGACATCATGAGGAGGTTTGGGTCAATTTTTAATAAAGAGGACAGATGTGATGAACATTCACAGGAAAGCCTCTGAGCTGCAAAGGTTCATGGGATAACATTAGCTCTGAGGAAATATATGGACTGTATGTCAAAGTAGATAAAAACAGCAACACACAAACCTCTTCTGATGGAGCTCAGAGGAAACATCAGAGAAGAACCAATCAGGAAGAACCTGACCAACCAACTTTGACCTGTTGGTTGAATCATGTTATTTGCTGACATTAGCATGCTAACACAGTGAGGTAACCAACAGTCTGAATGACACTGAGTGTCTCAGCTCCCTGTCTTCACCCTGGCAGATGAATGTTACACTCTGAGCTTGTCTCTGTGTTCACCTCCAGGCTCCTCTTATCCAGCTCTGATGGCAGGAACACCTCTCAGAGGCTGGGACAGGGCCATGTTTGCCTCTGTGTCCCCTCTTCTTTTAATTACAGTCTGTAAAGGTCTGGGACTGAGGAGACCAGTTGGCCCGTTCTGGTCTGATCTAAGACTCTAGTTGCTCAGCAGTCCTGGGTCTTCTTTGTCGGATTTTTGGGTCCATGATGCTCCAAATGTTTTCAGTTGGTGAAAGATCTGGACTGCAGACCAGTCAGATCAGCAACAGGATTCTACTACTACAGAGCCATGTTGTGGTCCAGAACACAGCATCCATGGTTTTTAAAGAGGCTCACAGTTTGAATTTGGGGGTTTTTAATACAGTGATGTCCACTACAGAGTCATGTCTTATTCTAATGCAGTACTGACTGAGGGCCTAAAGTAATTTTACTGTTTGGCTTTCAGTGAAACTGATCAGATCAGTGTTTTTGAAAGAATGGAGCACATGCTTTCTTCCCCTTCAGCTCTGTGTCTGAGTCTCCTGTTGATTTTTACCCTCACTGTAAGAATCTTTGTTTTCTGCAACGTGTGCCCTCTCCCTGAATCCCATCGATGTTTAAAAAAGAGAGTGATGTACAGCAGAGAGGATGTCAAGAAGGAAGAGTGAGCACGCTGCTGGGAGGATTATCAGAGTTATTCTCCTCAGAGACACAGAGGTGTGAGGAACGGAGGAGAGACCATGAAGGAAAGAGAAATCTGTCTGAACAGAGCTGGTGGATGCTTCCAGCTGCTCCTCATGCACAGCAGGAGATCAGGAGGACACTGAGTGAAAGTGTTTGAAGTGAACAGTGGAGGAAAGTAATCGCAGCTCCAAATGAGACAGTTTCTGCGTGAAGCAGTCTGTGTGAGCTCAGACCGTTAAAGGCAGTCTCTCAGGCTTGGAGGTTCTGATTGTTTTACAGTTTTACTCCACTGGTTTGGCTCATGTCTTCAAACAGAAATAACATTCTAAAAAATAACACAGACCTCCAAACTACAAGGCAGTTGTTCACAACATCATTTAATTTCCTACAGTTAGCACAGTTAGCCTACAGCTAGCACAGTTAGCCTACAGTCAGCACAGTTAGTCTTGAGTAAGCCTAGAGTCAGCACAGTTAGCCTACAGTTAGCCAAGAGTTAGCCTAGAGTTAGCCTACAATTAGCCTGCGTTTGGCACAATTGATCTAAACTGACTATTGATTCTCAGTCTATAGTCAGTCTCTCCAAAACTTGTTTGTATCATTTCACTGTATCAGTCGTCACATGCACAATAGTCTGTTAAACTGTCTGGGTCTGACCACATCTGGGTCTGACCACGTCTGGGTCTGACCATGTCTGAGTCTGACCATGTCTGAGTCTGACCATGTCTGGGTCTGACCTCGTCTGGGTCTGACTACCTCTGGGTCTGATCTCGTCTGGGTCTGACCACATCTGAGTCTAAGCATGCCTGAATCTGACCACGTCTGGGTCTGACCATGTCTGAGTCTGACCATGTCTGGGTCTGACCTCGTCTGGGTCTGACTACCTCTGGGTCTGATCTCGTCTGGGTCTGACCACATCTGAGTCTAAGCATGCCTGAATCTGACCACGTCTGAGTCTGAGCAGGTCGGAATCTGACCAAGTCTGGTTCTGACCACATCTGAGTCTGACCACATCTGGGTCTGACCACATCTGGGTTTGACCACATCTAAGTCTAACCACATCTGAGTCTGACCTCGTCTGGGTCTGGCCACATCTGGGTCTGACCATGTCTGAGTCTGACCACATCTGGGTTTGACCACATCTAAGTCTAACCACGTCTGGGTTTGACCATGTCTGGGTTTGACTACGTCTGGGTTTGACCACGTCTGGGTCTGACCACATCTAAGTCCAAGCATGCCTGAATCTGGCTACTTCTGAGTCTGACCACATCTGGGTCTGGCCACGTCTGGGTCTGACCACATCTGGGTTTGACCACATCTAAGTCTAACTACATCTGAGTCTGACCTCGTCTGGGTCTGAGCAGGTCGGAATCTGACCAAGTCTGGTTCTGACCACATCTGAGTCTGACCACATCTGGGTCTGGCCACGTCTGGGTCTGACCACATCTGGGTTTGACCACATCTAAGTCTAACCACATCTGAGTCTGACCTCGTCTGGGTCTGGCCACATCTGGGTCTGACCATGTCTGAGTCTGACCTCATCAGGGTCTGACCACGTCTGGGTCTGGCCACGTCTAAGTCTGACCACGTCTGAATCTGACCACGTCTGGGTCTGACCACGTCTGAGTCTGACTTCATCTGAGGCTGAACATATCTGAGGCTAAACAGAGCAGTCTGAAGAAGACTCTGAGAAGGATTCTTCATAAACTACAGGGAGGTCTGAAGCAGACCCTGAAGGAAACCTCTGCACACAAGATGGTTAAACATGCGGAGTTTAGCCTGTTTGTCTCTCCAGAGGACCAGTCACCTCTGCTCCAGAATCCCCTCCTTATCCCATTAGTTCATCTCACAAACACGAGGTCAGTGGAGGACTGACTTTAACCAGTCAGGTGGTCTGGGTTCCTCTGGGTCAGTCTCTGATCCCTGACGCAGCCAGTTCTTTGTTCATGTTTCCTGTTATGCTTTGGTTTCATGTCAGGAAAGCTCTCTGGAAACTTCTTCAATCTGGAATCAGTTCAGACCCTGATCAGCAGACCTCAAACCAGATCAGAGTATGACACAGTCCTCCTTTTTTTCTCAGTCAGGTACAAACCTGAGACCAGATCAGAGTCCTTCTTTCCTCAGACAGGTCTCACACTCCTCACCTGCTTTAACCCTCACAAGATTCTTCTACATCATGGCACTATGTGTGTGTGTGTGTGTGTGTGTGTGTGTGTGTGTGTGTGTGTGTGTGTGTGTGTGTGTGTGTGTGTGTGTGTGTGTCCTCATTTTGTAGTATGAGCTCATTCCTGCACTGTGTAAGTAAAGACATGTTTAATGGAAGGCTAAGTGGACAGAGCAGCAATGTGTGTGTGTGTGTGTGTGTGTGTGTGTGTGTGTGTGTGTGTGTGTGTGTGTGTGTGTGTGTGTGTGTGTGTGTATGAGAATACATAAAGAGCATGCCTGCAAACATCAGCACTCTCCGTCTCTCTCTCTCTATGCGACACACACACGAACACGCACACACACAGACACACACAAACACACACACGCTCACACAGAGAACACAAAGAGTGTTTCCAGATCACACCACTCCAGCTCTACCGCTCTAAACTGGATGACATCATCCACAATGACATCATCTGCGATGACATCACCTCATACAGACCCCCCCATCCTTCATCACCCTGAACTACCTTTTCCACACCTCCATCTCTTTGTGTGCCCTCCCGCCTTCCTCAACTCTCACCACACACACACACTCACAGGAGAAACAGAACCCCCTCCATGGAACCCATCCTCTGGTCTGAGCAGAACTGCAGGCTGCGGACTGGATGAAAATGGAGACCAGCATCAGTGTGTGTGTGTGTGTGTGTGTGTGTGTGTGTGTGTGTGTGTGTGTGTGTGTGTGTGTGTGTGTGTGTGTGTGTGTGTGTGTGTGTGTCCTGACTTTTAGACCCGTGCAGCCCTGGTGTCAGAAGCAGTGTGTGGACATGGAGTTGGTGTGTGTATTGATGGACTGATGGTGTGTAGACCAATGAACACTGAGCAGCAGAGGAGGACCTCGTCCTCTCTTCCTGTCGCAATCTGCTTCAGGATCAGGACTCACTGAGATTGCTCTGCTTTGTGTTACAGTCTTTACTCATATTTAAAGCTGCTTCAGATCTGATTGGATCTGGTCTTGATTGAATCCAGTCTGCTGAGATCCAGTCTGGTCTGGTCTGATCTGATCTGATCTAGCCCTCTGGTGCATAGTGGTCACTGCAGTGGACAGCTACTAAAAAGCTATTTTCTTTTAAAGCATTGGTTTCTGTGGTGGAACTGCATATCAACCTGTAGAGTGCCCTCTGCTGCCATACTCCATTGAGGTCAATTCAGTGGTCAGTCAGTGTAACTGCAAGTAAACTTCCTCTGAATCCAAGACGGCCGACAAACAGCCACACCTGCCAACCACTAATGGCATATCCGGTCAATCCTTCTATGCTGGAAGAGCCCCACTGGTAAAACAAAATATGATGATATACAGTAACATATAAGGAAAGATATCATCTATTTGGAATATGATATTTTTATGTCTGATATGTAGAAAATTACAATTAACATGTGTCTAATGAAGTGGACATCATGCATCACCCAGCATATTTTTTAACACAAGTCATACAATTGCTTCACTGTTTCTTGTGACCGTTTTGATTATAAGTCAGTGTATAATTGTTATATTTATAAGCTATTAATTTAGAATATACACTTTTGTGCAGATTAGTTGTAGTTTGTGTTACTACAATGATCATTGTGTCATATTTTGTAGACTTCAAACGCAGCAAAGAATAAGGCAGCCTACAGAATAGTCCAGGAAATTCTGTCCAGCTCCAGTGATGATGAGTTCAGTGACAACAGTGATGATGAGTGGCTGCCAGAGAAGAACAGAGACATAGGAGCTGAGGATAATGGAGATACAGACAGTCAGGATGCAGAAAGTGAGGATGATGAGGGGCAGGATGCAGAGGAAGGTCAGCATGATCAGGGAGCTGTGGAAGATGAGCACATGGCACCTGGCCATACTCAAGCCCGCAAAAATATCTGGAAAGTCCAAGACAATGACTTTGATGGAGACTTGCCTCCTTTTTTCTAAGAGAGTGGAAATTGAATGTGGAAAGAAGAGATCCCATAGATTTCTTCAGACATCTGTTTCCAGCAGATCTCATTGATGATATAGTGCACAGCACTGACTTGTATGCGCTCCAGAAAGGAAAAGAAAATCTGGCAGTGACAGAGGAAGAAATGCTGATTTTTTTAGGGATCAACCTAATCATGGTGTACATTCGGTATCCTAGGGCAGTGTTTCCCAACCCTGGTCCTGGAGGACCCCTGCCCTGCATGTTTTAGATGTTACCCCACTCCAGCACACCTGATTCAAATGAATGGCTCGTTATCAGTTATCGGGCAGAGCTTGATGACGAGCTGATCATTTGAATCAGGTGTGTTGGAGTGGGGTAACATCTAAAACATGCAGGGCAGGGGGTCCCCAGGGCCCTGTTCTACGAAGCCTAGCGAGGTAGCTTTGAGGATAGGTTTCCGGATTCCCTGTTCTATGACACGGGATCACTCCTCAGCGAGGCAAGTCTCCATGGCAACATACGCTGAACGGCTAACCTGCTCCGGGGCAGGTTAGGTTCCAGATTGAACTCGCGGACTATAAAAACCCCGCCCACTGACCAATGAGCCCTCACAAAAAAATGGCTTGTCCGTTCTTAGAGGATCCCGTGGACATTGGAGCTCGCATTGTCCAGGAGCACTCCTGCGCGCGAGAGTTTTCAGGGACCACACCGACCCATTCTCTTTTTGGGATGACCACCTTTATGAAAGGTACTGGTTTTCCAGGGAGGGGTTGGTACAATGTTTTATGTTGAGTGCTTAGGTGCATGTAGTCCACTGGATTGGACATGTCTGTTACTTCATGGAAAAAATTATATTTTTGGAAAAAAAAGTTTTTGGAAAAAAAACATTTTTTTTCATGTCCTGGGAAGGAAAAAAATACCTGAGAAAAAAATCTTGACCAAGGCTTTCATAATTCATGCATCAGAGGGCCAGTCTATTCTGGTAAGATTAGTCTGATCTGGTCTGGTCTGATCCGGGCAAGCCTGGTTTTGGTATGATTAGTCTGTTCTGGTCTGGTCTTACTTAAAGTAAGGTCATGCTGTGTCCAAGTTTCCTGAAGACAAAACAGCAGACCCCTTCCTTTCTGTCTGTCTGTCTGTCTCAGCCTGGCTACATGGGGATCCAAAGAAGGTTCTTTATCCTACAGACAGCTACGGTCAGTTCTGCGGTCAAACAGGAACTTCTAATGAGTGAGTATCCAGAACTTGTCCCTGCACTGACACTAAGAACAGCACAGACACAGTATCAAAGACACTACAAACAGCACAGACACTGAGATCACCACAGACAAAGAGCAGCAAAGACAAATAGCAGCACAGACAAAGAGCAGCACAGACATAGAGCAGCACAGACAAAGAGCAGCACAGACAAAGAGCAGCACAGACGAAGAGCAGCACAGATGAAGAGCAACACAGACAAAGAGCAGCACAGACAAAGAGCAGCATAGATGAAGAGCAGCACAGTCAAAGAGCAACACAGACAAAGAGCAGCACAGACAAAGAGCAGCACAGATGAAGAGCAGCACAGTCAAAGAGCAACACAGACAAAGAGCAGCACAGACAAAGAGCAGCACAGACAAAGAGCAGCACAGATGAAGAGCAGCACAGTCAAAGAGCAACACAGACAAAGAGCAGCACAGACAAAGAGCAGCACAGACGAAGAGCAACACAGACAAAGAGCAGCACAGACAAAGAGCAACACAGACAAAGAGCAGCACAGACAAAGAGCAGCACAGACAAAGAGCAGCACAGATGAAGAGCAGCACAGATGAAGAGCAGCACAGATGAAGAGCAGCACAGACAAAGAGCAGCAGAGTTGCTTGTAGTTTATTCACTGTATGAATTTTGTGTGCATTTTATCAATCCTTTTTTCCTGTGTCTGACTGTTTCTCTCCTGTTGATTTGATGAACCTGTTGATGTTTCTCTGTTTAGATGAAGCTGGTGATTTTTCAAACAGTCAATGCTGTTTGGAACTTTCAGAACAGAGAGGAGAGCTCATGTAAACACTGAATCTCCTCCCTTTACCTGCCCTGTTCACACCTGACCCCCCCTCTGTGGAGCTAACCTCTCTGCTGTGGTTATTCTGGTCTTTAGAAGAATAAAGATACAGACAAAGACCCCCACAGCCACTGACCCAACACATCCACAGTGGTTCTTTAGCCTGTGCTGCCACCTGCTGGTGGCTCTGTGTGTTACTTAAGATGAAGTTAGATACTCGCCCAAAGAGAGGAACGAAGGGAAGAGAGACTGTGCAGAACGCCTGAGTGTCCAGAAATGTGATGATCATAAGAAGTGTGTGTGTGTGTGTGTGTGTGTGTGTGTGTGTGTGTGTGTGTGTGTGTGTGTGTGTGTGTGTGTGTGCGTGTGCGTGTGCGTTTGCGTGTGCGTGTGCGTGTGCGTGTGTGTGTGTGTGTGTGTGATGACCACAACAACTTGTTTTCACAGGAAGAAACCCATCTTATTCTACTTCAACATCCTAAAATGTACCAGCCCAGCTGTCCTCATCAACCTGCAGTGTCCCACCACACAGGTACACACACACACTCACGCTCATGCACGCATGCATGCACTCACACTCACACTCACACACACACATTAATGATGCAGTGATACTCACCTGTTGTCTGTGTCTCGGTGTTGACTGTGACTCAGAGACTTATGAATGAAATGGAAAATACTTTATCTATCCCGAAGGGAAATTCAGGATTGTAGTAGTTCAGATTGTGTTCAACTTTAATAATAATAATAATAATAATAATAATAATAATAATAATGATAATAATAATAACGATATTAACAATAATAATAACAATAATAACGATAATAACAATAATAATAACAATGATTAATTCTGGACTTTGTTCATGAGGCTGATGGCTGCTGGCAGAAATGATCTTCTGTACCTCTCAGTCTTACATCGGACCTGAAGAAGCCTCTCACTGAACACACTCTTCTGTCTCATCACCGTGTTGTGGAGAGGGTGTGAAGAGTCCTCCATTATCTTCATCAGCTTGTGCACTATTCTTTTTTGGACCATCAGCTCCAGCGGCTCCAGAGTTACTCCAAGCACAGAAGCAGCTTTCTTGATAAGTTTGTTGATTCTCTTCATGTCTGGTTCTGATGCTGCTGCCCCAGCAAATTCGCTGCAAAGCTGATTGCACTTTCAACAACACACTTATAGAAGATGTGCAACATTTTGGTACAGGCGTTGGAAGATCTCAGCTTCCTTAAGAAGTAGAGTCTGCTCAGACCTTTCTTGTAGATGTACTTGGAGTTGCATTTCCACTGAAGTCTATTGTCCAGCTGAACTCCAAGGTACTTGTATTCCTCCACCACCTCCACCTCCTCTCCCAGGATGGAAACACATCTATATGTATTCTTGTTCCTCTTGAAGTCAACAATCATCTCTTTTGTTTTGTTGGTATTCAAGATGAGATTATTGTTACCGCACCCTTTTACAAACTGACCAACCAGTTCTCTGTACTCTGCTTCCTGTCCATCACTGATACACCCAATAACTGCAGAGTCATCAGAGTATTTCAGCAGATGACATGACTCAGAGTTGTACTGGAAGTCTGAGGTGTACAATGTGAAGAGGAATGGTGAAAGTACAGTTCCTTGTGGTGTTCCAGTGCTGCTGACCACCTTCTCAGACACACAGCTATTCAGTCTCACAAACTGTGGTCTGTTTGTGAGGTAGTTATAAATCCAGGTGGCTATGGAGGTATCCACCTGGAATCCATGGAGCTTCTCACAAAGCTGAGCTGGCTGAATCGTATTGAAGGCACTTGAGAAGTCAAAGAACATGACCCTCAAAGTGCTGCCTGACTGGTCCAGATGAGAGTGGGCTCTCTGAAGCAGGTAGATGATGGCGTCTTCAACCCCAAGCCCATTGCGATATGCAAACTGTAATGGGTCTTGAAAGGTGTTCACCTGCTTGTTGAGGTGAGCCAGTAGGAGTCTCTCCAGGACTTTCACGATGTGAGATGTCAGGGCAACTGGTCTGTAGTCA